>NW_023270121.1:52888-213154 GCF_011800145.1 Mirounga leonina | reverse complement strand
TTTTTTTTTTTTTTTTTTTTTTTTTTTAGTTTATAACTTCTGTTAGAACTATAAGCAGTAACTGATTCATGATTGTGTATGGCTGTGAGGTTTAGGTGTCCCGTTAGCAGGATCCAATTGTATAGGTGAAGTGAAAAACTCAGAATGGGTAGAGGTAATGCAGAGGTGAATTCACCTTGAAGCTAATGACACCTACGTTTCATGGCCCCTGGATTCATATGGGCACCGTATAAGGCCTCTGGGAAGGGTTATAGTTAGCAAAATTCTAAGATGGTCCCCTCAGTGACCTTCACAGTTACATAATTCCCTAATTCCCTCCTCTTGATTTTATTTTATTTTATTTTATTTTATTTTTTTAAAGATTTTATTTATTTATTTGAGAGAGAGCATGAGAGGGAAGAGGGTCAGAGGAAGAAGCAGACTCCCCGCTGAGCAGGGAGCCCGATGCGGGACTCGATCCCGGGACTCCAGGATCATGACCTGAGCGGAAGGCAGTCGCTTAACCAACTGAGCCACCCAGGCGCCCCCCTCCTCTTGATTTTAGATGGAGCCTGTGAATATGAGGTATCACACCTGTGATTACGTTACATTACACGGCAAAAGAGATTTTTCAGATGCTATCAGAGTCTCAAATCATTGAGTTAATCAAAGGGCAGTCACTAAGTGAGCCTGACCTAATCAGATGAGCCCTTAAAGAGATGGCCCATCCTCATGTCAGAGAGATTTGAAGCATGAAAGCGATTCAACATGAGGGGGCTTTTCCACTTTTGGCTTTGAAGATAGAGGGGCCATGTGGCAAGGAATGTGACATCTAAGCTGAGAATGACTCCAGCTACTGGCTAAGAGCAAAGTATGATCTTATTAATCCTACAACCACAAGAAAATGAATTCTGCCGCAATCATGTAAGCTTGAAAAAGGGCTCTAAGCTCCATATGAGAATGCAGCCTGGCTGACACCTTGATTTCAGCCTTAAGAGATCCTGAGCAGAAAACCCTGTTATAACACATCTGGACTTCTGACTTACCAAACTGTGAGCCAAATAAATAGGTGTTAATTTAAACAGCTAAGTATGGTATTTTGTTACATGGCAATAGAAAACTAATATAGGGGCCATGCTATGTCTCATATATTTTTATAAAGTTAGTTGGAGCAAGAATGTTGACTGCAATTTAAGACTACTGTCTTCTTCCACTCCTACTTCCTGTTGCATTTTTGGTGGTGAGATAGATGCAGGCATGTTTTACATCAAGCTAAGAGGAAGTGATTTGGAATTACATTTAGTTTAGGTTTAATTGGATAATTGATCCATGTGTTTCTCAGTCCCTTCTAGGTATAATTAAGTAATTACTAGTAAGGCTGCACAAGGTGGTGAGTAGAAACTCTAGGATTCAAACCAGGGTTGGTGTGAGTCTAAGGCTAATGAGCCTAATGCTGCCTTCTTAATGCATTTCATACGCTTAGTGAACCATGAACAAATCTTTTTTTTTAAAGATTTTTATTTATCTATTTGAGAGAGAGAGAGAGAGAGAGAGAATGAGAGGGAGAGAGAGACCATGAGAGCAGGGAGGGTCAGAGGGAGAAGCAGACTCCCCGCTGAGCAGGGAGCCCAATGTGGGACTCGATCACAGGACTCTGGGATCATGACATGAGCTGAAGGCAGTCACTTAACCAACTGAGCCACCCAGGCGCCCCCATGAACAAATCTTATAATTCAAATTAAAGGCATGATTGTTTAACACCAGCCATGTACCAGCATTTGACACTATTTCTGACTTCATTAGCTGATCCCAAGATATTTTTTTAGTCTTGACTTCCATTGCTGTCCTGTATGTACAATATGATTTATCAAAAATGGATTCCTGTCTTTCTTACACCAACCATGTTTGTGGCTTTGCCCAATCATATCTATACAGGTTCATATTAATTTCTGGGTGATTTGGCATGAAATACTGACATTGACTAAGATACCATTGTAGGGGCCAAGGGCAGGCTGCCCTAAAATGTGCCATTTTAGCATATGATTGATTGATTGACTGATTTATCTATTTCCTTTTTTTAAAAAAAGGACACTCTACTCCCAGCATGGGGCTTGAACTCAAGACCTCAAGATCAAGGGGTGCCTAGGTGGCTCAGTCGCTTGAGTGTCTGCCTTCAGCTCAGGTCATTATCCTGGGGTCCTGGGATCGAGCCCCACATTGGCTCCCTGCTCATCGGGGAGCCTGCTTCTCCCTCTGCCTCTGCCCCTCCCCCACTCCTTCTCTCTCTAAATCTCTCTCTCTCTCTCCCTCTCGCAAATAAATAAATAAAATATTTTTTAAAAAAAGACCTCTAGATTAAGAGTCACATGCTCTACTGACTGAGCCAGCCAGGCACCCCTGGCATATGATTATTTTAAATAAAAGTTACTTAAGAAACAGCTTGTGCAAGAAGGACGCTCAGACCCTCCTCTGTCCTCCTGATAACAGAAAATAAGCCTCCCATGTGAAAGGTCCCCTCCCTGTCCCAGTGGGTAAAGAAACATCCTTATCACCAGAGATAGGGAATTCAGGGCTGAGAAGGCTGTAGAAACAACTCTTGTTACTTTTTACTAATTTACTACCCCAGCCCAAATTCTTAAAGCTCCCAAAGTTAAGTTTTCTCTGTCCTATCAATTCCTCACAGATTTATTTAGTCTTTTTGTCTAAAAAGTATAAAAAGTAGCCGCTTTGGTCATTTCTTTAGGTCTCAATTTCATTCCTGGGCCTCTGTGTGCACATAATAAAGCTTTTATTTTCCCCCTGTTAATCTGTCTCATGTAAATGTAATTCTTAGTCCAGCTGGATGGCCTTGAAGGAGGTAGGGGAAGAAAAATAATTTTCCTTCTACCCTTCTGGGTTCTTGGCTGAGATCCGCCCCCAACCCCGGTTCCTCTAATAAATGATTAACAGAAGAAAATCAAATAAGTTTAATAACATGTATATCTCCTGTATACATGGGAGAAGCCCAGAAAAACTGAGTAACTCCGCAAAATGGCCCAAGTCACCGCCTTAAATACCAGTTCCAGCTAAAGACAAAGGAAGATGTTGGGAGTGGGGGAGTCAGTTAAGGGAAGTTACCAGGCAAAGCACAGTAAACTAGAGTAAGGTTGTTAGGCAGATTTAGGTCTTTGCCTTCCCCATTGATAAGAGTTTCTAGAGATTTTTTTTTTTTTTTTAAGTAATCTCTACACCCTACATGGGGCTCAAATTCATGATCTCTAGATCAAGTGTCATGCTCCACCAACTTAGGCAGCCAAGTACCCCAAGAGTTCTTAGAGAATTAGTCATCCTTTTTTTCCTGGTATACAGAGAAGGGAGACACCCTTACAAATTGAGGTTTCCCTTATAGATGTAAATGCCTCTTTCAAAAGGGTAAGTTCTAATCAGTTTTCAGAGCTTTTCCTGAGGATTCTGTTTTTTATTTTATTTTATTTTTTGAGTTTCTTTTTTTTTTAATTTTTTTATTCTTATGTTAATCCCCATACATTACATCATTAGTTTTAGATGAAGTGTTCCATGATTCATTGTTTGTGCATAACACCCAGTGCTCCATGCAGAATGTGCCCTCCTCAATACCCATCACCAGGCTAACCCATCCTCCCACCCCCCTCCCCTCTAGAACCCTCAGTTTGTTTTTCAGAGTCCATCGTCTCTCATGGTTCGTCTACCCCTCCGATTTCCCCCCCTTCTTTCTTCCCCTCCTGCTATCTTCTTCTTCTTCTTCTTTTTTTTTCTTAACATATATTGCATTATTTGTTTCAGAGGTACAGATCTGAGATTCAACAGTCTTGCAATTCACAATTCACAATTCACAGCGCTTACCAGAGCACATACCCTCCCCAGTGTCTATCACCCAGTCAGCCCATCCCTCCCACCCCACCCTGAGACACAGAGATACAGAGAGAGAGAGCGTGAGCAGGGGGAGAGGCAGAGGGAGAGGGAGAAGCATGCTCCCCGCTGAGCCAAGAGCCCTATGTGGGGCTTGATCCCAGGACCCTAGGATCACGACCCGAGGACCTGAGCGGAAGGCAGACACTCAACCATCTGAGCCACCCAGGCGCCCCTGGATGCTGTTTTTTAAAGAATAATCAGCCTAAAATAATCCTTATGCCAAATATGCCAAAGAGACACATTTTGGGGTGGCAAATTCTGTTCCCCTTCAGGACACTGGCATGACACTGCATCATTATTAAGAATATTTAAGATAAGAATGTGCACAAGAAAGTTTAAAATAAATCTTAAGCCCACATAAGAAAGAAACTTGAGAGAGGTTGACAGCAATTTATTCAAATTTGACAATACTAAAAATTTGCCTTCACCAGTAATGAGTAGTAAAGTTGAAACGTCTATCAATAATCATAATAAATTGATTATAATCACATAATCATAATAATTTAATTTCCATGCAAAGGAAAGATTGAATTATCTTAACATTTTCTCTAGGAAAAATGATATAACAAAGATGTCATATGAAGAGAGGATCAAGGGATTTGTAGCCAAAAAAATTGTAGGGGAAAAGGTCAGAGGTGTACCAGGCAGTCAATAAAAATGTTATTTGGGATGAGAGAAAAACTCTTTATAAAGGCCTGATAAACAAGGGAAGTCATTTTAGATTTCTAAGTCAACATGACTATATATAAACTTTGTTCAAACCAAAAGCCTGATTTATGGCCCACTACGCATGCATTGTACACCTGCTTTGTGAAAGAGTAGCCTAAAGGAAAACCATCTTGTCCTTGAGATATTGATCATTGCTCCCACACCCTGCATTTCTTTACAATAAAACTCATGATTCCTGCCAATATGCTATAGTCTTTTGAGTTTTTCTAAGATGTAAAAAGTATATAACCCTGTAAAAACTATTCATTCTCCTGAACACTTTCTTTCCTGCAAAGAGCATGTTTCCCAGGCAGCTGTCCTACCTTGGGCTTGAATAAAACTCTTTCTTACTTTTAGAAATTCTAAAAAGTTTGTTCATTTTGTGTCAACATTTCTATGGAAATTGGGATGTTTCACATATGTCAGCTGTCCAAATTTTGTCATTTCTTTGCTCATTATAAATAAATATTAACTTTGGTACCTAATTGCCTGCATCACACATACCTTTTTAATGCTTCTTTTCTTAAAGAGGGTCCCCCAAATTGTAAGTTTCAGGCCCCACAACCTAGATCTATCCCTGGGGTGTTAAGTAGAAAATTTTTGGTTGCAATTGGAAAGGGTTAACAGGGATGTGAATGTGGTAGGGAAGTGGGAAATAGATCAACTGTGGAGGTTGAATTATAATAATTTTGAAGACCAGAACATTGTGACCAGCTTTTAAAATCTGAAATTTCAAGGTGTCCTTGGTATTATGAGATTATATGACCTCAGAGGCTGACTTCATGGAAAACCGCCCCTCCCCCACAAGGGGAGCCTCCAGCTGCTCTGTACCTTTCAAACTTCCAAATAAATGGCTGCCTAAAGGATCGATATTTGTGTTGTTATTGAGCAGGGAAAACAGGTGGCTGGATTATTTGTTTACCAACCCCCCACTTGAATCTACCACCTGCTTCCCAAATGACAATAAATAGCTCTTTCCTATTTTTTCTTTCTTTCTTTCTTTCTTTCTTTCTTTCTTTCTTTCTTTCTTTTTCTTTCTTTCTTTCTTTTTAAAATTTTTTTAAAGTAGTTTTTTTTTAAAAAAAGATTTTATTTATTTGAGAGAGAACGAGAAAGCGAGCATGAGAGCGGGGAGGGGAAGAGGGAGAAGCAGACTCCCCGCTGAGCAGGGAGCCCCATGCGGGACTGGATCATGGGACCCCGGGATCATGACCTGAGCCGAAGGCAGTCGCTTAACCAACTGAGTCACCCAGGCGCCCCTCTTTTCTATTTTCTAATGACAAACTGGATGTAGGTGGATATTACTATTATCAGTAATGATAATAATCGTATAGAACAGAACTGACAAATATTTTTTTAAAAATCTAGTATAAATCTCTCAGTCTCACATGGAGCCTTATTTCCTCAATCCCATTTAAGTGCCTGGGCAGGACTGCAAGGGATATGGCAGATCTCTGGGTCTTGGGGGAGGGGAGGTGGACAGTGTAGGGAGCAGGAGAGAAAAAAAGGAGACATGGTCGATTAACCCCAACGGGTTGATCCTCTCTGATAATCTGAGAAAGGCAAGTATAAATTCCAGGGCAATGATACACTTTTCATGTTTCTGGCAAAGACCGAAAAGACTAAGTCAAATTGTGTGGGGGAGGGAGGAGACCGGCTGGGGAGGGGCGACCAGGCTTCTGCTGCAGTGCTGTAAGGAGGGTTAATTGGGGGGACCTGAGCTCACTGATAACACTGGCTTCGTTGGGCAAAAAGCAGACGTGAATTTAAGTCCCTGTAGTCTGAGTCCTCTTTCCCGCCTGAGCACCGTCTCCCTATTACGTTGGAGGCAGGCGGGTGCGCTACTGTACCCCACACAGAACAGGAGACTACTGCCTGCCCTGGATCTAAGGAGGTTTGAAAGGGCAGAGGATAGCCAAAGGCGAGGACGAACACCAAAGCGAGTCAGGATTGCACTGCCTATACCCCCTTTCTGCCCCTGCGCGGGTTCATTCGGGGGCAAAAAAATGTGGGCTTGGGTGAGGGAGCTGGGGAGGGAACGGGCGGTCAGGATTGGGTACCAGCTCCCTATTGCATTGAAAGCAGGCTGGTCTCTGGCCCAGGTGAAAAAGAGAAGGAACACGCCTGGGTTCCCCGCAAGTCAGTGTGAAGGTGGGAGGCACCTGCAAGTCACTGGAAAGGAAAAGGGAGGGTAAAAGGACCCCCCGCAGGTCCTGTTCTGCACTTCTCACACCACAGCCACGCCCTCTAGCCATTTAGATTCAGAAAATGGTGGGCAATGGGGAATGCTGGGGAGGTGGGCGGGAACCCTGCGTGGGTGTCAGCTTCCTAGTGCGGAGGATGTGGACGTGTGGAGCGAAAGATGGAGAAAGCGAGGTAAGCACCCCGGATACCAGCAGATGGGCGCAAGCGTGGCTGATACCGGGATGCCCCCACGGGTGGGGGCGGGCGGACAATCCTTTCTGGGACGGCAGTCCCTACGCTCTGGCCCCGAGGTGTACACTCCTGCGCGCGCGTGTGTGTCTGTGTGTGCCCATGCGCGCGCTCGCGCGGGGTGGGGGTTGTTAGGAGAGTTGATAGAGCTCTCTCGAAAGGAGTAGTATGGATTCTTTTTTCCATTCCTATCCTGTAGGGAAAAGATGGTCTTTTTTCACAAGAAAATTCCTGACACAATAACATCAGAAGGTTAGCAGTATCTCTGTGTGGCAGAAGTCTGTATTTTTATGTTAATTTTTCCTTGTTGCTTGTGTCTTCTGTTTTTCCAAAGAGAGTATCTATTACCTGGGTAACAAATACTATTATAAGGTTAAAAATGAAAATGTATACAGTTTTAAAGGATCTATTAAATCAGCTAAAAGAGTAATCATCACTAAGCCATAAATCTGTCCCCCAGTATATTTTTGTGACACAATAGGCATTTTAACAAGTTTCACAAGTGACTATTGCACTCTAAATTTTGAGAGCCATTGCTGTGTTTGTCAGGTTAAGCTAAGCTTATGCTGGGGTAACCACCCCCCAAGCCCCTGTGGCTTAACGCAGCAAAGGTTTACGTCTAGCACACAATAAATGCCCAACATATGTTGGTGAAGGTCAGGAGTGAGAGGGCTCTGCTTCCCATAGTCAGGGATCCCAGCTGACAGAAGCTCCACTACCTGGAATATCGCTGGTCATTGGCATGTGGAGAGTGTCATGGAGATCTCTCACTCCTTAAAATAATAGTCTAGAAGTAATAGAAATCACTGCTGCACAGGGCTGACTAGCTCAAGTTAATCGTGTGGCCTTATCCAACAGCAAGAGGCTGGGGGTGCCCTGGGGATAGGAAGTATGGTTTTCTGTGTGCCCAGAGGGAATAAAAACTATAAAGTGAGAAAAAGAAACTAAAAGAAAATATTCGTAAGAATTCAAAGGGGAATGCTTTTTCCAAAGCACTGAAACAAAAAATTACAAATTGTAAAGAAAAAGTGACACGTGTGATAATAGAACATTTTCTGTGAAGCAAAGCAAGAATGACTGTGCCCTTGGCTTTTGATTTTCACTGTGATGCCATTTTGGGAGATCTTCACATTTCCAGACCATTCTTCAAGGCCATGGCAATGGCAGCCTGATGGATGCTGGTTGGGCTGGATTCCAGTTGGAGCGAGAGAAGTTTCCAGAGGCTCACTGTGCCAGTCTGACAAGATAGGAAGAATCCACCCCGCTGGTGCTCAGAGGGGCGGTGCTCAGGTAGGAGGTGGAAAGGCTCATCCAAGTCACACTTGTCTCTCCAGGGTGGGTCTGATTTTGGTTTCTCTGCTCCAGCCTGCAGCAGGCACCAAACCCCCTGAGGCTGGTGGCCAAATTGTCCTGGCCACACTTATCTGGAGGGCAACAGCGGTCCCCATTGCAGGTCAGAGCACTTGGCCTTTTCCCCCTTTCGCCCTTCTCTTTTGGGAACTTTTTGAAGGGGAGGAGATAAAGTCCCAAGGATTCCTAATTGGAAGCATTGGTTGGGACGGTCTTTGAGTAGGTAGATGTCTGACCTGGGTCTGACCAGGTAACCTGGGGCTGAAGCAGAAGGAGCTGGCTCTTCTTCTGAGTCTAGTGAATTAGCTTTTCCACAAATGGGGTTAGACCTCAGACAAGACGTCACCCATCCCTCTTCGACCCTCCTTGCGCAGACTCCCCAAAGGGCCTCAGATGTGCCCCAGCCTGTGTCGGTGATTCTGCCCTGAACATTGCTGTGTGCATGCAGTGCCTCTGATGTCTGTGTCAGCCCAGGCCCGGAGTCAGAGAAGACTCCGGGTAAAGGGAACTTGCAAAGGCATGTGGCAACAGCTTAGGAGAAAAGGGTTTTCACCTCTTGTGTGAACATCCCTATGCATTGCAGGCCCTGCCCGTGACTTGGGGGCCAGGGCCATCATCCAATTGTAAATTGGTGTGAAGATGCTTTTGGAGGCATTAATGGTGGGTGGTCAGCAGCCTCCAGAACCTGGTGCTCTGGGGTTCTCACCACTTCCCTGCTCACACAGAAGGCTGGTATCCCCATCACATGTCTAAGAAGTGACTTGCCTAGCCAACTCCAGAGCAGAAAGCATTGAGGCTCCCAGACCCTGGATAGAGCCCTCTGCTAACCAGGATACCCAGGCTTTTAGGTGACAGTTCTTGAGAGTGGGAGCTCCTCTGGTGGCTTTGTATAGAAGGGATTGGCTTCAGGTTCCTTGCAAAAATTCAGGCTCCAATCAGTAGAAGGTATGTGGATGACTGCCAGGAAAAAGTCACCAGGTCTGTGGTAGCCATGGAGACACACAGCTGTTTCCTCCAAAGAACCTTTGGAGCTCCCCTGACATTTATGCTAAGGCCACACTTTCCCCAGACTGCTCCCACACTATCACGGAGCACAGTTGCGCAGCTAGAGCTGGGCCATTTCTGCTCGTTGGACGATTCCTTTGATCTTTGCTTGTACTCTCCATTGGCCTGGTACAGACTTTCTCCTTACTGCACTACAGTCTGGGACTCTTTCTGCCTAATCCTCCCTCCTTACTTCTCTTTTCACAGGTGTGAGATAGACCTGACAGTCTAAAGGCTCTCCCCATCTCCTGCTCCTTCTCCTTGTATCTTTCATAGGTGTTTCCCCCAATAAATCTCTTGTATGTCAACTCTTGTCTTGGTATTTGCTTCCAGGAGGGCCTGAACTGGTGACAGGGTCAGGGTCCTTTCACAGATGAGATTTCAAGTTTCACATTTCTCAATAGTTGTACTATTTTTCCAAGAGGCAGGCTAGTATAATAAAGAGCTTAACTAACTGTGCTTGAGTCCCAGGTCTACCACTTTTAGCTCTGTGTCCTTGGCTTCTGTGCCCCTTTTCTTAAAAGAGTATAATCACGTTACTTTCTCTTAAGGTTGTTGTGAGGTTTACGTGATTTATTATACAGACCACTTAGTGTCTCACACATATTAAATAACATCAGCTGTTTTACATCTTTGATTGATTAAGGCAGAAGAGGGGAAGGGTATTACCAGGTCCTATAGCTATTGATGAGTTTGGCACTGAACTCTCGATCTAAAGTTCTGGAGCTCGAAGTATGTATGCTTTATTGATTTTCAACCTAGAAGTTAAAATTCAGGTTCAGGAAAACACATGAACCAGTTCAATGACATGATTATGTCCCCTACCTTCAACTGCATTAGATGGGTAACTCCCAAAATGAGAATGGTATGATCATATCGTCCCTTTTCCTATACCGTATCCATTAGACAGCTTACTCTGGAATACAGAAATGGCACTGAAGAGCATACCTGTATCTCCCCTTGTTACATTTACAAATGTTCTTTATGGTAGAGAGTGTCAAAGCTATGTTTTTCAAGAAAGGGAAAAGGCAAGATGGGAAGGAACCTAACATTTGCTTGAGTGCCCACTAAGGGCCAGATGCAGTGTTTGGAGTTTTGGTGTGAGTCTCTTAAAACCCTGTAAGAGGGACGCCTGGGTGGCTCAGTTGGTTGAGTGTCTGCCTTCAGCTCAGGTCATGATCCCGGGGTCCTGGGATAGAGCCCCGTGTCAGGCTCCCTGCTCAGTGGGGAGCCTACTTCTCCCTCTCCCTCTGCCTCCGCCCGCAGCTCGTGTTCCTTCCCTACCCCTCTCAAATAAATAAATAAAATCTTAAAAAAAAAAAACCCCTAAGAACCCTGTAAGGCAGGTAGCAGTATTTCCTTACATGAAGAAGAAACAACTCGGGGAGTGTATTTTCCAAGGCCCTAAATCTAGTAAGTTGTGGAGCCTATATTCTAACCTAGGTTCATTATACTCCAAAACCCATACTCCTACCATTTAAATTTTTTTAAACTTTAGATGGTAACCTTCCAGGACTGGGAGATTGGTTGGTGTAAATATGCATGAGGAATGTTAAGTTGGAAGTTTCCTCTTTTGCACCAAGATTTAACAGATAGGAAAGTCTAAAGCCAGGATTTCAAAGGAAATAACGAAGCAGCTCTAAAACTTAAAAGGAGGACTAAAAGGGTCAAGAGAGAGGAGATATGGAGAAGGAATTTTTGTGAGGAGGATTTCTTTGGAGTGGGTGTCCAAGGGGGAAGAGTTGGGGTGCTTTCTCCTTCATCCCAAGGCTTTCGGCTGGGCCCCAAGAAGCTTGATATGTATCTCCTGGAGTTTGGAGGCACAATGAAATGGGATCCGAATCCAGCATGAGAAATCTTATGGGCTAAAGAATGCCACTGTGGTGATGGTGGGAGCAAAGGAGAGGTGACTGTATTAGGATGTCTATACTACCAATTTGTTGGGGGCAAAAGATATATGGGCGTTTCTCATGTATCAAAAGTGGGTCATGCAGGAGTACAATGTTTAGTATTGAGGGGCCTGCTGAAGAAAACTGTTTGGGGGTGCTAGGGATTCCATCAGAGAAACTGTATGGAATGGACAGCTGGAAAACCCAGAGCTGAAGAGGAAACAGCAATAGAATGTTTAGCTTTTGACACAAAAGTTGCAGTGGGGGAGCCTCACATGAGAGTCTGCTTTAAATGTCAGCTAGACCCAGAAAGCATGAAGCCAACTTACTACACAACCATAGCTTTCTGTTTACTCCCTCCCTTCAACCCTAGACAGGCCTGAAGTCAAAATTAGCAAGCTGGGGAGGATGGGAAAAGAGAAGAAACCCAACACATCCCTTACTCCAAAGGTGGGAGGTCCACCTGAATTTGGTGCTAGCTGAGGGAGGAGAGGTTTAACTTTGAGTTCAGAGGGTTCTTCTTCTTCTTTTTTTTTTTTTTAGGGACTGGGGGTTCTAGTCACTGAAACGAAGCTAGATTTATTATTTAAAGTGACTGTAGGGCTCTTTGGAGTGAGCAGCAAAGCCATGGGGCCTGGGCAAAGCTTAAAGTATTAGACAAAAGTAAAGTTGCATTTTGGTTATATCTCACAGTTGTTCTTGCTCAGTAGATTGACTACCTCTGCTTGGTATGATGTTTGTGATGTGCCATGCTACTGTGTTTTTGTATCAATTTTCCTACACCAGCTTTCTTTTGCTTAGTATTTACCTAATATATATTCTTCCATCCTTTTATTTTGAACTTTTCTGGATAATTTTAAGGGCATCTTTGAGAAAAAGCATGAAACTAGATTCTGTGCCTTGAAAAAAAATCCAATCTGAGATTTTCTTTTACTATGAGTTTAATCTATCTGCATTTATTATTATTGATGTAGATGTACTTCTGCCTTCCTATTTTGTGTTTTCTGTTTATCGTGTTTTTTTCTTTGCATTTTCCCCTTTCTCTCTTTTCCTGCCTTCTCTTGGACCAAGGGAGTTTTCTTTGGAAATTTGGAATTTACACATTCTATTTTTATTTTTTAATTTGATAAACACATTCTATTTTTAATCTTTTCATGCTTATCCTAAGACTTTTTCTAAATTGGGGCGCCTGGGTGGCTCAGTCCTTTAGTGTCTGCCTTCGGCTCAGGTCATGATTCCAGGGTCCTGGGATCGAGCCCCCCATCGGGCCCCCTGCTCAGCGGGAAGCCTGCTTCTCCCTCTCCCACTCCCCCTGCTTGTGTTCCCTCTCTTGCTGTGTCTCTATCGAATAAATGAATAAAATCTTTAAAAAAAAGACTTTTTCTAAATTGTTTAATTATATTTTTAACAAAATATAGACTGTCTCCAACTTCTGTCCTCTTCCTTAAACACTTTTATATTTTGAATTTTTTTTTCACAAAAACAAAGGCACAATTACTAATAACTGAAATTTCTATATACAGACTGTTAACCATTATCATTCATAGCTCATGATGCACGTTTAAATATATTATCTCATTTGATTCTAGAGAAAGCTCAGCTAAGTGTTACCTTCATAATGAATTAATGAATTAAGAAAAAAAGAAGAAAGTCAAGAAAAGAGCTCTTCAATTCCTTTTTTTTTGAGAGAGAGAGAGAGCAGGGGGAAGGGCGGGGGGAGAGAGAATCTTTTTTTAAGATTTTTATTTATTTGACAGAGAGAGAGGGAGAGACAGCGCAAATGCGAGCTTGAGCACAAGCAGAGGGAGCAGCAGGCAGAGGGAGAAGCAGGCTCCCCACTGAGCAGGGAGCCCCATGCGGGGGAGCTCAGGACCCTGGGATCATGACCTGAGCTGAAGGCAGACGCCACCCAGGCGTCTCATGAGGTCTTCAATTCTTTTTTTTTTTTTTTTTAAGATTTTATTTATTTATTTGAGAGAGAGTGAGAGCTAGAGAGAGAGAGCACACACAGAAGGAGAGGGAGAGGGAGAAGCAGACTCCCCGCGGAACAGGGAGCCCGATGCGGGACTTGATCCCAGGACCCTGGGATCATGACCTGAGCCGAAAGCAGACACTTAACCGGCTGAGCCACCCAGGCGCCCCGAGGTCTTCAATTCTTAATGGTATCCTTAAAGTCCCTTAGAAGTCTGGAGACCAAAAAAAAAAAAAAAAAAAAAAAAAAAGTCTGGAGACCTCAGGTTGAGAACCACAGATCTTAGGAATATAGTCTTCACCCTTTCCTTTTGGGAAGGGAGAGAGGAGAGAGAATTACCATCCTTGAACTTTTATGCTGTGCCAGAAATTTGTCTTAGGCAAAACAAGCCTTCTATTTAATGGCTACCTTCTTTGCTTTCTAGGTGTTTGATGGGTGTCATGAGAGTCATTTCACAACATCCTTCCGTACCAATCCGCATACATTCTCCTGGGTGGGAAACGGGCCTATTTATGTTGATAATGATATTGATGAAAACAATAAATAACAATTATAATAACTATTTATTATGGAACCACCACTTTAGCTAGGTGCTGAATCTCATGGGAGAAATAAACTCTCAGATCCACCCTTCAGTTTCAGAAGGAAGCCATTTAGTCATCAAGATGGCTAGATGAAACTACATCACCTGTGTGGCTTCAAAATAGAGACACTTGCTAAATCAACAGAGATTCTGGTAATAGTTTGCATACATTTATTATAATTGCCCTCTGTTTCTTTTTTTTAATCAATGAGATGGCCTGTTTTAGGTCCTAATAAAGTACTTTAGGCCTCTCCTGAATATTCCTAAGGTGTCGTCTTTAAAAAAATAAAGCAATTAACAAGAAGAAATTAGCTAAAGTAAAAAGAAACCACATATGAACTTAACTGGAAATGACTGAATTATTGGTCTTTGGGATATTAACATGTGTGTTGGGTTCTTAAATTTTTCTCTCCTCCCATTTCTTACAGAGATCCAGGAGAGGGAGATTTGTGGCAGAGCTGGAAGTAGAAGCTGCTTGAAGCCGGTGGCTTTTATGTCTTGAAAAGAATTGTATTACTTGGTAACATCAAGCCAGATGTCTCTGGATGGGAATGGAGGGCATTTGAAGGCAACAAGAGAAGAGAGGTCAGGGTTTGTGGGTCCTTCCAGTAGTGGAGACATGAGTAGTTTTCCGAATCAGGATCCAAGGAAGACTATGGTGGGCTCAGGAAAGCTGCGCACCTAGTCTTACAAAGATTCCCCTAATCCAGAGGCCCGGATAGAAGCGGCAGGAGCAATGGATCTGAAGAAATCATGCCAATTCAGTAAATGAACATCTGATCCCTAACCAATGTGATCAGGTATCTGATGACAGTGGGAATCTCATGCTAGATCAGACCATAGCATGTTTGTACAACTAATGGAGATAGGGAATCCCTAGTAACAACTTAAGTGGGCATCCCAGCAATGTGCTACATTTGAATGTCAGGATCTTATTTATGTTCATTTAAAGGCAATTTATTTTTTTAGAGATTTATTTACTTGAGAGCATGAGTGCACATGCATGCACGTGCAGGGGGGAGGGCAGAAGGTGAGAATCTTCCAGCAGACTCCCTGCTGAGTGCAGAGCACAGATGTAGGGCTTGATCCCACAACCCGTAAGATCATGCATGACTTGGGCCAAAACCAAGAGTCAGACGCTTAACCAACTGAGCCACCCAGGTGCCCCTAAAGGCAATTTTAAAATGTGATATTTCTAACAAGTTCAAGCGTGTGAGCTAAGCTCCAACTGTTTGCTAGGCCTCCTATTCAAAGTTTCAAAGAACGAAGGAAACAAACTCTTATACAGTGTTTTCTGAGTGTTATGAACTATTACACAACTGTCCTCTGAATGTATGAGTCCTTAAGAACTTTTCTAGTTGGCCAGGCCCTAGGTCCCTCAGAGGGCATAATAGTTCTAAGACTATATGGCAAAGTATGAACTATGGTTATTTCAGGTGTGCGTGTGCTAGAAATCTTAGCTGTCCTCTCTGATCCATTTTTCCTCCCTGTTCTGTGTCCCCCAAGCTTACCAAGGTAGATTACATCAAACGTTTTCCATGCCCTTTGGCTTCCAGTTTGGTTAAAGGGTAATGCCCAGAAGCATTAATTCAAGTATTTTTTATGCCATCCTGGATTCTCTGAGGTCTCTGTGAGCTAACTGCGTCCTGAAGATCAAAGTTGTCAGGTGGCCCTTTCCATATAGCTGTCTACCAACCAGTAACCACTCCCTCCTCCCTCCCCCTTCTCACTGCTCCTACTTCCTCCCCTCCCCGTTCCTCTCCCACCCCTCCTGCACACTCTCCCTTTCCACTCCTTCCCCTCACCCTGCTCCCTACCCTCCTACTCTACTTTTCTTTGCTTATAGGTAACACCATATGGCAGGCTCAATTGTGAAATCTTAACCCCCCAGTACCTCAGAATGGGACTTCGTTTGGAGATGGAATCTTTACAGAGGTAGTTAAGTTAAAATGGGGTTATTAGGCCTCCTTAGAAGAAGCGATTAGGACACAGGTGCAGAGGTAAAGACCATGTGAAGTCATAGGAAGGCAGCCAACTACAAGCCAAGGAGAGGCCTCAGAAGAAACCAACCCTGCCAATACCTTGATTTGGGATTTCTAGACTCCAGAACTATGAGAAAAGAAATTTCTGTTAAGTCACCTAGTTTGTGGTACTTTGATGTGGCAGCCCTGGCAAACTAATACACGCCATGATTTTACTCCTCTGCTGACAACTTGGGAAAAAAATTTCTCTATTAAACTTCTCAAATCATCTTATTTTGAGTCCCGTTTATTTCCTGCTGGGACCCTGACTGATCCAGTAGGATTATACAGGACTTTTTTTTTTTTTTAAGATTTTATTTGAGAGTGAGAGCAGGGTGAAGGGCAGAACAGGGTGAAGGGCAGACTGAGAAGCAGACCCCCTGCTGAGCAGGGGGCTCCATGCGGGCTCGATCCCGGGCCTCCGGGATGCTGACCTGAGCTGAAGGCAGATGCTTAACTAACTGAGCCACCCAGGTGCCCCTATACAGGACTCTCATTTCTAGATTTGTTCTTACTGTATTTTCCAAAATTTCTGCAGTAACATGGAATACTTTTTTTTTTTTTTTTTTTGCACGCTAAAGAAGTAAAAAACACTATCATGGGACAAAACCTGGTTTGGGAAATTTCCATATAGAATGGATTTATAATTATAGGCCTCCAACATCAACCCTCCTCCACAAATCCCCTACTCTGGATTCCCACTGTTATGTCTAAGGGATTATGAAAACAGAACAGGACCTCAATGTTGGAATCAGGGTAAGTGGCCATCCTTGGTCCAAAATCTGTAAGTATTTCTGATAGTGGTATTTCTACAAGTATTTCTGAAGGTGGCTGTCCATGCTTCCTTTTGTGGGAAAGAGCAAAGCTCTGCACAAGTGTAAGGGACTGTTAAGAGTACCCACTAAATATTCTGTTATACCAGCCCAACTTACATAGGGGCAAGGTGCATCAGGAACAAAACCGCCTCTTTTAAGCAGCACTAGAAAGCGATCACACTTTGAGAAGCCACAGTGAGAAGGCAGGGGAGGGGAACTGGCATGACAGCATACTCCTGGCTGCCACACCCAACAGAAAAAGGAATTCTTTCACTGCAAGTCAGAACTCTCTGATACCATCTAGACCTTTCCTGAGCCTGCTGACTTGTCAGCCTCGGTAATATTAAAGGCACACTGCAAATTACTTGCTTTGAAATTTAGAAACAAATTTTATTTAAGATCTGAAATACAATTCCTAAAATATCAACTTCTCCAGAAAACCGTGGCTACACAATAATGCATTGCCTCTATCATGTTAGAACGTGCATTAGACTCAAATACAAAAACCATGAAACAAATCACCATCCTTCAACAATTTGAGCAAAGATAGAATGCCTAAGGAACAACATAGATGGACTTGCAGAGGATGGGCTGTTTTACTTCAAGCACCATAAAAAAAAAAAAAGAGCACAAATGCATGGGTTTTCAGGTATATACATTAAGTTGAACCTTTGGCACTAGGAATCAGGGCATTTTGTCACGTAGCATTAACACATATTAGAAAATTGTGTAGTGTCAAAGGGATAGAACCACCAGCATTCAAGCAATGTTGTCAACTAGGCAATAAAATGTTCTACTGAATGTTTCTTCTTTGTCTAATTACTGCGTACACTGGTAGCAACTTTGAAATGAGAAAAGGAGCTTGTACTCCTTTCATTTTCTGTTTAAAACGAAACAGAAAACAAACTGAAACATAAGCCCTGTTATACATTAACAATTTTAAAGAACATCAATTATACAAGAAAAAGACTAAGAACAAAAAGAGTGTTTACAGATACCAGACGTTAACAGTGAGTGGTCAGTAGACCCTCACAGGGCTTTGCGGTGGTACTCAGCCGAAGCCACTTTGTAATCACTGGCAGTAAACAGAGATGCAGCATTCTTTGCCAGATATTTTAGGAAATCATGCAAATAGCCCAACAATAATGCAAGGCTCTTCTCATCAAGGGGCGTATATGCCAACATTGCTCCAATTCTCACAAATAATCTCAGTAGGTGTGGGGCTCCATAAACCTGGGACATTGGCGCATCAGGGTGAGCCAAGAGGATTTCTGCATACTGGGGCCTCTCAAATTTGTAGAGCAGCTGAGTGCCCAACATCACATTGAAATATTCTTTTATTCCGGCCACAACTTCATTAACCGCATACTCCTTATTATCAACATTTCCCTGCGACTTCTTACAATTTGCATACTCTTCCAGAATGGCATCTACATTTTTCTTAGCAGGGAGTTGAAACAGCTGCTTCTGCCTGGTAACTAAGTCCCAGTCCTCAACAAGCCATGGTTTTAATTCTTCAGGAATCTTCACTTTAACTTCCATTCTATTCTTAAATGCCTCCTCACTTTCAACAGTGGGATCTGCCCGGGCCCTTTTCTTCCGAGGTGGCTGGGGTGCTTCGCTGGTACTGCCACCATCTCCGTTTCCAGGAGTCTTCTGCTTGTTCTTTCTTGTCTTCCTCACGGATCCCGAAGGGGGGTTCTCTGCAGAGCGACCCCCCCATCTGCCTGGAAGAGCCGGTTCCAGATTCTTCTGCTGTGGACCAGCAGTCTTCTTTCCTGAGGAGGCCCCTCTCATCTTACTTCTTTGCATATTGCTTCTAGTTGGTTTTTTGAAGTTGTCTTCTTCTGCAGATTGTTGTCCACGAGTTTGAGACCCCTGCTTTCTGGAACTCATTCAACCCTGTTTTTATTCCAACCACTGTAATATATAAAGGATTTTACTTGGTTGTTTTCTATTGTGACCTTTAACACACACTGCTTCTTAAAGGCCCACCAAAGTAAAACAGAAACTATTCTCTGGGAATTTGGATTTCAAATCCTAGTTCAGGATCATCTGTAAGTGACTTACTACTTCTACCCTCTCTTTGATCGTCACTACCAACCACTACTCTCACCCTCCCATCCGATCACTCATTGGACTTACCCATTAAGTTAGTTTTTTGGTGCCACTCAAAAGACAGGAATATAATTTTAGAAAAAGAATGAATTAAATGGAATAAAACTGCAGAAGGCAGCAGAATTGAAATTAAAGACTCTGAACAGGAGAAATGACAAGATGAAAGAAATAAGAAAGATTAGTTGACTGGAGGCAAAATGAGTAACAGTAAATGTTTTTGTAGGAGTCCAGGTAGGCCTGAACTAGGGTGATGACAGAGTCAAGAGAAACCGAATACAGAACTTGGTAAATGAAGAGGGAGAAGTCAAAGGTGGCTCTGTAATTTTAACCCTAGGTAATTAATGAATTAATAAAAACACTGATTTTAATGGTTAGTTTAGAATCAGCAATAAAGTAATAGGAAAGAAATAATTCATCCATTCAATTAGTCATCATACATTAATGCATATTTGTTTTGGGACAGGTACTATGCTAGGTGCTAGGGATTCAAATATCTAAAGTGGCAATTAAAAAAACAAGGTTAGTACAATGACAGTTATAAGCACAGAGTACTTTGGAGCACATGAGAAATGGTACATGACACTGCTTTCAGTATTAGCTTGTTGGAGGAGGTGATAAATCAGTGAGGGAGAAGTCAGTGCTGATTCCCAGGTTTTGAGAATGGGTGATTAGGTCATTAGTATTATCACCAAATGAGAGTGCATCTAAAGAAGGAGGAAGTGGATTAGAGAGGAAAGAAGTTCAGTACTGGATCTACGAAGTGTGAGGTATACAGTTAGACATTTAACTTTAAAGCTCAGGTGAGGGTCAGAGCCAGAAATGGAGATCTGAGAGTAATCATCATACAGCTGCTACTGGAAGCTATGAAAGCCATCAAAATCATTCATGGAGAGAAGAGGAAGAAAAACTGCACCAAAGTATGAAATTCTGGAAAAACCTAAAAAGAATGATATTTAAGGGGTGAGCAGAGAGACCAAGAACAAAACAAAAATGGTCAGAGCACCCATAGAAGAATTAGGAGAATGTTGTTTTGGAAGCCAAGGAAGTTGAGAGTTTTAAGATGGGCAAGGAATAATACTCAGTATAAAATGCAGCAGAGAGAACTGTGAGATAAAGATGAAAAAATAGTGTTCTATGATTCTTATAGTGTGACAGATGAAGCAATTTTTTTTGACTTACATAATCCTCTTCCTTCTTTCCCTTCCAAGAACTCCTAGTGTTTTCCCAGATGGAACCTCCTAGATCTCCTGGGATGGTCTGGAAGGATGAGGTGGGAGACACAACCTAGAAAGGAAAACAGGTTCTACAATGAAGATGAACTTTTATGAAATAATACAGAAAAAAAAACCCGTACTTTTTTGACTGTAATATCAGAGAAAATATATGAGCTCCACTGTTAGACATACTTCTACTTCAATTAGTCTCTGCCATTTATGAATTGTGAGGACTTGGGCAAGGTATGTAAGCTCTCTTAGCCTTTTTTTCCTCATCTATGGAATGAGGCAAAACTATCCCTTGACTTCACAGGTTCTTCTTAAAAACTTTATAAATACAATTTGGCTAAACAGCACAGTATCTTGCAGGAATACGTGTGAATATGGATACAAAGATGTTCACTGCAGTGGTGCTCTTAGTATTGAAGAACTGGAAACACCTATATATTCATAATACAGATTATGTATGCACACTCTGGAAGAACATTCAAATGAATTAAGCAGAGAACCACGAATGAATATGGAAAGATGCTTGAGTCTACATTATTAGGTAAACAGGCATAAGGCATAATATGTACAATAGGATACTGAAGAGATAGCACAGGTCGAGAAATAACTATCAGTCCTATACAGTTCTTACGTAGAGTGAGTGTGATCAAACTCCTGTTTTAAACTGATACGTATAAATGCATAGGAAAAGTATCTAGATGAATCAATACCACACTGTTAAAATCAGGGTAACCGCTGGGAAAAAATGAGGGATGGTGGTGGATCAGACTTAAAGCAGGTTTCTCTGATAACTATGACTTTCACCCACATAAAAAGCTCCTCAGCCAATCCTTAGCCCTTAAAACGATGTAAGCAGGCGTCAGGGAAGCCCTAGGGGGGGAAATAAGAGGTAAGAAATGCTAGACAACCAGAGCCTTGAATCAGAGAAAGCAGTTACTGGGGAGAGAGGCCTGAGTGCCAGAGCTTTAACTAACCAAATGAGATCCTCTCACTAAAAGGACACAAAGATCTGAGTAAAAAATAAAAGGGCAAAGGGCTCTCTCCCTCAAGAGAGCATCAAAATCTGTGAATACGGATACTGACCCTGTGGGAATCAGACACCTTCCTGAGAGGGATAAACAGACACATCCTGTGAAGATCAGTGGCCAGTGTGTCATGGCATTACATTGTAAGCTATCGAAGCTTACAAAAAGGATGTTTCTAAACGAACATTCATTGTGCCCCCGACAGAGGGGACATGGTATATGAGGGTATCAGAGAATTAAGTAATACAGGCAAAATTCAGAAAACCCACCTCAGAGTTAATACAGTGCAGAGCTTCCACTAGGATAGTTAAAATACCAACTAAAGAAACCAAGATGGCTCAGTGCCAGCCAGACTGTGTATAACAGAAGTGAGGCCAGGCTGGATGGGCAGTATTTTGGAAGTCTTACAGTCATCAGCAATTCCTTACTGAGGAGGAACTTGAAAATGATAGCTGAACCTACTGTACATCCTTGGCATTGATCTCATATATTCATTCATAGGAAAACTACAAAAAGGAATTCTACCTGGTTCTAATTAACTGGGTGAGCTCTGTCATTCTCTACAAATTCTATCACTCTTACAAAGTCTCCATGAAATATCTGACATTATACAGAAAAATACCTGCACGAGTCAAGGTTTGTGACCAGTGAATAAAGCCACGGAAACAGCCTTTATAGAAGTTGTCTCAGTACCTTTATTTTCATCTGAGTATCCTACAGATCAAACAAGCAACTATTACTACCTGGAAGTCAGAAACCAGACATCAAAAGAAGGGAATACCTGTCCTTTTGATGTCTGGCTCCTACTTGTAACACAAGTTTCTGGGTAGCTTTCCACTTTGTACCTCCCTTCCCAGCTTAACACTGCTCCATGATCAGTGACAGTGAAGTTTGCACTATAGATTACTTAATTTGGGGCCATTTTAAACTTTTGAGTTTGCCAGCTTGTCTTCAGTTTCAGGCTTTTATAACGGTTGTTTACTGGCTTAGTATACCTACTCTTTGCTCCCATCATGCTCTCCCTTGTCTCCATCTAAATACCACAGAAGTCTTCTTTCCTCCTTAAATCTCCCAACTCTAATCCGTGTTTCTCTCCCATCTCCAATACCATACGAAGCGGATGTTACTTCAGAGTTCAATATTTAAATGTCTCATGTTAGTTTTGCTTATAGAACCACACCATTAATCTATTTGCCACAGGTCTTGTGTTACACATATAGCATATATTTTGGAGCAGCACTTAGGTCCCTGGTGGGTATACAATAGCGATTCAAAGTGAGGAAGTGATTCAACACATGAAGAAAATGGAGGCACAAATTAGGGACGAGTCATCAAGTATTTTCCCACTTGTTTTCTACAGGTCAGCTCTAGGGGTAGGCCAGACACTGAGAAAACACATTCGTAGGTTTGCCCTAGTTTTCTAAATTTCTGTGTAAATGCTTAAACAGAGGTGAGCTTATACTGGTTATCAAATCTTAACCTTCCCTTTTAAAAAACGTGGTATCACAACTAGTTATTTTTCCCATGTAACATAATATACGTAGATCTTGAGAGCTGTGTATTTCATCAATGGTCATACCTTAATCTAAACACCCTTAATGGAAAGTGATTCCTCTTCAATTTACCCTGCAGAAACTATTACAGCATTTTTGTCATTTCCTTTTATTATTTCCAGATGCAGATTTAGTGGGTCAAGAGATAATAACACGTTGCCAAATAACTTCCTCCCAAGCTGTACCAGTTTTGAACCTTACAAGTAGTGTGTAAAACTATCACTTGTACTCTGGTCAGCAGTGGCTAGGCTCATTTACAGAATTTGATAAAATGTTTAGTTGTTTTATTAGAGATGTTTAACATTTAAAAAGCCTCTATTGGCAACATACGCTTTTGTCCTGTGCCCATTCAGTTGATTCTTAGTGATTTTAACATCTATAGGAGCTCTTTATATACCAAGAGTTGTATTTCCCCTAGTGTTTTTTATAGTGCCTGATGTTAAGATTTTAAAGTTTTATATAATGAAATGTTAGTTTCCCCTTCCACTGTTAAAAGATGTCATTTTAATGGAGGTTTTATATTTTCTTAATCCATCCAGAATTTATTTTCTAAGTTACAAACTGAAAATCTGCATTATTTTCCCCAACTAGTTAATTCTGTGGTACCATTTACGGGTAATCTTTACATATGTATAAATTCCAAAATACATAAAGATGGGGGAATTCTCCCTTTACCTCCCCTCCCCAATCCCAGAATGACTGTGTAAGCTTTCAAATCCTATGTGCATATTCATACCATATACAACCTTTAAAACTAAATGTGTATTCTGTATTTGATTTGGTGAGACATATTGCCCCACACCTTTTCTCGTTTTGTCATGGGCATCTTTCTGTCCACACATACCTAGCTCATTCTTTTTAATATCCACATTACTCTATAATCTCTATGTGCCAGAATTTAGCCAGTCCCTTATTAACATTTAGGTTGTTCCCAGTACTTCATTTTTACAGAAATGCTGTAATAGTCATTAAGTGTACAAATATATTAGAGCATTAGGGATTTCAGGACTATTCTCAGAAGTGGAACTGTTCAAAGGATTGGTATACTTATAACTTTGATGAGATAGAGGCAAATTCAATTTGTAAAGAACCACTTTAATTTGTACTCCCAGCAAAAATGTTAAAGTTCATTCACCTACACCTTCAGCAACATGGGATAAACATCTTCTGGAAAACAATTTTTTGCTTATCTAGTATGTAGTTAATATCACTGAGCATCTTTCACACATTCATGTATGTTTTGCTTATGTGAATATTTTTGTTCTTTTTTACACTAGGTTGTTTGCTTCCTTTACTGATTTCTAAGAATTAAATCCTAAGTATTCTTGGGTATGTTGGAAACATTTTTTCCAAACTCATTTTCCTTCTCTGGGTCTGGGTCTGGGTGTGTGTGTGTGTGTGTGTGTATAATCACACAAGTATGTCAACCTTTTCCTTTGTGAACTTTGGCATTTATGTCACATCCAGGGAAAATGCTCCCAAATCAATATTCTAAAAATGATTTCCTGTATTTCTTGGTATTTCTATAGTTTCTTCCAAATATGTGACTTTTCCTAATATTAATTATTAAAGCGGTCATCCTTTCCCCACTGATTTGAAATGCTATTATAGAACATTCTAAATTCCTAGATGTACATGGGTCTTTTAAGGTACTCTCTTCCCAATGATTTCTGATTATTCAATTGTTAAAGGTTATCACTATTTCTAGGTCACCTGGTCTGTCATAGTGGTATCTGTTCTCACACCAGTATCACATTGGTTTAATTATCATAAAGACATAAATGTTGCCCTAGAATAACACTTGTAAATGGTTTCCAAGGATGTTTGATGCAATATTTGAAGTAGCAAATACTGGAGTCAACCTGGAGGTCTATCACTAGTGATTTGGTGGAAAGATAAAATGTGGTTTATCCATAATATGGATTATCATGCTAGTTAAAACAATGCCACTGCAAAAGGAATCAAAAAGAACGCTCTGAATGGACATGAAGACATCCAAGATAATTCGCTGAATAAAAACAGCAAGTTGCAAAAACAATACCTATAGCGTGATACCATATTTATGTAAAAGAAAACACAAAACGTATTTTATATATATATCCATGTATGTTTTTAAACAGGTACATAATTTAGAGATCTAGAAGGAAATAGAACTGAGAATAGTGGTTAACTCTGGAAAGAGTAAGAGATTGGAGGCGAAGAAATTGAAACCTGAGCCTACTCTGTAATATTTACACTTTTCATTATAAGGATAATATATTCACATACCAATTACATGACAAAATCTGTATTAAAATACACATATTCAATGATTTTCTAATCTATTCTTATCCTTAGATCTCACACAGCTGGACTTCTCAGTAAATTATCACTGTGTATAATACATTTTGTAGGCATACCATTCAGACTGGTTTCCCTCCCCCCTCCTAGGTTCTGCCCATTCTTGGAGGTGCAGGTCAAGGTCCTTTTCCTCTCTGAGGCTTTCTGCATTTCAGGATACTCTGGACCTTGCCTTCTCTGAGCTCCTACTGGCCTAACAGCCCCACTCCCTCCCTTTTGCCCTTAATCATTCTCCAAATGGCCTCCTGCAAAGGGGTTTTGTGCCTACCCATCTACTGCATCTTTTCCGCCAGGGCAGCGCCCTCCTCTGCAACCCAGCTTTCAGAAGAGAAAAAAAAAAAATAGAAGGAAAATATAGTGACTCCATTGGAAAATGAAGCTCTCAAGTCACTGAAAAAACCTTCCTTCATCCCCTCATGCAAGTGATGGGCCACTTAGGAATGCAGACTCCAAAGGCTAACATTTTGGTATGGGTGTGTCATAAATGAAGTGTGAACAACATCTCCTATGGTTTGTTGGAATAAACCTTTAAATACACATATACCATGCCAGTTACATTTATATCCATTCTCTTCTGGATCTTGGAACACTTCCTTTATGTTTAACATATTTTTTGAGTCTGAGACAAAGGAGGAATGACACAAAAGCTGTTAGCAGACTGAATATGGTTATGATTTCCTAGTTAAAATTATAGCTCCTGGAAATTCCCTTGTAAATAAATACGATCAATATACTCAGTATCTTTCTAGATTGTTAGGACAAGCCAGAAGTCATAATTTCAGAATTCAGTTCTAGTGGTAACTGCTGCTTCTGGAAAAATCAGGAAAAAAACCAACAGTATTAATTTTTTTACATTTCCGAACAGAAGAATCCACTGCTTTTAGAAGTTTAAGAGTGTATGTGTGGGTAGGTAAACCAGGATGTACCACAAGGACTAACAGAACCGTAATCATTATTAAAGCAAACACTTATATGTGCCAAGCACTGTCCTGGTACTTTACACGTAATCCCTTCAAAAATCCTATGAAGGAACTATTATCATCTTTATTTTACACATGAGGAAATTTAGGGACAAAAGGAGGTAAGTATCTTGCCCAGGATCACATAGTAAGTGGCAAAGACAGAATTCAAATTAAGGAAGTCAGTATTTGCTTTCAACCACTAAATTATGCTATACATGAGATGCCACAATTTTTTTTTTAAAAAGAATTATACATATATATACACATATATATGGAACTAACTCTAGGGTATCAAGTGTAGCATCTTTTATCAAAGAATGTAAGATTATACAGTCCTCTGTTGTTTGGGCACTTGCTATACTGGAAGCACCCATCCTTTCCTTCTTAGAATTTAGAGTGCTTTCCCAGATAGCCGCTTATTAATCTTCAAAATTTTCCTGGACAGTTAGGAAGGTTATGTGGAATTATCTTGTTTGAGAATTGAGGCCAGGAGAAGGGAGGCACTTACCCAGATTCTGTAATCAGGGATGGTTCTGCAACCTGGATCAGATCTTCTGATCCTTACTATACAGCAAACTTAGCTTTTCTGATGATGGCCTGGAAGGTCAAAGAAGGGGACAGAAAAGGACATAAAGTAAAAAGATATGAGATCCTTTTTTTTCCTCCATTAACCAATGCATTTTATCACACACAAAGGACACCACAGCTGATAAACAATGTACAAATGTTTCTTTTTCCTTTCTTGTGGTTTTATTTTCAAAATTACTGTATTGTGCATTTATCTTTATTTTTGATAAAGTAACTGTCTTTTTTATACTTTTTATGAAGGATAATTTCAAATGAATAAAAATGTAGAAGAAGAGTATTATAAACCTATACCAATCACCCAGCTTCAACAATTACCAACTGAAGGCCATCTTGTTTCATCTATAACCCCACCCACTGCTCCCCCCCACTCCGATTTTTTTAGGCTCACCGAATAGCTGATTTTCTGCATTTTATTATGGAAAATGTCAAACATATACCAAGGAAGACGGAATAATATAAGGAACCCCATATGCCCCATCACTCAGCTCAAACAATTATTAACTTAGGGCCAGTTTTGTTTCATCTATACCCCTCCCCACTTCCCCCTACCGCTGAGATTATTTTGAAGCAAATCCCAGTCATCAACGTATCTTAAGTCACTCCCAGACATTTTATTACTTAATCCGCAAATATTTTCCTATCTCTACAAGATAATTTGAAAACATAACCATTAATGCCATTATACGTCTAAAATATCGACATCAATTCCTTAAAAAACCATCAAACCCGTCTTCAAATTTTCCCGATGCATCTTAAACAGCTTTTTTTTTTTTTTAGTTGGTGTGTTCGAATGAGGATCCAAACAAGGCCTACTCATCGCATGTGGTTCATCTCTTGATCGCTCTCGTTCTCCATCTCCCCCCAACCCCCGCCTTTTAAACTTTTCAATATGGAAAATTCCAATCCCCGCTATTTCGAACTAATTCTCAAGTAGTAAATTATTTCACCGGCAAAGACTGGTGTGTCTCTTTTATAGGTCGAATTTCTTATAGGAAAGAATTTGATGGGCAGGAAAAACACTATGATGAACGATTTTACATAATTTATGTTTTTTTCTCATTCTGTTATGCGGGTTTTTCACTCCACAACAACAGCGAATAGCTTTCGGAACCAGGATTGGTATTAAGTGCCTTATACGCACTAACACACAGTACGAGCCTCTGAGGTACACGTCTCTGAGGTAGATACTATTATTATCACCATTTTACAAACATGGAAACCGAGACGCTGAAAGAACAGGAGCCAGCCCAAGCTGGGCGTTGGCGAGGAGGAATTTGAATGCAGCTCTGCCCAACTGTGAAACCATTAGTTAATCCTGTCAATATATGCGACGGTAAAAAGAAATCGTCAACCCTTTCACCCCACCCCCACCCCGAAACCTGAAACGAGAATCCAGTTCTTTCCAGCAGCCGACGTGTGATCACTGCCGTCCCTCCAACCGCCATAGTAAAGCCAGGTTTCTCTGGCAACTGATATCCATAGGCAGACACGTCACCATGGAGGCGGGCTTATAGCCTCCAGCCAATCACAATCGTCTTGCCTAAGTTTTAGAATGTTCCATAACCAAATGATTGGACGAGGCCTAACACGTCAGCGATGACACTTCGCCGCAGTAAAGGCGGGTGCTAGCAACCTGCTTCTTCACGGTTAAGGCTTGAAGCAAGCCAATCATCTTTCTCCTTTAGTGCGGGCTCTGGCCAATGACGCTCGCCCTCTTAGGTTCTTAGCCCGCCCTCCAAAAGCGCGACAGCCGTTGGGTCATAAGTCTATAGGGCAGGGTGTTCACGTGGCCTATTTTCACGACCCAGAGTTCCCCTGACCAGAGGTTTTTTTTTTTTTTTTTTTTTCCTGCAGGGAGGCATTATGGGTTTTTTTTTTCCCACTGGGAAAGGAAGTGTCTACGTGGCCTGCGGAAACAGGATGGGCGGAAATGAGCTAAGGTTCCCGCGAGTGGGGAAGCGCGAGGTCAAATTTGGGGCCACGCCCCCCAACCTCTTGCGCAACTGTCGGAGTAAAGAAAAATAAAAGCGGAGCGGGGGTTTTAATGTGTGTGTGAGTTGGGGTGGTGGGTGTGTGGGGGCGTGGTGTTGGGGCCTGTCTGTGTGCGGGCGAGCTCGCGTAGCCTTGGGGTTGCGATGTATGCGCGGCAGCCCTCGTGGCGTCGGTGGTGGTGGGTGTGCGCAGGCGTGCGCCCCTAGCGTTGGGACACAGCGTTGGGGCCGGTGTGTGTCCCAGACGGGGGCGTGCATGGGTGTGCGCGCACATGTGTATGTGCGTGTGTGCGTGCACGCGCGCTGTGTACGGAATGGTCTCTACTTTTGTATAAGTTTGAAAATTGTTCTAATGAAAAGGAAAGTAAGTCAAGGCGACCATAACCAATAAAGAGGCTTTGCCAGAAATATTTTGGCCTCTCCTAGCGGTTTAATTTCAGACCCTAAAAATACTCTTTCTTCCCACGTTTTTCTCTGTTGCCAAAATCCTGTTCTAAACCATAGCCTTCCAATAGTTAAGAGCCAAACGCTCCCATCCCCATGTTAGCAATTCCAAGGTGCAGCTTCTTTCCTGTTCCCTGGTATCCCCCCCCCCCCCCCCCAAAGTGGCCTGCCATTCTCTTGGCACAAACACAATTTTCTGCCGGTAATATAATGTGATAGCTTTCCCCTCCAGTCTCTTTCTCTCTCTCTCTCTCTCTCTCTCTCTCTTTACACACACACACACACACAGACTCCGAATTTCTGTAGGGGCTTAGGCTCTCTTACCTTTTTGTCCTGATCTCCAAGCACAGTGTCCTTCAGGCAAGTACGCACACAGCTAGTTTTCCAGAAAGTTCTCTGGGTGAGGTTTATACCTCTTGAGTCTGCCACTAGATGCCACCAAATCCCAGCAAAGGATTGGCTGTTTAGTCCCTGGAATTATGGGATTTTGTTTCCCCTCTTCCTGATTTGTTGAACTCCACAAACAATGTATAGGGATCACGTATACCTTTAATTGCTAAGGAAAAAATCAAATCAACTTTTGAAAATAGCCCAACCAGGCAGAGGACTATGGCCCTAGATCCAAATGTTTTTCCTTGCTTCTTAAAAAAAAAATTCCCCCCTCCAGTCCTCTCCTTGCCTTTTTTGGGGGGTCAGAATTGATGAGTGACCCCAGGCCCTGTTGCTGATGATCTGAATCCTTTCTGTGCATCTTCTTTTCCAATGCTAACAACATTCCCCAGTGGAAAATATAGGTGGCTGTTTAGTCAATAAAGACGGATAAAAACTTGGACCCTGATATGGAAAACTGAGCTTTTTCTCTTGAAATTTTTATTAAATATGTGTGTTTGCACCCTATTTTTTGTAGTGGTATGGCTACACTTTGTTATGTCTTTGGAGTTAGAGACCTAATTTTGATTCCCCACTTATTAGCTGTGAGACCTTGGGCAAACGATTTATGTTCTGTGATACTCCATTTTCTTGCATGCTTTCTATATTTTAGATGCTGTGTTATATCCTTTACATGGATATTTTTTTATTCCTCACAAAATCCTTATTAGATGGGTATGAATAAAATTCAAAAAACAACAATTAGTATATCTTTCAATTGCCAGTCATACACATTTGTGTGCCTGCATATGTGCTCATGCACACACAGAGGGGAGGGGCGAGATCTGGAGCTGTGGTTCTCAAAGAGTGTTTTTGAGACACACCGCTAGCATTACTATCACTTTGGGGGAAGTTGTCAGAAATTCAGATGCTCAGGCCCCGCCTCAAGCCTAATGAATAAGAAATCCTATGGTTTGGTGATCTGTGTTACACTCTTCTGGTGATTCCAATGTACACTGAAGTTTAAAACCACGGTTTTGGAAGGCAGAAATGCCATGCTGATTTTTGTACACTCCACTAGAGGGTGCTACAGAATGTAAAGCGAGGTAATAAATGATCTGTTTATTGAGACACCCTGCATATTTTATCAAAAATTTTTGTCCTTTCTCATTGATGTATAGTTGGCATACAATGTTATATTAGTTTCAGGTATACAGCATCCTGCATGTTATCAGACCCATTTTAAGATTAAAAAACTAACGTATAGAGGTGTTCAGTTGTTTTCTTGGTGTGTACAAGTATGGGAGTCAGGATTTGAACTTTACCTGCTTCTCAAGCCCAGGCCCCTGACAGTACTCTGTTTTTCAGCTATAATAGCTTGTCTTTCTGGGCCTCAAAATATGTAACAGATACCTTGTTCCCTGCTTTGGATAACATTGACTAGAGCGCCAAGAACAGGGCAGGAAAGCAAACCAAATAAGTGGAAATATTTTGATGATTTCATACCCTCCCACATATCTGTTCTATAATAAGATATCATGTAAAGCTCATGAGTATTTTCCTTCTTGCTTTTATATTTCCCAAATGCTCTCTCTACACTTCTCTTTTTTAGTTTATGTCTGAACCTTATCTAAGTGTGGGAGAGAAATCAAGGTGGTGAGGAAACACAGTTGTTGAAAGCCTATTATGGGCCACACTGTATAGCTCTATACACATTAATCCCAACAATAGGCCTGTAAATTAGGTGATGATTATCATCATTTTATAGATGATGAAAGTGAGTTCTAGAGACTATAATTATTTTTCTTTGGTCATACAACTTGTAAGTGGTGGAGTCTGGGTAATTCCTTGTATATCTGACAGTATTACCTTGCTAAACTTTCTACTGCTCAGTTTTGAATCTTGTTTAGTTACTGTTTATGTAACTTTCATGTTATTTAATTTTTCTGAGCCTCAGTTTTACCATAAATTAAGTGGGAGCAAATATTCCTGCTTCATAATGTTAGAGTTGCAGTATCCAAAACAGTAGCCACTAGACACGTGGGTATTTAAATTTGAATTAAAGTTAAGTAAAATTAAAAATTCAGTTCCTCAGTTGTACTAACCACATTTCAAGGGCTCAATAGCTACTTAAGGCTAGTATTAGTACCATCTTGGACATCCACAGATACAAAACATCCCCACCATCCCAGAAAGCTCTATGGTACAGTGCTGATTTAGAGTATATAAAGTATGTAAAAGGACTTAGCATAATGTATAATTCATGGCAGGTGCCCAAGAAAAGTGATTTCCTTTGCTCTTTCCTTTCAGCATTAGGGCTAGGTATGTTCTCCTGTTTTATTGACGGAGTCAGGAGAAGGGAGTAACTTACTCAATGTACTGTAACAGAGGATATGTCTGGCATTGGGACCTACATCTCCTAACTCTCACTCCAATATTCTCTCTAATGGACCCATCCTTATGTGCTACTCTGTTGAATGAGATCTCAAGGCTGAGGATGTGAATAATGTGAATTAAGTTTGGAGTCAGGGTAGTAGCAGAAAAAGACAGGAGCTGAATGCCTTCTATGTGCCAGTCAGCACTGTGCTCAGTTCTTTACATTTATTATCTTAGGGAATCTTCACTGAAGCCCAGAGAAGTTAAATACTCACTTCAAGTTGCCAACTAGTAAATGGCAGAGCAAGCATTCACAAGCATTCAGACTTCTTTCTGACTCCAAAGCCCATGTTTTGTTTTGTTTTGTTTTCATTATGCAATGCTACCCTCTGCAATGTGAAAACTCTCCTGCCCCTTCCACTTACTAAGTAGGATAAAGCTTCAGCAGATTCCTGCTTCTTAGTGGGTCCTCAGAAAATGCAAGTTACTCTTCTTCCTTTTGCATTTATAGCTGAACCATTGTCTTCACAATCCGTTTCAACTGGAAGGGAAAGATAGCTGAAATTACTTTTTGTTTGGCTTCAAGACCCAAGTCCAGACAGAGAGTTTACAGTCCCAGCCTTCAGAGAGAACACCAAATGGCTCCAAGATCTCTCCGTTAATTTTCAAGATCCCCATTTGCTCATACAATGCCTTTGTGCTCATTAGAAACCTGAGCCACCTGGGGGCAGACAAATTGTAGGGAAGTGTCCACTCCAGTGAAACAATGAGAAAAATATCTCTCTTTCTCAGGGGTGTTGGAGATAAAATATCTCTCTTTCTCAGGGGTGGTGCCCCACCAGGGCAGTGGAAGAATGAATTTCAACCTCTGCGTGTTTCCTCTCATTGGGTACCCTTGTGCAGGGGGCACCCTGCCCTGCCTAACGGTATCTGTTGCCCTTACCTGGTGGCTAAGAGCCTTCCTAGGTCTGAAAGGTAGTGTCAGTCTTTTCTGGAGAGAGTAGATAGGGTCACCAGTATCCTCTCATGGCTTCTGGATAGTAGATGAAATTGTTGCATTCTTAGGTTATTTTGATATTTTTTCATTTGGTTCTTACTAGTTTATTGGATGATTTTTAAAAGACTTTGGTTAATTTAAAAGTTAAAAAAACTTAATATTTCAAGGCTAAGCAAAATGGTATTTCTTTAATAATAATGTTTTTCTATCTATTTATACCTGCCTCATTCCATAGGGATTTCACAAACCAGTTCAGCAAATTACTCTGCATCAGTCTAGTTTGCTAGCCTATGACAGGGCAAAGGATGGAAATAGTCATGGGAAAATTTTATCCTTTTAAGGTATTCTCTTCTAGCTCTTGTCTCCTCCTACAATCAACCCACCCCTGCTTCACCTGACCCATCCATTTAGTAGAAAGAGGTTACTTCAAATGACTGAGACCCTAAATCTAACCAATGTAGTCCTTGGGTGACCCTAAACATAATGCCTTGGTTTCCCCTTCCTGAGTCAGTAGTTTAGCATGCAATATACTGAAATTTGTGATTTTGTGAACCACAGGCTTTACTTGGAATCATCATGTTAAGTTATCCGTGTTACACATCAACCAACAGAGATGAGGACTGATTATCACCAGTGTATGTTGACTCCTACAATCTGATCATTGCCTCAAGAGGATGCCTTGAGCCAGTTTTCCAGAGATAACTTGTTTATGCTTATAACCTGCACCCACAGTCCCCATTTTATTGGGAATGAAGAAAGCTATGTCTTTTGAAAACTTCAGCTGCCATATTAAGGAGGACAAACCAGTAGTACTTAAAGTGCTGCATCTTCAAATTGTTGAAGCTTTATGATGTGTACATGGGGGTTCGTTATACTATTATTTCTATTTCTGTGTATTTTTTGAAGTCTTCCATAATAAAACATTTAAAAACAACAACAAAAAAGTGCTCCATCATTCAGGAGGAGAACACACATAGGTTTCTCTTTAGAAGAGTACTAATTAACCTAGGGGTGGGGTGGAATATACACCCCATTGGTAGTGATGTGCCATGTAAAAATCTGGGGAGGGGAGATTTTAAATTGAAAAGGCCTGTGCATCAGACATTCTGATAAGATCTTTAAGAAGGAGAACCTCCTCTGGCCTGTAGTCCCCCTCCATCAGACCCCTGAAGAAGCTGCTGTAATCAGCCACTATTAGGGAAAGAAGTGTATCATATCCCTTGGGCATTTGGGAGTAGGGGGAGTTTGAAAACCATGGAAAACCAGGCATCAGGTAATTGATGGAAGCTGTGTTAGCCAGCAGGCAGAGAATCACAGGCAAAGGGAACCTGGGGGCAAGAGACAGCTAGTAGTATAAAAAGGCTTCATTCTCATCCCAGGTGAGTGCTGGAGAGGGCAAACCTACCAAGAAAGGAGGGGCCCAGGGAGCAGAATATGTGGCAAAGAAGACCCAACTTAGAATCTCAAAAGGTATTCTTTGAAGACTCCAGAGTACACACACACACACACAGACACATATGTGCACGCACGCATACATGCACTCATACCCAAGGACCTGGAACCTGTCTGCTGAGCTTGGAAAGGTAGGCTCCATAAAGTACAGATTGAAAACTATGTGGTTTGGTTCTTGTCGTTGTGCTTTTACTGTGCCACTGAGCAAAGAAGGGTATTGGTACACTGCTGGGAGTGAGACATGGTTGGAGAGGTGGGGCATTGTTTAAGGTGTGGGGACCTAGGAGGACATGTTCTTTCAAGGCCCTGAATGTTGAGGTAACATGATTAGAAACTGGGGACAGAGAAGAGAGCAAGGGCAGTTCCTAAAAAGGTACAAAGCCGAGATTCACCCAGCGGCTCCTAGGCCAGAGTTGTGGGTGGGTCGTCAGTGAGACCCAGGCGGGTGCCGCCAGCTTTCAATAGAGCTGGTCTGTGAAACTTGGCTGGGAGGACAGAGGAAGATTGATGTTTGCTTCAGAGTGGGGCTGTCAGCTGTGCTCACCACCTCACCATGGTCCCAGCTGTAAACAAAAGTCCTGGCCCTTCATGGCACTGCAGAGCCGTCCAGGCTGGCGTAAGTCTCTGAGGACAGCTAGACCATTTTCTCATCCTGGCTGACAACCAGAAGACAGAAGAAACAATAGAAGGTGGTGGTGGTGGTGGTGGGAGGGGGGCAGGATTGGAAGGGGGTGAGAAGCAGTGACCAGTGGGAAGGAGCTGTCGATTTCAATCTTAGGTCTTTAGATGCAAGTGACAGAAATCTTTCAGAGAAAGCAGACCCCTTTCGATGTCAGCTTCACAGATAATAGTGAGTTACTAAAGGAGCCCTGCAGGGACTACAGTGCCTCATTCACTCATTCATTCATTCATTCATTCATTCATTTTTTTTCCAGTAGGCTCCACACCCAATATGGGGCTTGAATTCATGACCCTGAGATCAAGAGTTGCATGCTCCACTGACTGAGCCAGCCATTCATTCATTTAATAAGAGTAACATAATGTACCCATCACTGGGCTAGGTACCCAGGATGATGCCAAAGTAATAGAAGACAGTTCATAAATTCAAGGATCTTACAGGGAGTTGGGGATATGTGAAAAGTTAAGTAAAAATACTAAATAGTGTATCTTTAAATGCTAAGTGACAAACATGGGATAGGACTTTAGAAGCAAGAGAAGCCATATCTGGGCATGATCAGACAAGGTGGGATTTGAGATGGCCTTAGAATGATAGACATGATTTGCCTAGAACGAAAAGGAAATTGGCATTCCAGGCTGGGGCCAGAGCATTACAAAAATGAGGACTGCTTTGGCTAAAGCAAAAAGTTATTGTGTCAGAGACTTTCTTCAACTCCTCACCCCCGAACTCATCACCATAGCTAACCCAGACTTTGGGTACTTGAAATGTCACATCTTCAGGAAGATTTCCTTGATTTCCAGGTTAAGTACCCTTGCTTTATGTTCCTCTAGCACCCACTACTTTCCACTTTTTAAGCTATGACTATTTCCAACTAATGACTTACTCTTGTCTCCCTACAATTTTTTTCCCACACTGCACTCAGAATGTTCTTTGCAAAATGCAAATCTGTTACAACACTTCCTTCTTTAAAACTCTCTTCCTCGACCCTTTCATTCTCCTTTGCCTCCCTTTATGTCCTTCCTGCTTCCAACCCTCTTACTTTCCCTTTAGGTCATATCTTAAATGTCTCTGTCTCAGGGAAGCCTTCCAGGACATCCCTTCCCCAAAATTCAACCACAACTAGGTCAAGTCCCTCTCTTAAATATTTCCATAATACTTCCACATTTTCTCCATTTTATTATTCTCTAATAACAGTCCAAGTTTGTCTCCCCCACCAGAATATAAGCCCTCTGAGGCCAGGGCTATGTTTCTTCTTCATTGTGTGTTGCCCTATATTTAGTACAATGCCTGGCATATTGTGGTAGGTGCTCCACAAAAATTTATGAATGAATCCAAGGGAGATGAGGCAATATTGGTAGGTGAAAGCCAGCCTGAAGAGATTGTTCTTACATCTAGGGGCAAAGAGAACGCTTTAAAAGTTTTTGATTATGGAATGAAGAAATAATTACATAACACTGACTTTTAAAAAACAACAAAAAAACTATTCAGACAAAACCCAAAGAGCTCCAACCTCAGCTTACCCCAAGCCCTAGCCTCCCGATTATCTTGTGACTCATATTCTCTCATACCTGGTCCTGATACCACTTACTCCTCCAAAAACACAAGAAAACTTACTCATTGATTATTCCAACCAGAGAGATTTGGCACTAGAACCAAAAGCACTTACTTTAACACTTGTGTTTGTTCATTCAGCTGATATTTATTGTCCACCTCCATTGTTTTAAGCACTGTGCTCTTAGTTACAGAAGAAGAAGATATTCCTACCTTAATGGAGTTCACAACTGAGTGCACTCTTCATACTGATCACTCATTTCATAGCTTCAAATTTCTAGTGAGGGATTTTGCCTTACCTGGGCTCGATTAGGGAGACTTTTCAGGGCATTAAGAGCCTGAATCTCCGGGTTAGATCCTCTGTAAAACCAGGAGTCACACTCAGAGAATGGATGCTTATGCCGACCCACACTAGACTTTTACCCTTCCATGAGGAGACTAAATGGCAGGGTGGAGAATGTCTGTAAGGGCATCCAGGGAATAGCCATTCCTTAACCTTATGAGGCTGGACCTAATAAAGCAAACAGGTCTCCAAGGTGTACCCCTTGAGTGAACCAGAGTGGAGGAACTCAAGGAATGACAGGAAAATGAATTAGATTTTCCCATAAAAATTGAAGAGTTGTTCTGTCCCCTGAGGGGATCTGAAACAAAAATATCGCTCCAAGAAACCTTCCAAAGATAATCAGAAAGTACCCACCCTCACCCTGGGGTAGATATGAATGCCAGGGGATGGCTGCTTTTCATCTTAGATTCATTTCCCAAATGGTTAGGAAGATAGCAAATGGGGATGTCGGAAAGGCAGTGCACCTCTGCCCTGCTCCAAGGAAGAGTAAAGGGAAGAAAGGGAAACTGTTTTGTAGTTGTAGTCCTAACTGATTATCTCTTGGTTGAGGGATAATATCAAAAAATGGTATTAGTAACATTTTGAAAATACGTTCATTGGTTTTGACTCTCTCTCCCTTAAATCCTTTACCCTGAATATGAATCCATCACCAGGCTATCAGGGAGAGAGAATACGGAAGTAGCAGATAGACATGAATGAGATAAATGTCCATAATTCATTGCTCTTCTCTGTTAGGTGGCCTTGGATAAAGAGGGTTCATACATCTGGAATTTGAAATCCTAAGAGATGGGCAGGAAGAAGTCAGTAGAGTATATTTCATAGAAGGATAGCAATGTATTCTGAAACCATATTGTATCCTTCCTTAAAGGACAAACCTGAAGCTTAAGCCACTTAAGTGGTCATAACAGGTTATGTTTCTTCTACGGAAAGGCTAAAAGAAGTATAAGCCTAAGGGATTCACAAATAAATTCACAAGGGAACCCTGGAAGACAATGAGTTTGTAGAATTTGGAGCTTGGCATGACCATTTTTAAAAATAATTTTATTTTTAGGTAATATCTACACCCAACATGGGGCTCAAACTTAGAGCCCTAAGATCAAGAGTCACATGCTCTACCAACTGAGCCAGCCAGGCACCCCTTGGCATGACAATTTTATACCTGTCATAGCCTAACAGGTGCCAAGATTTGAGCTATCCTCTTTCTATGGGGACTGTGGATATCTAATATGGGTATCAGCCAATGATTAACATGGCAGAGATTGAGGATTGAATGGTCATCACAAAGGCCATTTCTTCAGCTACAGATTACCTTTGGCCTTTATTTTTTATTTTTTTAAAGATTTTATTTATTTATTTGAGAGAGAGACTGAGAGAGAGAGCACATGAGAGGGGGGAGGGTCGGGAGGGTCAGAGGGAGAAGCAGACTCCCTGCCGAGCAGGGACCCTGATGCGGGACTCCATCCAGGGACTCCAGGATCATGACCTGAGCCAAAGGCAGTCACTTAACCAACTGAGCCACCCAGGCACCCTACCTTTGGCCTTTAAATCGTCTGTAGTCTATGTGTCACAGCAGTCTCAGAAATGTGCCTCTGAAGCTGATATGATATGACACACTTCGGTCCTTCGCTTTCTATTCCATTCTTTCCCTTTATAACTTAATTAAGTTGGGAAAAAAAAGGAATTACACCTAGGGCCTGGGGGCCCTCAGTGTCCCCATGTTGTCTGATAAGCAGACCAGACTAAATGATCTGAGAAGGCCCTTCAAGCTCTGTTGTGCCAGGTTCTGGGATTCCAAGACATTGTGATCCATTGACCCAGTTGCATTATGGGGAATCCCATGAGAGATTAGTTTTCTAAAAGAGCCAATTGTTTGTTTCTCTGTGTGGGAATAGTGGTAAATGTAGTCAAGATAGCAAATGTGCTGCTGTGACCAAAGTTCCCAAGCATTCTTGCCCTTCTGATGGTCAGGGCTGTCTTTATAATAATGATTCTCACTGCCTGAAGTAGTTAGGATTAATGCTAAATTGAAGACTGATAAGACTATGATCAGTCAGCAAAACATTATCAGTAAGTGAAAGGGGAGGGAGGCTAATAAAGATTCAGGACTTCTGTGGGTTGATAATTTGAAGGACAGCGTAGAATCAGAAAGATGCCCAATTGCTAGATTCCTTTGTCATGACTGTCTTTCGTTTTGGACTATTCTCAAAAAAATAAGTCTTCCTATATACTATTATTCAAATAATACAGTTCTAACACCCCTTGACCTGTTAAATGAATTACCTCTGAAAGTTGTAGATGACGTAGTTTTGTTTCTCATATTTTTATAAGCAGGAGTAACCTCTCTTCTTGCTTCCCCTATCCCTACCCCAAACAAAATATTATGGTGAACTAAATATATCAGCCGAAAGTAGAGTTAGTCTGACTAAAATGTGTGTATAGTGTGTGGCGGGAGGAGAAGAGGGACTGCCTGTTCTTTTTTTTTTAAGATTTTATTTATTTCTTTGAGAGAGAGAGAGCACAGAAGGAGAGTGAGAGGGAGAATAGACTCCCCGCTGAACAGAGAGCCCGATGGGGGGCTTGATCCCAGGACCCTGAAATCACGACCTGAGCCGAAGGCAGCCACTTAACTGACTGAGCCACCCAGGTGCTCCTGGGACTGCCTGTTCTAAGGTTTCTTGAAGCTGACTTTGAAAATCCCTTGCCCAGTAAATGGGGGCATTGAACTGAAAAATGGGAAACCTGTATTTTGGTTTTGCCACTGTCACTAACTCATCGTGAGACTTGGGTAAGTCACTTGGCCTCTCTGAGCCTCATTTCTTCATCTCTTGCATGGATACATGGTTATTTTACCTCAAAGGTTTACTTTGAGAATGACATACCACCTAACTTCTTTGAAAAGAAAAAGACTACAAGCATGCTTGTTACCTTGATAGTATAGTCTCTCATGACAACCCGTGCAAAGTAAGTATAGTTGGTGAGAACTGATGCTGCAATTGGGTGCTTGAAAAAAATTTTTTTGAAGAACCACAGTGCTCACTACTTAAAAGAAATTATCTCGCAAACACTAATTCATTTCATGCTGTGAGCTTGGTGTGGGGAATTCAAAAATAAGTACATGATAATCCTTGACCTCAAACTCATATATATGTGTGAGGGAAACAGACAAGTAATATATAATCTTACAAGTATAAATAAAGAGCTATGTACAGAGTGTTATTGGAGAACCCAAATTTGTCTGGGTGTGGAGGTGACAAGGGTTTGAGACGCTTCACAGAAAATGTGATATCTGGTTAGTCTTGACAGATGAGTAGGGATCTCAGGTGGAAGAGGTCATAGGAGGGCATTTAAAAGCCTAGGGAACAGCAAAGGCACAGAACATTAAACAGGATGAATTACTGAGTTCAAATAATTGTGGGTGAACTGGCATGGCCAAATGCAGGGTGCATTTAGGGAGCAAGGGGATTGATGAGAGAAGAGGCTGGAGGAACTGGCAGGGGCCAGAGCAAAAAAATCTCTTGGAGGTCAATTTAAGGAATGTGGACTTTTTTCCTGAGGACAATAGGGAGCTATTGATGGATTCAAAGTAAGGAAGTGTCATAAATAGATTTATGTTTTAGAAAGGTCAAGTTGGCAATAGTGTGAAGGATACAAAGTAATATTGGAATCAAGAGTTGAACCAAGATGAGTCAGGAGAATAGAGAAAGAGGGACAGACTTCAAAATATTTGAAAGGTAGACTCAACAGGACTTGGTGATTGATTTGATCTGAGGGCTATGGAAGAGGGGGTTGTCAAGGATAACTCCCAGGTTTCTGGCTTAGGTGACTGGGTAGTCCCACTGATCAAGATTGGAAGGATTGGGAGAGGGAGTCGAGGAGGAAGTTTGAAGGAAATTGTGAATTGTTTGGCTATAGACATGTTGAATTTGAAGTATTGGCGGGATATCCAGTAGAAAGATTAAATAGAGAATTGGAAAATAGGACTAGATTGATGGAGAGTCTGAACTGAAGGCAGAAATTCAAGAATCATTTGCATACAGGTTATCACAGCCATGGAAATAGTTGAGAACAGCCAAGCAGTAAGTGGGCAACAAGGAGAGGTGAAAGTCAAAGATAAAATCCTGGAGAATAAGGAACACCAAGAAGCAATGGCCAGAGGAGCAAGAGAAGAAACTGGAGAATGAAAGCCAAGGAAGAAGAGAATTTCAAAGAAGCTGTGACAGCTCTGACAAATCTTACAGGAAGTCATGAAACATTAGGACAGAGAAGTATTGACTTGACATAGCAATTAAGAAGGCAGAGTGAAGAACATGGGAAAAGCATTTTCAGGAGGGAGTTAAGGGGAGGAAGCAGAGGATAGATTACAGTGTTTTAAGGGGTAAATGGTAGTCATGAGCATGTGGAAACATCTAATAAGGATAACCCTTTTAAGAAACTTGGTGATGAATGGAAAGAGAGCAATAGATCAATGGGTATAGGGAAACTCAGGGTCAAATGAAGGGTGGTTTTGATTTTATTTTTCATTTTTTAAAAAGATTTTGTTTTTAAGTAATCTCTACACCCAATGTGAGGTTCAAATCCACAACCCTGAAATCAAGAGTTGGATGCTCTACTGACTGAGCCATGCCCAGTGTGGAGCCCAACATGGGGCTTGCACTCAGAACATTGAGATCAAGACCTGAGCTGAGATGGAGAGTCAGACGCTTGGGGCACCTGGTTTTGGCTCAGGTCATGATCTCAGGGTTGTGAGATCGAGCCCTGTGTCGGGCTCTGAACTCAACACAGAGTCTGCTTGTGTTTATCTCTCCCTCTGCCCTGTTGTGCACCACCCCCCGCACCTCAAATAATTAAATTTTTTAAAAAGTCGGATGCTTAACTGAGCCACCCAGGTGCCCCGATTTTTAATTTCATTATATTTTTAAAAGATTTTTTATTTTTATTTATTTTTAGAGAGAGAGAGCAGGGGGAAGGGCAGAGGGAGAGAGAGAATCTCAAGCAGACTCTCTCTGAGTGGGGAGCCCAAGTCGGGGCTGAATCCCTTGACCCTGAGAACAGGACCGGAGTCAAAATCAAGAATTGGATGCTTAACTGACTGAGCCAGCCAGACACCCCCCCTATTTTTCATTTTAAATGGGAGAGATTTTCCCTCTTTCTCTTCCCTCCCTCCCCTCCCCTCCCATCCCCTCTCATCCCTACTTTTCTCCCCGCTTTGCTCCTTCTTCTTTTCTTCCACCTCCTCTTCCTTCTTCTTCTCTCTCTTTGAAAAAGCTAAGGCTCAGAAAGAGATTAAGCAACTTGTCATGGTTACATAATTTGTAAGCCTGTTATATGCTAGCAGGAAGAACCCAGTGACAGTAGAGATTGAAAATATAAAAGAGAGGTGATTTTAACTTGACCCTTTTTGTGAGTGTGGACTCAGCAAAATGAGACACACAAAATGGAAATCTGAAGTTCCAATCTGGTCCATATGCTAGGAATTTGACAGGTATAAAAGAGAAACTATGATGATGCGGCCTGCTCATATAATAGCTAATCTTTATTAAGCGCTTACTATGTGCCAAGCACTGAGTTAAACACTTCGCCTGAGTTATCTCATTTTTATTCCCACAACATCCCTATGAGGCAGACACTATTAATCACCTTCATTTAACAGATGTGGACATTGATTAACAGAATGTTCAATGATTTGCTCAAGGCCACATAGTTACTGTGTGCTGGATCTTTCAGAGCCTTCAAATGACCTTCTAGAAGAGGAAACTGAGGCTGAGGGAGGTGAAGTCATTTGCTCAAGAGCCCTGTATCTAGTGAGGATTGGACCTGTATTGCAAACCCAGGCTCTGTCTGGTACCAAAACCATGCTTTTAATCACTTCACTGTCATGAATGGAAGCTATTAAAATAAAGAATATGTGCATATTTTTCTAGATCCAGATCTGTAAGGCAAAATGTTCCTTGAATTTAAGTGGTCCTAAGAATTGCCCTTATTCCAGAGAATTGATAGTGAGAGTAAGTACTTCCTTGTAATGTACCACACAGTATAATGCAGGCTGGGCATTTGTAGAAAGCCTCATGCTGAAAGCAGAGACTGAAAAAAACCAGAACTACTTGGGTAGAGTGGCAACAGCTGAGTTCTCATGTGACTTTTTCAGGTGGCCTTTTCAGCAGCCATACTTCTGTCCTTCCGTGCAGAGAATACTCTGAATGAGAAAGCTCCTGGCTCAGGTGTCTTTCCTCCTCCTGGCCTAAGATTTGCTAACAAGCTGTTCTGATGCCACTAGCCCAAGTCTATAGACTGTAAATGTTATCCTAGATGTGAAGTATAATAGAGCAAGCAGTGTGGGGCTGGGAAGAACATCCCTTTAGGGATGACTGGCTCTCTGGTGGGAACAGCATGTGGATCAGGAGAGGCATATTGTTGTACTGCCCAAATCCCCATTTCTGTACTCACTTGTTACTGCCAGAGTTTTCATTTGTTGGTTGGTTTTTGAAACATAGCTTGACACTAGTCTTCATATTTGGAATAGTATTAATGTTTAATCAGATCATTATCATTCTTTATTCAACAATGTAATTTACCAGGTTTTGATGTTTTCTTAACTTTGGTTCTGTTATATCCAAGGACCAGCTTGGGTGTGTGTGCATGCACATGTGTGTGTGAATTCTCTCTGTTTTGATAAGTCCCCTTCCAGGTCTATTTTTTCTGTAATCAATAGGTTAATGGAAAGGGAATGAATAGAAATGTGGTCTCTAATAAACCACGTGAGAAGTCATGTTTTCATTCTATATATACATATTGAGCATGCTATGTATCAGGAGCTGTGTGAACTAAAAAGCTGTATAAAATGCAGTCCCTGCTGTCAAAGACCTTATTCTACATTTCTTCCATTCAGCAAGTGATAATACTACCTGGGTTCCTAATCCCTTATTGTTCTCCTGGTTGGCTGATTTGTCTTTCATCAGCAGTAGAGCCTAGGAAGATCTTTAATCTCAACATAGTGGATTTGAATTTAAGATTTTGATAGCCAGAAATAAGATAATAATAATTACAATGTTGATAATAGTAAATTGAGAATGAAGAAAGGAAAGTGGGGACACATATAAAGATTCCCAGGAGGTGATAGGTTCTGGACAAAGTTGGGATATTTGCATGGCTCAGTGAAAAGAGAATATAATTTCAAGAGTCAACTTAATATTTCAACTAGAAGAGTATCAGTTCTTTGGTGATAGATGGGGGGAAAGGCTTATGGGAGAAAGTAAAAGGAATAAATTGTATTCACTACCTTTCTTCCACATGAAAAGCTCTTTTTGATTTGACTGTGAATTCTGGGAGAGCAAGAGGTCTTGCTAGTGGATTGAGGGGAAAGAGAAAGACAGAACACTGGTTTTCCAAAGAGTGGAGCAAACTGAAGGGAAGATGGAGGTGCAGATAGCCATAATAACAACTGAATAAAGTCTCTTCTCTGAAAAAATATATGCATAAAATATTTAACTGACATTAAAGATTAACAATGAATTAGTGAAAACACCTAAAACACTTTATTTATGTAGGAAGTTTTTTTTCCCCTTTAGAAAATATGCTGTTTTGGGGTGCCTGGCTGGCTCAGTCAGTGGAGCATGATTTTTGAACTCAGGGTCATGAGTTCAGGCCCCATGTTAGATGGCAAGCCTACTTAAAAAAAAAGAAAAAAGAAAAAAATGTTGTTTTAAAACTTAAAATCACTTTTATATGTGACTCAGTCAGAAAGTAGGTTCCAGTAGTTCCTCCAGGTCTCTGGAGGGGTAAGTACTATGAGGGTAAATGGAAGTGACCTTCAGGTGAGTCTCTTCTATCACCTCCTGCCAACTCACTGTGGTGAAAAGGGTCCAAGTTCAAGAATGTCATGATTGAATGGATTGCTAGGTGTCAGATGTTTCCAGTGGGACCCAGCTTTCCCATCTCCCCCCATGCATGTGTGGGAAGGAGGAGGAAAATGAAAGCCATTTGCACCTGATTCTGACGCCATGTGTCTCCCTTCTCCCCTTGGGGGCTCTGATGGGAAGGGACAGTACCTTCCACCTGGCATTGCCTCTGAGTAGCTTTGTGGACTCCTTTGGGCTATTATGTTGGTTGGTACTTTGGCTTCTTTGGCTCCCAGCACCAGCTGATGCCCTGATCTGAGTCCCAGTTGGGCAGGCTCTATTGCTCCGTGCTGTAGCTGTCTCCAGGGCATTGTTCTTGAGACTTCCAACAGGGCAGATTTGTGCAGTTTGGCCCATCTGGACAAGATCTATAACAAGTAGAGCTCTGTGCAGTAAGCTCATCTCCATAGTCCACCCCCCACTACCCCCGCCTTCGGGCTGCAGCAGCCTGACACTCCAGCCCTGCCATGGAGAGTATCAAAGAGATACTCTCTGCTCCTTTCAAAGGGGTATTGCTTGTAGCCTCTCATTGATTGGCACTACCTGAGCAGAAATGGGAAAACAGGGACTCTCTGCCCTCTTAATTTAATCTCCTCCCTTAAGCCAGTCCTTTAGTTTTGAATCTCATTGGCACCAGAGTTATAATTAATATCATCAGCAAGGTTAACTCCTGGTCCAGCTACCCTGGTCAGCCCAGAATTCTCTCCTCAAAGCCAAGAGATAGACAAGAGGAGTATCTCAGTGAACAGGAAAGAGCAGACAAGCTCAATAGGACAAAGGGGAAAGAAAGGCGAATGCTTGCTTTGACTACAGAATTTGCTTTGGTCATTGGATTTATTTACTTTCAACTTAGAACACAATTTTGAGGATGAGAGGGAGGAAATGGGAGGGAGGAATGAAGCAGAGGGAGAGAGGGAGAGAGGGAGGGAGAGAGATTGGACTCACATAGTTAATTATTCTAGGTCCAGAGAAAAGGGCAAGATATTTAAGAGATAATTTGATCACCTGTCTTCCAGCTGTTAGCCCTGTACTTTAATATTCCCTTTTTGAGTTCTTCATAGTTGGGTCACTTCAAAAGATTCAGCATACCAGGCCCATGCTTCCCCATGTCCCAGTGGTATTTTAGGCCTGAAATGGGCTCTTCCACACCCTCTCTATTCTGACATTTCTGGTAGCTTCAACTGACTGGCACCCTTCTTCACTGTGGAATGAGAAGGGAAACAAGAGAAGGGTAAAGAAATAACTCCAACTTATTGCTCTTTAACTTCTACAACTACTACCCTGAGGTTGGTCAAGCCAATGTTTGTCCAGGATAGGGGTCCTCTATATGCCTAGTTCCTTTCTGGGAAGCTTGAAGCCCACTTTATCCTGGACAAGGTTGAATGGCACTATTATTTGCTCACTAAAAGAAGGTTACAGAGCAAGTTAAAAATGAGGGGCCCTGGGAAATAAGGAGACTTTGGAGAAAAAGAAAAAACAAACGAAAGTCCAGCCAACAAAAGATTCTCCAAGGATAGTTTCTATATTTTACTCCTCCTGGGTCCTACTACCTTGGATCTCACTTTTCTTGAAAGTTTTATAGCATTGTTGAGAAGTTTCTTAAAGAGTAAGCATTTTTCTCTTTTTACACTCCCCAACAGCCAAACACACTTTGTCACCATATTAGGTAGGGAACAAAACAAATATTTCTGAGACCTGGAAGTTCAGATGGATGTGGAAGGGTGGCTTTTTTGAGAGTCCAAGATTCCTGCCCCCATTCTGACAGTGTTGAGTATCCTATGAGATCTGAAGACCTCTCTGTTGAGTCATATACCAATGCCCTACCTCAGTGCAGCTCATGACTGTTCCAACCTTGCTGAGAGGTGGGGAACCTGTCACCTTGCCTTCCTCCCACAGTCAAGGAAAACTGACTGGGTCACACAGGGCAGCACTTGTGGATGGGAAAGACTCCCTATTTGAGCCTGTGGTAGTAGTGACAGAGAGCAGAGTAAAGCCAGGCTCTGGGTGGGGGTGGCAGGGCAAAGAATGGTGCAGGTTAAGATAACAAATGGCAGAATATAGTAGCAATGATCTGAATATTCTCTACTGGAGAATTGGAAAACAGAGAGGCTCCAGCAAGGGAAGAAGGTCATCCTTGCCCCAGGAACATGGCCAAACCTTACTCTCATGAGAAATGGGATAGCATGGAGAAAAACCAGATTAGAGCAGAGGAGCCATCTTTCTAAGTACAGCCACCATTGGCACCATGCAGTGTAGACCCACATAGCTTTGGGACTGGCCACTGAGGTTCTGAGTGGGAGATCAGAAATGAATTGTCCAAGCCCCTGATGGAATCTAATGGAGGGAGAAGGCCCACCCAGGAGGAAGCAGGAAGCCAACATCAGGACTCCCTAGCCCTCACCCTATTCACAGTGCCTGGTGAATATCTTCTGACCGTAGCACTTTATAGACAACCCAGTAGAAGATGTTGAAGATGAGGAAAGTGAAAGGGAAGACAGCCCGGGAGATGGTGTCAATCCTCTTGGCTTGGTCCATGTAGAGTTTCCGCATGGTTTCTCCTTCCTTTAGAAGAGGGGCTGGAGGTTGGGGGGTATAAATGCCAGAACCTTCCATTGGACCTCCATCCCTTGCCTGCAGGCAGTGGCCCAGGCCATAGCCATGGAAATAGAAGCGACTTTCTTGGATGATATCTTCCTCCTGAAATTAAATGGAAAAAAAGACAGAATTTGAGGTTACAGCTCTATCTAAGGATAGAGACCAGGCCACACACATATATCTCATAGGTGATGCTATGCAGACTGGTGGTTAGGTACACAGGCCCACTGCATGCTTTTTTATGGCCACAGAACTATTCATTCGATAGATGTATGCTAAGCAGCTATACATGGTACATATAGTATATATTATGATTTCATTTGCAGATAAGCCCCGGGCTGCCTTTTTAAAATGCATAACATCATTTACAGCCATCTAAAACCCAGTGAAGTGCCAACCCACTGTCAGAAAGATATCTCAATTCAAGTTATCTCTGACTGGTAACCAACAGAGTAAACAGAACAATAAAACCTTTAGAATGCACAGCTTAGTTATTTAGACTTGGTGAACTTGACTTTAATGACTTTCAAAAGCTGCAGAATTAATTCTCCTTGTATACAGTATCTTTTAAAAAATTGTTTATCTCAACTCAAAGCTGAAAATTACAGAAGTTTTAAATAACCTAGTGGGTCATCCAAATTAGGGTAAAGCTGATTAATCTATTGCAAATACATGTGCTTCTCTGCAAATTAGCAGATTTTGACAAAGGGGTCAGTACATCTAAGGTAACATTTATTACCCAATACACATTCCATTTATGTACAATATATGCATTATAATGAACACATTCACACTGGGGAAGTAAATTTTATATCAGCATTAAGAAATGTAGCAGACTACACAAAGTTCATTTATCCAGTAGTCAGCTGACAACCTTAAGTAGCTATAACAGCTGGAGAGCCAGGAAGTAAGAACAGAAAGACAGAGACAGAGATAGAAATAGAGGGAACGGGAGACATAGAAATAAAGAGAGGAAAAAAAGGATCAAAGCCCCTGAGTGATCAATAGAGAGAGCTTTACTCATATGAGAGCCTTCAGGCCCCCACTCAGAGCCTATTTACTCTTAGTTTATATACAAACCAGACATGCCTAATTTTGTCTACTTCTAAAGCACACATTGCCATCAGAAGTGATGGTTCACAGCCTGGAAATTAGACATAGGACAGGTAAATATATACCAGAACCTAAAAATACTTCATTCAAAGATGGTTACAATTTTTGAAAGTGTTGATGTTTACAGTAGTAAAAGCTTCACCTAGCTAAGAAATCACCTGAAGTGAAATGCCGCCTTGTGGGATGATACCAACTACCTTCCTGATTTGCCCAGGACTGAGTGCTTCCTGAGACTCAGGATATTCAGCGCTAAAACAGAATGGTATACATGTATATTGAATAGATATGCCATAGATACACATAAAATGTGGATAAAGTAGGTTTTACACACATTGTGCAGTTAGAAGGACATCATAGGGTCTTTATAATGGGACCTCTGCAACGATGGTAACACACTGAAAAGTGACTTCGTAGGTGAGATATTGATGTTGGTGGGTCCCAGTAGCCCTTGATTATTACATCGCTAGAAGGTTGAGCCTGTCACTAGGCATCAGGGGGCAGGCAAGCTCAGGCCACAGATTCACCAACAGATCCCATCTCTTTCTCTGCTTCCTGTGGGCTCATAGGACAAACCTGGGAAAGGGCATTGGTCTTGTTCACTGCCATGTCCCCAGCACAGTGCCTGGCATCTAGTAGGCACCCAGTAGATATCAGTTGAATGAATGAATGGACTGATGAGCCACATGCTTCAGAATATAGGACAGGGAATGGCTTTGTTCTCATGAAGCCAGCATCCTTTCAGGGTCTCAAACTGAAGAGTCTACTCAGAAGAGAGTCTTACTCAGTTACAAAGTGCTTGGCAGGAAAAACGATCACTCCTTGCCCCACCCCTGCACAATGGCCTGATGCCCGTTAGCCTCTAGAAAAAGTGGCACTTTTGGCATAGGAAAGAATCTAAGTCAGCCAACCAGAGAGCTTTGCTACCCGATCTTTAATTTTGCCAATCTCTGTGGAGACAGTTGTATGTGTGTAGATCAGAGGCAATTCACTACTGTGGTTGTGCTTTGACCCTGAGTTGTGGTTGGGGCAGCCTTAGCTCTCTGCTCAAAATTACTTCCATAATCTGTCACCAGAGGCCTTGGCTCATCTCACCTGGTTTTTCTAGTTCATTTTCACACTTTTCCTACATAGTTTGTGCTGGACCCATTTTAGAAATGAAGAACCAGAGGTAAACAAGATATCTTCCAAGTAATTGAAAAATGAGGGATTAGGGGCACCTGGGTGGCTCAGTTGGTTAAGCGTCTGCCTTCAGCTCAGCTCATGATCTCAGGGTCCTGGGATGGAGCCCTGTCGGACTCCCTGCTCGGTGGGGAGCCTGCTTCTCCCTCTCCCTCTGCCATTCCCCCTGCTTGTGTTTTCTCTCTCTGTCAAATAAATAAATAAAATATTTAAAAAAAAGAAAAATGAGGGAGTAAATAAAATGATTTCCTCTTTTGTTTTCCATTTCAGGGTCCCTCACACCCCCAGTTCCCCACTGCTCATTCTGATCTCCTCAGCCCCTCAGCTAGAGGATAAAAGTGTGGAATATATTTGTTTGCAAAAGGCTCTGAAAGAGAAAGTTGAATCCAACTGCTGTTTCTGTTTCTATAGATTTAATTACTTTTCCTTTTCTCCAATCATAGTAAATCTAAAGGGAATTATTTAGAAATATTTCCCAGGCTGAAAAAAAGCTATCTCACATGGGAGAAAAAATGTGACCACTAGAGTAAGCTGCCCTTGGCTTTTTTTTTTTTATTTTAACATATTGTACCATTTGCAGTTGGGAGAGCAAAGACAAGTGGCCTGAAACCCAAGGGTGGGGGTTCTGGATATGAGTATTATCTATTTAAGCCAAATTCTGAGGGGTGTGTGTGTGTGTGTGTGTGTGTTTGTTGGGGAGAGACAATGGAGACTTAAACACCACTTTGTGGCTTCCATGGCTGTTGAAATAGAATATTTTTGTTGCAGCTATGTATAGGGAGGAGGGCTGGGGAACTAGAGAGTAAAGATAGTCCAAAGCCAAGTTGGGGAAGGAATGCACAGTGTGGGAGGTAAGGTGTGGAGATGGGAAAGGGTGATAGGTATTCAGTGATATGTATTGAAGTGAATAAAAAGAACAGATTGAAGAATGGGGGGTGCTGGGGGGATGGAGAGAGGCAAGCAGGGTTCTGGGACCAAACCCCTGAGAGGACTCGGCAGTATTTTGAAATTTCTTCCATTTTTCAAGTTATTCTGTTGATAATGGCAAGGCTTCCTCTCTGTCCAGCTTGAAAGAGAGCCTTAGCCAATGAGCCTGCAAAGATTGGTGGAGTAGGTAATGTGGCTGCTGTGTTCAGAGCCTGGTGCAAAGGCCTGCTGAGGTTATAAAAAAAAGAGAGACCCCTCCCTGTGAAGCATATAGGCTAGCTGGGAAGACAAAGCAGATATATATGGAAAAGAAATTAAACTACTTTAGACAGTGACATGGAGGGAAACCACCATGCGGTGGAGATGGGTGGTTGAGGAGAGATTAGAGAAGAACATGATTAAACCTGGAGCTGGGTGAATAGCTGGCTGGCTCCTAAAATACTCCTAATTTGCTCTTGGCTAAAGGCTCCCTGAAAATCATATGGATGTTCTCCCCTTCCCTAAGAGGGCTCTTCTCAGACCAAAGACTTGCTTTTCTAGCTGGAATGGCAGGGCGCAGAGAGAGGTTCTAGAAATAGATGAACTCTGCATCAACTTTTCCAGCTTGCTCAGTGACCTCCAGGACTCCTGCTCCAGTTCCACTGGGATGGAAATGGCTTTAAAGAAACTCGAAAAGGGACATGGGCTAATGGCACAGGTTTTGATTTTCAGGTTGTATTTACGTTAATAATAAGCCCAGCCCACTTTTTGGCAGGATCCAAGAGCTTAAGCAGGGCCTAGGCCGCTGCTACAACTTTGCAATAATTGAGCACTGCTTATGACAGACTCCATTATGATATCAGGATCAGCTTATTTATATATGACCAGGAGGGGATGAACTGTAGGCAGTTGGGGGTTGGAGAGGTGCGGGGAGGGGGCGAGACTAGTGTCAACCTGGAGTAGCTCTACAGTAACTGCAGCAGCCTGCTGTTGCTGGAACACCCACACAGGCAATTTAGCTGGCAAAGGGACACTGGAGACTGGTTGGCAGCCTGCTCTTCTTTTTCAAGGTAGGCATTGAGAAGGCATCAAGATCAGAACCCCTATCAAGAGAAGATTTTGGTACCTGCAGGCAGGTTTAACACAGCTAAAGAGGGGGTGGAGAGTTAGCTTAGAAAAGGGAGCATTCTCTTTTCTTTCCCTTCTGTCAAGTCTGTGTATATTTTTTGTAACCCTCAGCATGGGATAAGAAAGCCTTTATTTAATAGGCTCTTGAAGGAGTCCTACTCAAGGAGATGCCATTGTGGATCAATCCACTAGAGGGCGTGTTTCACAGAGCCTGACTAAGGTCCAGGCAAGAATTGATATATTCCGATAAACCAATAGATGAGACAGGAGCCCTGCTCTCACCAGAAAGGCATCTTAGCCAGGGACATGAGTTCCCGGAGGTAGTTTTAAAGATATTTTTAGTGTGGACATATGGTTGGGGCACCCCAGGAACAGCTGAGGTGGGAGGTGTGTGTTAGGAAGAGAGAAAAGTTTTAGTGCTAGAGTGGCCCCAGCTGGAGCCAGCAGGGTCAGATCATCATTTTCTCTACCTCCCAGAAGTCATAGTGCATCTCCTCTGGCTTGACAGCCTCCAGGTTGGGCAGAAAACAAGGAGTCAGAGCTCAAGGTAGACCAGAACTGTGTCTGATGATTAAGGGGCCAGTATGTAGCTCAGCAAAGGCTTTTGACTTTGCTTATAATTGGGCACTTGCTTCTAGGTGAGTGGCCCAGGCACCTCTGTTGTCATGACAACATACCTAGCACCCATTGTCTGGGTAATGGGGAGGGGCCAACTGCCTGTTGTTCAGGGCATCAAGCTCTCTATTTCCCCAGGTGATCATTCTACTGTAGAAGAAATGGGGTTAACAAACAAGAGTGAGGGAGAACAACAACTCACACCCAACAACTCTGATACACCCAACAACTCTGATGTGCCCAATGAAGAACAAGGCGAAGAAATCCAACGGCCAGAAGAGGCAAGTAGTGGTTTTCCAATTCCAGCTTAACTGTAGGGACCCTTTTACAATGCTCCCCTAGAAAGGTCCCCGTGCCTGACTCTTGAATTCTTAACCACCAATCAGTGTATGGCAACCTGGGGTATCTTCCTCCTGGGTAAGGGGAGAGCCAGGAACAACCATTACTAATTCTCAAAATAATCTCATATTGACTAACTTGATAAGGCTCTAATGTGAGCTAACCTTTTTTTCAGTGCTTACTATGTGCCGGGCACTGTGCCCATGCTCTCTCTCTTTTTAAAAGTCTATTTATTTATTTTTAAGTAATCCCTACACCCAACATGGGGCTCAAACTCATGACCCTGAGATCAAGAGTCGAATACTCTTCTGACTGAGCCAGCCAGGGCCTCTGTTTGTCCATGCTCTTAATCACTTTACCAGACTGCCCTACAGGGATTAATGTCCCATTGGACAGATAAAGAAATGGAATCAAAGAGGTTAAAGTACTTAGTTTATCTATGACCAACCTAGGACTAGAATCCAGGGTTCCTGATTGCCTTTTTAGTCCTTGTAGCCCTATATAAAGTCTTGGTTTGTGGGAGGAGTAATAGGGAGGAAGGAGTCCAAAGGAGAAAGGAAGTGGGCCCCTCCCTAGTTATATTTACCATGCGTTGGCGCCTCTGCCTTCTTCGAAGTCGTATGAATTCCTTATGCTGACGAGAGACAAAATTGACAGCAGCGTACTCCAGTAGTGCAGCAAACACGAAGAGCAGGCACACAGCCATCCAGATGTCGATTGCCTTCACGTAGGACACCTGTAACATCCACCAACAGAGCAATCAACCTTCTTGGAGCCCTTCCATGGCCCATCCAGTGGTTCGCCAGCCCATACCAACTGCCTGCTATTCTTCAGTTTCATCCTGAATTTCTTCTGGTGTTCAAAGAAGCTTTCCACGATATGTCCCATTGCCTGAAGGCCCATGTCAAAGAGATTGGGCTACCCATCATCCTTCACCTCTCTGCACTCTCCACCCTCCACTTCTATCTGCCTTTCCTCCCTATACTTCTTTTCCTTTCTTTCTTTGTTCTTTTCATACTTCTGTCCCTGCTTCTGCTTCTTATTATTCTTTTCATTCTTTTCTTCTTCTGATTCTCTTCTTTCAATAAACAGCAACGAACATGAACACTGCATTTATTTGCCTTCTGTTATCTCCTAGGGTCCTCACAGCTCTGATGGAAATTGGGCGGGGTTTGTTATTCCCATGTGAAACATGTGAGGACACTTGAAGCCTATAGAGGAAAAGTCTTAGCCGAGATTACCCAGTGAGGAGGTGGCACTAGGATTTGGGGGCTCTGGGCTTTCAATTTAGTGGCACTGACATTCACCTAGGCTGCAGTCTCAGTATCAGACTAGGAATTCCTTCCTTTCCCTCCTCCACCCCCATTATTCTCTTGACTGTGGCTTTTCCTGCTGATCTTTATGAGAGGCCCTGCTGAAGAATTGAACTCAGTGGCCCAAGGGAGTGCCATCCAACCCCCGGCTATGGACACTTCTCTAATTTCAAGGCACTGTTAGCATCTACCTATCTGGTTCTTAGGGCTCTCCTCCCACTACCTGCCTTGGAAGCCTTTAAATACTTTTCTCTCCCATTTCCCTCATGAAGATTGAACACCTACCTCTCCTAGAATGGGGCTTCAGCTGGATGGGGCTGGGAGAGGTACAGAACTTAGATTTATGAAGTCCTTTCACCTCTTCAGCCAGATGGACTCCCTATATAGTTTTGAGCTGCTGAGCCCACCTCATAGGGCTCCCCAGTAGGAGTTGGTTTCATGATAGACAACCTCTTTCACCAGCTATGTTGGGCAGTGAGGGTGCTCCAGGCTCCAGGTAAGGAGCAGGTCTCACTGGATAACACTTCCACCTTAGTGGTTCTTAACCTGCAATGCCCCCCTACTCCGCCTCCTCGCCTGAGTGGCATTTGGCAATGTTTGGAAACATCTTTGGTTGCACAATTTGGGGAAGGGTTACTACTGGCATCTAGTGGATGGAGGCCAGGGACAATGCTAAACATCCTATAATGCACAGGACTCCCCCCTGACACACACACACACACACACACATACACATACATACACACAACAATTATAAGGTCTAAAATGGCAATAGTGCTAAGGATGAGAAAACCTGCTCTATCTCCTTTAAGGCAGTTCCGCTAAGGTGGTAGTGGTGGGTTGCTAGGCACCCCTGATTAAGTATCCCTTGGTGTTTCCACTTTGCCACCTATTAAGAGGGCAACCTATTTCATTCATCATCTCCCAGTCTCACTGTGTTGAGTAAGTGCTATGAAAATCCATAATGAGGTAATGACAAGGGAGGTCCACAAAGGGCTTTGGACCATCAAAAGAAAAGGACACCTGAAGCAGTAGAAATAAAATCTTATTAGTAATGAGTGTGTCAATAATGGAGTTGTATGGGGAGTGAAATTGCTGTACCTTTCAGAAGCCTCTGAATTTGTCCCATCTCTTTCCTTAGGGCTCCCACTAAATCTAATGTACAAACTCAAGGGAGCAGAAGCTCCCTGACTTACTCAGTCCCTTGCTTTGTGGGCTGGCCAACGAGTCTATTTAGTTTGGGGTGAATGCCTACGTATTTTGCTTACTGGCCAATGAGGCCACAAAAAGGTCATCAAAATCTGATGAGAAGGCACCAAATACTGCAAACAAACAACCCTCCAACAAAGTCCATTTTTTTCCGAATGAGGAAACTAAGTGAGTCCTAGGAGCAGACAGATTGTGCTTGTTCACAGGAGGGGACTGGAAAAGGAAGTTCTCTTGGCAAGAATAAGGCACTAATTGCAACCTCCCCGGGTTAGAGAAGAATCTCCTTCTTGCGTGGCAGCTGCAATAAACTAGGACACATTTCTAAGATCTGAACTACTTTTCTGCCTCTAGTCTTCCTACAAGGCTACTACCACACCACGGCCATCACAGCCCCTCCTGGTCCTTTGGTCCTTGCCTAAGCCCCATCTGTCTTTCAGAGCCTCTTCAATAACCCTGTCCATTTAGGAAACACATTTATAAGAAATACTTTCTGACAACTTCCTCTGAGACACCTGATCCTAATCTGAGCTTTGTCATTGTTTATTACTAGAGGCTTTGGATTACCTCAAAATTTTCCCAGCAACTCAAAAATAATTGGGAACTTCACTGGCTGCTCTAGCCCTAGGTCCACCACTCCATTCTTTTCACCCAAACACCTAACAATTATAACAATAACGAACATTTATTGAGTGGTTATTAGGTGCTAAACACTGCTGTCTGTGTTAATACAATATCTTATTTATTTCTTGCAATAACCCTATGGAAGAGATAATATTCTTATTCCCATGTCACAGGTAAAAAGACTGAGACATTAAGGAATTTACTTAAGATTGCCATTGGTAAATGTTGAGGCTGGGACTTAAACCAAAATCTGCTTGACTCCAATCTCCTACTCTTAACCACTACACCACCCCCGTGGCAAATTTGTAAATTCACCATGGATGCCCAGATTACCCCCTGTTTAAGTCCCCCGTAAATACCTTCTTAGGAATAAGCACTGGGAGATGGGAGATCACAGGGCCTGGTTCCCATCAAATCAAAATGAGAGGGCATATGTTCACAGTAAGATCCACAAGGAACTATGTTGTTTTTGCTTCCCATTATTTCTCCATGGCCTAGAACAGTGCCTGGTACATAGTACATGCTCAATAAATATTTATTGAATGAATGAATAAGCTTACTCCCTGATTTCTCAGAGCCTTGCTGAGTGTAAGGACATTGACGTGACCCCTAAATTTCCTACATGAAGGCACAAAGCAGGAAGAACCTGGGCCCAGTCTCATAAGCACAAATCTCTCTGTGGCCACAGATGTTCAGAGTCCACTGACTTTAACTGCTATTTGCTACCTCAAAATTTCCCCACCCTAAAAGAATGGACATTATCTCTAGAGGTCTTTGTAATCGTGTCCAGCTTCTGACATAGTAAGAGACAGATGTTGGTTTAAAATCCTTATATATATATTTTTTTCTTATGGGGCATGACCTTGAAAAGGTCGTTCTATCTCTCTGGGCTGTATTTACCTCATCTGTACCATGAGGGAGTGGGACTCTCTACTTGCTAAGGGTCTTTTGATTTTGGACATGCTAGTATTTCCTGATGAAATTCAGAGTTAGTCAGGCACTGTCTCTACTCATTTCTTAGCCAGACAACACCCACAACCCCAGCTTCCACATCTTTAGCAATATCATTAGCCGTATGTTGTAGGGGAAGAGAAAACTCTGGCCACCTGTTCTTGCTCAATGGCTCTCGTCTACCTTAAATCTAAGGCAAATAGTGAGCAGAAGAGAACAGGGGATGAAAGGGAAATGGGGAGCTCTATGGCAAGCAAGTTCCCTTGCATCTTTCTTCACCTTAGGCAAAGAGGCCCAGGAGCCAGAGCTCTGAGTGGTCATGGTGAGCACAGTGGTGATGCCTAGGCCCACACGGGCAGGGGCGGCATCCATGTTGATCCAGAAGGAGACCCAGGACAGGATGACGATGAGTAGGCTGGGGATGTACATCTGAATCAGATAGTAGCCCATCTGCCGCTCCAGGTGAAACTTTACCTCAATGCAGGTGAATTTCCCTGCAAGGAAAGAGGTGATGTATCAGACCTCAGGTCCCCAGCCTGGAGCTGAGCCTGAGGGGCAGGACTAGGGCATCCCATAGGGTTGCATCCCATAGCAAATAAATGAGCTTTCCAAGATGGCCCCACGGAGCACCAGATGCATGTTCTGAGGAAGTTCTCAGAGCAGCCATCAGACTTGACCTCTTGCTCTAAGCACTAGTTTCCAGCAGAGGGCCTTCCATTTGACCACACGGCAAGAGGATTAAGAACAGAAGGGCTCCAGAGCCAGACTGCCTGGGTTTGAATCCCGAACCTTCCACTCACTAGCTGTGTGACCTCAGGCAAAACACCCAAGCTATTTGAGCTTCAGTTTCCTTGTCTGTAAAATGGAGTAACAACAATATCAATTCCATCATGTAGGAATTAAATTAAATAATGTATCTGGGGAGTTGAGCTCTAGGTCGTTGGCACTATCATCATTATTAACAAAGCAATGAGTTTAGACCCTGCCCAAATCTCAGCAGCCTTGCTTGAGCTTGCTGGTACCCCAGAAGCTCTCTAGCAACAATGATTCACTGAAATAAACATTGCCTGTGTCTCAAGCAAGTGATAAGAGCTGGATAGGAAATATCTGGAAACAGTGTCCAACAGAGACCAGCTCTGGACAGTGGGCAGTGGGTACCCAGAGAACATCAGGCAGCAGCATTCTATCCCGCCAACAAAAAGTACATTGGTCCAAAGCACATGTACCTGTGCTCTGTCTACTCTGCCAGCCATCTTCATTCTGCCCAGCTTCCCATGCCCTCAGGCTAAGAAAACCTAGCTCAGAGCTTCTCCCCATGGCAGAGGTATAGGATAACCAAAGCAAAAAGCAGAGGATGTGTATATTGCTATTTTATTCTGGACTAGGCTTGCTCTTATCAGACCTGATTCCTCAAGGCTAGTAATTTCATCAATGATTGATTATGGCTTTGACATACTGTGTGATGCTGTGATCTCCTACCGTTCCCTGAGTCCACCTCACCCCAGGCTTCTTGTTATGACATAGCTTTGCTAGGTATCCATATTTTCTTTGCTTCCTTCCTTCCCTCATTTTCTATCTATCTATCTATCTATCTATCTATCTATCTATCTATCTATCATCTATCTATCTATCTATCATCTTTCTATCTATCTATATCTATTTTTGGTAGTGGTGGTTTTATTTTAATTGCAAAATTAACACTTGTTTAGTACAGGAAAAAAGTGAGAAGTAGAGAAAAATAATAATATTTATAAGCTCAGTAATATTTGTAAGCTCACATTTATCAAGCCCCTACTAAGTGCCCTGACTTTATATAGTTTATCTCATTTAAATTCCATAGCAACTATTTGGGGCAGGTAAAATTATTATTTCCCATTTTACATAGGGATACTGAGGCTCAAAGAGATTAACTTATGTTTCTCAAGGGCACCCAACGAGTAGATAATGGAGCCATAATTCAAACTCAGCTCTGACTCGAAAGTTCTTGGTTTTATCCATTGTATCACTCTACGTTAGAAACATTTAGTACTATTTCTTCCCAGGATTTTTAAACACACGCTTTTGGTTTGTTTCTTTTACCACAATATAATGATCCTGCGTATACAACTTTGAATCTTAGCCTTTTCCACTTGTACTTTCCATGTTGATATAAGCAACTTGCAGGCATCCTTTTTAACATCTGGATAATATTCCACCAAACAGATACACTGTGTAATTTATTTAACCTCTGTCCTATTGGTGGATATCTAGAAGAGTGCCAAGTTTTTGCTAGTATAAGCACTGACCCAGTGATATTTGGAATATTTCCTTATAATAAATTCCAAGGAGTGGGATTCCTGGATCAACATGTAGGGGAAAAGAATTTTAGCTTTTACAGTTTCTCAGAGTATGCCCCCTGGACCATCTGCTACTGAATCCTCAGGATGCTTGTTCAAATGCAGATTTCTGGGCATCACTCCAAGTGCACATAATCAGAATCTCTGAGAGGCAGTGCCCAGGAATCAACATTTTAACAGGCTCCCCAGGGGAATATAATGCACACGAGAGTTTGAAAACCACTGACCTATATACAAATTGCTAGTTTTCTCCCCAGTAAAGGTTCTACCAATTTCCACTCCCACCAGCATTTTCTAAATTCAGTGGCTTGTTCCTCTCCCTATTTTGCACACCCTACATACACAAACACACATATTCACAGGGTGGCACCCAAAGCATGTCAGCCCACCATAGGAGGTATCCAGGATCTCTCCTCTTTAGCCTCTGGCCTCTATATCAGGGTCATAGCACTTTGTATCCAAATTGCCAGGGGAACTAAGGAACAAGTAGCTCCCAGGGAAGCTGCAGGGAGCAGATGCTCAGGCTGGAAAAGCAACCTTTCTCCACTTCCTGGCCCACATTTCACACCTGGGAAAATAAGCCAGTTCAAGAGTTGGGCAGTGGTGGCTGTGGGATGAGGTGTGGATGGTAAGCCTGCCAGTTCCTTAAAGTCTAGTGCTTTCTGGTTCAGCGCAGCCATTGGCTGCTCCCAGATGTAGATTCCCCACCTTCCACACAAAGTTGGCCCCAGAACAGGTGGGACACTCCTGCCACTCACTGGCACAGGCACATCTCCTCTGCAGCATGTGACAGGGACAAAAATACGGGCTTTGGAGTTAGATCTGGATTTGAATTCTAAGTCAGCCATTTTCTAGGTGTGTGACTTGGACAATTGATTTAAAATGGGGCTGATGATTTCTTACCATAATGAGATAAGGCATATGAAACAGCACATCTGGTACAGATCGGACTTTCAATAAAAGCTGGCTGCCTTGCCCCCTTCCCTCCCATCTGGAGGCCCTTCTGTGACTCACAGTCAGTAAAGATCCTGGTTTTTACCTGTGTTGTAGTGCTTGGTACAGTAGCCTAGATCCTTCTCATCTCGCAAGATAAACTGGGGCAGAGTCAGCCCCTCAGCCACTTGGACAGCAGGAGCATCTTCCAGCCACTCAAACACGAGGTCATTCATGGTGTAGCCAACTAAAAGTGACAGAGATGGCAGAGGGCTGCAGAGTGTGGTGCTGGGTGAGGGTAGGGAGAGAGTTAGAACTAGCAGGAAAGAACAGATGAGGAGGTAAGGCCTGGGTTTTAGGAGCTTCGTGTTCATCTTGGAAAGGGAAACCTTTCTGAAGAGGGTACTTGGTCAATTGTCTCATGGACCCATCCTCACTAGGTAAATCAGAAAGATTCCAAACTCCTCTTCTACCTAGTTCTCAAGCTTTAGAAAGGCACAGAGAGAAATTATTCTAGCAGACCTAGAAAGCAGGTCAAAAGGAGTGGAATGATATCAAGGAACCCAGCTGGGAACCTCCCGCCATATCTTAAACCCAGGGGAGTAACCATGTGTACTGGCCACATGTCTTGAGCTGAGCCAGCCTCAGAGCTAGGGCTTCTGCCACCTCACCCCAGGGAGAAAAGAGCTATTTATACCCTGCCAGTCATGCATGGGACAATGTACACACCATAAACTCCTAGCCAGGGCTCTGAACTGGGGCAGATTGAGAGTTAATATCTGAACATGACAAGTTGCTCACAGATAGTTAGCAGTTTGCGAAAACTCCTGCCATATATATGACCATATTCACACATGTCAAGTACAAATGGGAGAAGAATCACTGAGGCTCACAGATGTCCAATGTAAGACCTTGACTCAAAGTAGCTATGTGACTTTGGGCAAGTAATTTCCCTTTCTGTAAAATGCTCCACCTACTTTTCAGAGTTGTTGTGAGGGGGTAATAAGAACCTGGATGTGAAAGTGGTTTATGAACTCCAAAGAGCTGACTACATAGGACACATTCTATCCATCACCGTTATTATATGCTGGAAACAGCCTGACAAACCTTCTTCTCTGAGGATTAACTTGGTGTGTATTGATCTCACAGTCTCACCTTGCCCAGGAGATGGCAAAGGAGTGCACATAGGTGATGGTCCAGCCTTGTTGTCCTTTGACTTTTCTGCAATTGGGGTAGCCCCTATAAGCTGGCACCCCTGTCACAGAGGTCAAACCCAGGGGAATAAGCATGTGTACCGGCCACATGTCTTGAGCTGAGCCAACCTCAGAGCTAGGGCTTCTGCCACCTCACCCCAGGGAGAAAAGAGCTATTTATACTCTGCCAGTCATACATGGGACAATGTACACACCACAAACTCTTAGCCAGGGCTCTGAACTGGGGCAGATTGAGAGTTAATATCTGAACATGCCAAGTTGCTCACAGATAGTTAGCCCTTGGCTGACCTTGCCACCCTGGGCGCTGTCCTATACTAGAACGGTCTTCTCCCACTTCTCTACAAAAGTTATCTGTGTTCATGCAGAATCAGGGTTCAAGAGTACTCCCTCTGCCAACTCTGGCATTTTTATAGGTATCTTGAATGTCTTAACTCAGGTGGAGTAAAGGTAGAATTACCTCAGGCTCTGTGAGAAGAATATCTTTGGGCAGAGGAGGTGTCCTTCAAATGCTCCCCCCACCAAAACCAACACAAGCACATTTGTATGTAAAGCTGGTGCCTTCCCATTCCTCAGCCCTGTGGAAGAGCCAAACCAGTAAATAGTGTGAGGAAGGAAAAACACACTGGGTTGGGTGTTAGTGAGTCCTGGCTCTTAGTCTCATCTGTGCCAACAACTGATAGTGTGTGCTTGGGTAAGTCCCCACTCTGGGTTGCCTTTTTCTCATTTGGAATATCATGGGAGGGGGTTAACTACCTGGTATTCCAGGCCTTGTTCTGTGACTCTCTAGAGACACTTACAGCTCTCCAGCTGCATGGTGCATGTCTGGATGTCCATGGGGAAGTTCTTGAGGTCCATTGGGCAGGACAAAATGAGGGTCAGCCTGGCAGGGACAGTAGAAAGAAGTGACATCAACTTACTGGGGCCTGGAACAGCACAGAGGACCCTCTTCCCACCCCTCAGCCTCCATTCTGGCTTCTTCCCCTTGACCCAAAGTCTCCTGGCTGTTCGCCAGGTGCACCTGATGCTGTAGAGCACATTCCCGTTCTTGAAGATGCGCAGTAACTTGTTGTCTGTGGTCACCTCATGGAAGTTGGCCCCTTTCTCATTGGCAAAGAACAGGTCTGGCTTCCAGATAGAATCCAGCATAGAGGGATCAAGGTCCAAAGAGTCATCAGGATATTCTCGGTAAGCTAGGCGCGGGTCATTCCACTGTTGCCGCAAGAAGACATTCACCCGATAGTCCTGAGAGGGTGCACACATGGGCCCATCAGAGGCAATGCTATTCCAGGGGCCCAGCAAGCTTACATGGGCAGGAGGGCCATGAGGAGGAAATGCTGGGAGCACATCTCAGGGGCATTGGGCATTTTCCACTGGAGAAGGAGCCTGCTTTGGGCTGATATGGCAAAGATGGGAAGGGAAAAAACATTTATTAACCACTTACTATTAGCTGGGCGCTCTGCTAAGTGCTTTCTTTATATGCATCGTCTCATTTAAATCTCACACCAACACTGTGAGGAGGGTACTGTTATGATTCCCACTTTATAGATGAGGAAATGGAAACAAGGAGATATTTAAATAACCTGTCATGTAGCTATTAGATGATAGAGTCAGGATTTGAACACAGGTTTGTCTGATTCCGAAGTCTGTGCTCTGTACCAAGCTACCTCCCATGCTTGACCATTTGTTCCTTAGGCTAGTCTGCCTTTGGCCACTGAAACCCAGGCTGGGGAAAGATATCTCCCAGTGACCAACTTCAGACATCCTATGGCTTTAGCCATGACCACAAGACAGGGAGAGGACAGCACAGGGAGGAAAGGCTCAATATCTGGTGGGCTTCTCTCATTCATACTAGAATGGAAGCAGGGAACAGGGAGACTCCTTACCATAGTAGTCTTGGTGACAGAGCCAAAACTGTTGATGAAGATGTTACAAGTCACGTTCACAGGTGGGCCTAGGGGTGGCAAAATACAACCATATTGGCAGGGCATTCCAGGAGGCTGGGCGCAGTTTCCAGGACTTCCTCCCTGTGCTTGAGGCCAGGGCACTGCTAGAAGGCAGTGCCAGCTACATAGACCCATAAGCAATAGGGAGGGGAAGCTCCTTCTGAACTGTAAGAGTTAGCCCTGTACCTCCAGCCTCCTGTCAATGGGGTAGGCAATTCCCAAATTGCCAAAGCCAACTTCCCAAAAGGAGTGGGGAAGAAAGGGTTTTTGTAGGATGAATGCTTCTTACCTTTAAAATTGGGTCGAATCCTAGCATCATACCCAGATGTTTGCCCCATAAGCTTATCCAGGAAATCAGAGGGGGACATGGGCTGGGACCCCTCGGTCCCAGATTTGACTTCCTCTATTGCCAAGGCCACCCTGGACAGGAGAGATAAAGAAGTCTGAAGCCAGTTGTATTCTACATTTATCACAGACCCTCTCCTTTCCTGTCCCCACACACCTCTGGCTGGTCTCCCCATCAGGCAGGAAGATAGGAGAAGATGGATCTCTGGGTACCCATTTGCAAAACTAGGAAAACAGAAACAGCCATAAGCCAACACTGCAGCTCAGTTGTTAGTCCTAAAAATGTGCTTTCATATATATGAGATCTTTTTTACCCTCAAAATTCTCAGTGTGATGGGGGCAAAGACAGATGAGAAAAATGACTTGTGGGATTGTAAATTGGAACAGCCACTCTAGAAAATAGTATGGAGTTTCCTCAAAAAAATAAAACTAGAACTACCATATAATCCAGAAATTCCACTTCTGAGAATATATCCAAGGAAAATTAAAACACTAATTTGAAAAGATATATGCACCCCCATGCTTATTGCAACATTATTTATAATAGCCAAGATAAGAAAACAATCTAAGTGTCCTTCAATGGATAAATGGATAAAGAAAATGTGAGATACAATATAGATATAGATACACACACATACATATACACAATGGAATACTATTCAGCCAGGAAAAGAAGGAAATCCTGGCATTTGCAACGACATGGATCTTGAGGGCATTATGCTACGTGCAATAAGTCAGACAAAGACAGACAAATACCGTGTGATCTCACTGATATGTGAAATCTAATAAACAAACAATCCCAAAGAGGAGTGACCTTCCCAAAGTCTCAAGGCTGGTGAGTGACAGGATCAGGGATCAAACCCAAGGGGCTGAGGCCTCATCCAGTATTCTCTTTCTGAAGGTGCTTTAAAAGCACTCAAAGAAGAATGACAACTCCCTGCAAATAATGTGGCTGTTTCAATGTTTTGGCTTAACCAAGGATGGGAAGGACTCAAGGACAATCTGCATCTCTGAGAGCTGGTTTCAGTTGCTTGGCCTTCATGCGGAACTGCTCAGGAGCTGGGGAGCCAGCTTCTAGAGAGGGAGCCTTGGCTTCTGGTGTTGGCTCCAGCAGGAAACTATGTTTTGAGCAGGATCTCAGTTCACTGTTGGGGCAGTAGCAGGCTTGTAAACTCGCTTTGGCAACAAAACAGGTGAGGAAGCAGGGCTCTAGGAGCATGAGAAGGACTCCCAAGTAGGATGGCCATGCTGAGAAGGCCTCTAGCAGCTTGATTTTGAGGAAGCAACCAGTGTGCTTTGGCCTAATCTAGAGGCTGGCCTCTTCTCCCCTGACAAGTTTCCTTCTAAGAGCAGCGAAACCCCTTCCACATGCTTGCTTATCTGCTTACCAGCCAACAACTAGACTTGGGACCAGGAGCTCAGCCTTGAAGGGCGGTGTAGGTCTCAGGGCTGGGCGCAGGCTGGACTGCTGGGGGGGCCTGGTCCTCCTACTCCATCCTGCCACCGCCAGTGTGCTAGCCACCAGAGCTAGCTCCCTCACTGCCATTGCTGTTGCCAAACTCTGGGGCTGGGAAGCAGGGTGACTGCTGTCCTTCTGGGGCCAGCCCTCTTTGAGCCAACAGGCCCCTGTTTACTGGTACATCTATGTACCATGCTAGGCCATATAGATCGTATGCATTATGAGCCATTAAATAATAATAGCTGAGGCACCATGCTACGCACTTTACTTACCTTATCTAGTTTAGTTTAGTTCTCATATCAGTCCTCCCAGACAAGGGTTATTATTATCCCTCTTATATAGATGAGGAGACTGAGGATCAGCAAGGAAAGCAACTTATTCGTGATCATATGGCTAGTAAATGGCAAAGCCAAGATTCTAACCCAGAGCCACTGACTTCAAAACTAAGTCCATCTACCACAGCGCCATGACGCAAGCAGCCCAGGGTAGGCTGCCAAGGAATCAGAGTGGAGGGAAGGTGGGTGGAAGCCACATCCTGACCTCCTAGAATCCTGCCTCCTTGACGCCTCTGAACAGGAGGAAGCCCTTACCCTGGGAACAGAGGCCACTGTGGCCCCAAGCAGGGGCTGCCAGAGCAGGTGGCTTAAGCAGGCTCTGAAAATCCGAGGAGGCTGGTAGTGGTGCTGAGCAGCAGAAGTCTGTGGCCTCACCACAGGGTGTCCTTGCTGGCCAGGTGCTGCTCCTGGCTGCCTGCCACCTGCCTGCTGGGAAGCCACATGGCCCTGTTCATGGGGCAGCTAGACCCTTGCTGCCATGTTCAACCCCACTCTCAGGTCACCTCTCCCAGTTGTCCCAGCCCCAGGACCCTGTGACAGGCTGTGGGCTCAGCTGTCTTGGACCCCAACTCCTGTCATAGACCTTCTTTTCTGGGGCTGACTTGTCTCTGGGCTTGAGAGCAGAGTCACTGTGTGTAGCCACTTTTTCCTCCCTTTCACTCCTGGAAAGTCCTAAATATTGGCAGGACCCAGGAGGTTCTGGAGCTGAAAAATCTGGCTCATGCATGGCCCTGGGGGTGGGGTGGGAGAGAACTCTGATTCTGCTACTGGGTGCCCGAGTGACTTTGGTCAGGTCACCCCCCATCTCTAGGACTCAGTTTCCATAGATACAGTGAAGGAGTCGGACTCAAGACTTCCTAAGGTCCTGTCTTGCCCTAGTTGCTCAAGTGGGAATGCTGCCACCAAAGCTTGGGCCGTGAGGCAGTCTCCCCTCCAGGAGGGCCAATGAGTGCCCCCGCCCCCCTCATTCCCCCTCCTGCCTGCGTCCTCCTACCAACTCCAGCTGAGCTGCCATTCTACTTTGGGCTACTTTTCACTCTTAGGGAGTTTGCCGCCCCACACATATTGCATCCCTACCTTCCTCCCAGCCAGGGTGTCTGCAAGCTGTGAGGTGGGAGGCGCCTCAGAGACAAGCAGTCCTGGTGTACTCCTGGAGGTAAGAGGAGGAGGTCTATTGCAGTGGCACCCGGCCCCTCCACCTTGGGAGGCACTCTTCTTAGGACCAGGTCAGCCCAAGCCACAGTCATCTTTCCTCCTCAACTCACCCGGTCCGCCTCGCCTGGCTCCTGGTCTCATGAGAAAGTGGGAACGGGGAGGGGGACATTTACAGGGAGCCCAAAGCATGTCTTGCCCTCAGAAACCCAGGAAATGACAGCTACTGAGTGCCCCTTCAGGACAGGAAGCTGCCATGTGTGCACAGGCTGGGTGACTGCAGAGGGCCAAGGTTTGCTCAGCCCAGCTTCATTCTGATATGGTTCAGGGCAAATGCCTGCTACCTGAAGCCTCTTTGGTGAGCAGCTGACAGATGTTGGTGTCATTTTTAGGAATCTGAGCAGTGTGTGACCATGCTGGTAGGAAGACAGGACAGGATGGCAGGACAGATGGCCTCCATTCTGGGGCTCAGCTACCTAGCCCCTACCGAGGCCCAGGAAGCTCTCCCCCATGCAGAAGGCTTCCCACCAGCTCTGGGGCTCCAGCATGCCTCGTGAAAGGCTCCTGGGGCCCCGTTAAGGGAGGGCGTGTCCTTCCCTGGAGCCCTCCGGACTGTGGGCTTTTTGTAAACTTAGAGGAAACTGTTCCAGAAGCCCCTGCTGCCCCCCGGCCAGGGTTTGCATGCACTTCCTTCTCACCCCGACGCAGCTCACCTGAGGAGGACCTGCCCTGGCAGGGTCCAGAGGAGAAGGAAGGAGAAGGTTGCAGGAACGAGAGCTGTCATTCCGCAGGGACCCTGGAGCCCTTTCTCAGTCTGGCTGCCAAGGTGAGAGGGATAGCCCAGCAGGGGGGAACGCTGCAGAAAGTACAGAGCCTTCCTCCAACTTGGTCTGTTCACAAGGAGCCCGTGGGGCTGGGCTAGGAGTTGTGCGCTCTCTTTCCTCTTCTGCTCTCTTCTCCTCTGCCCTGTCGTTACCAGTCAGGGGCCAGAACTGGCCCCCTGGAAATGATCCTGACACAGATAACCTTTCGGGCTCCTGCTCTGGCTCGCCTGGGGTTCTGGAGGGCCTCAGCCCGCCTGCCAGGGAGCTGAAGGAGATTCTCTTTGGGCAGCAATCACTCTCCAAACCCTGGAGAGTCTTGGAGGGGAGGGAGGAGGAAGACTGGTAGGAAGATGTTTCCCTCCCTCCCACCTCCCCCTGGATGCACCCTCCGAAAGCAGCAATTTAAAGGCACAGTCGCCGGCAGCTGGAGTGGGGTTCGGAGCGTGTCCGTGTGCCAGGGAGGAGCTTGGGCTGCCGCTGCCGCTGGGAGAGGGCTGGAGGTGGTCTGTCCAGCTTCTAACTCTCCAGCTGGAGGAGCGCATGCAGGCTGCGCTGTTCCCAGCTCCCCAGCAGCATCCCTTTTGGCCTGGGGCTCTTGACGTCCTAATGATTCTTATAAGGGGGGGGGGAAACCTGAGAGGGTTTAGGCGGAGCCACTGGGTTTTCTCAAGCTGACAGCTTCAGGTTTGAGAGGAGATGAGAGGGAGGCTGAGGGCAGGGGCGGCTTTTCCTCAACCCTCTGGATGGAGGCACAGGGCATGGATGACACAGAGGAACTTTGGAATCTTCTTCATATGGGGTCTGCCTGCTTGTCAGTCTGTCCGTCTGTCTGCCTGCCCCATCTCCTTCATCCTTGCAGTTGCACATCCTTTTCCCTGCCTACTTTCTTCCCTCAGGTTGAGCTTGGCCAGCCCTCCGTAGCTCTTGGAAACCCCCTTTCCTTGATACCCTTCCCGAAGCCAAGCTTGGCTGTAGGATGGGATAGGTGTCCCTGGCAGGGCCAGACCGGGCCTGGCACACAGCAAGCTTTGCAAGCTTCAGAGGAGTCAAGGGGGCCGAGAGCAATGACCTGGCCACCCAGCCCCGGATGGATGAGAGAGGACGGGAGGGTGAGTCTATCCCCTTCCTGGCCTCTGCCCATTTGCTTACAGCATCCAGGTGCTCTAGCAGCCACATGTCTCTTGCTAGACCCTTCCCCAAACTTTCCCAGGCAGCAGCTCAACTGCTCTGGGACTTCCCCCAGTGCCTCTCCCTCTCTCTTTTCCTTCACTCTCTTCCCCCCTCTCCCTGATGCTTTCCTCCATCTTTCCTCTCTCCATCTCCACCTCCCTCCTTGTTTCTTCTCTGGGTTTCACCTTTGGATTCTGTCTCTCCCTCTTCTTTGGCCCTCACTTTCTCTCCATCCTCGGTTTCTCTCTCCACCTCCCTGTTATCTCCATTCTCTTACTCTCTTCTAAATCGCAACAGTGAGAAGCCAAGGTGTTTCATTTCTTCTTCAATGGAAACTCTCACACCAGCTCTGCTGAGTTCTGAGTGTGTATAGGGGAAGGGTTGGTGCCTCTTTACAGGGGTCAATTCTAGAGTTGACTGCAGCATGCTCCACCCCAGCATCACCAGATAGGGGTTTGCAGGGATTTCAAGCTGTCTAGGGGCCCGTTGTGTTGTTAGAGGGAGTAATGATGACAAGGTAACAATGGGTGGAACTTGCACTCTATCTCCTTTGGTTTGGGTTATTATTCAAGAGGAGGGATTTTTAAATCACAAATGACAGGGAAAGATCATTTTAAACAATATACACTGAAATGTTGATGGGAGGGGCGCTGGGCTTTTGGAATTGAGACTAGGGACATTACAAGCCTCAACTAACGTTTATATGGCCAATAAGTACATAAAACGTCAAAGTACTAATTTTCCTAAAAACCTTTTTAGCAGCCCCTTTACCTGTTCACCCTCCCTCCTTGTTGCTGGTAAGCACCACAATGCCCACTCGCAGACTACAGGCCAGAAGCAAGCCTTATAGAACCTTTCCTGGCAGAGCTCCTGAAGAGGGAGCTAAGGGCAAGTAGGGGTGTGGGGAGGCACTTGTCTCCTCTGTGTAATTCACTCGTTTCCCCTGCCTCAACGGTTCCCTCTTGCTCTCAGGCTGAAGTTCAAGGTGCCACATGATCTGGTCACTCTGTTTGTCCCACTGATGTGTCTAGAGTCACCTGTCTCTCCAGCTTCTGGGTAGTTTCACATGTTCCTTCTACCAAAGCAATTTTCCTGTCGCTCCTACCAAGTCCTGTAAACTAAGCTTTATTGTCACTTTCTCAAAAAAGACTTCTTGAAGTGCCCTCACCAACCCCCCGCCCCCTGCTCAAGTCTGGGTTGGGAGACCCTCCAATGTGTTCCAACAGGACCCTGGCCTTTCCCCTTCACAGCATCCATCACACTTAGCTACAGTCGCCTGCTTACTTACCTCTCTCCCCTGCTGTACCCTGAGCACCCTGAGGGCAGAGACATATTATCCACCAACTCCCTGGGGCCCAGCCCAGAGCATGCCACATTATAGGCAATTAGTGTGTGTTTCTTAAAAGATGCATCCTGGGCTCTCAGAAATGGTTCCCTGAGCCCAGTGCCTCTGCATCTTTGTCAAGCTGGGATGATAAGTGTGACACTCCAGACAGAAGACCAGCATGAGGTAATGGTACTAAGGAGAAATGAGGAAACCGTTTTTATTCTCTTGCCCCTTAGGCCTGTGGCCTCATACTCAGTCATCTGAAATTCTTGGCTAATGGAAGTCATAGGCCCCTGGGGACTGGTGCACTGTCTCAGTCTCACCTCTTTTGTGCCCCATGGGATCCCTGAGTGGTAAGAGCATTAGCAGGGTCAGCTTGCTGGGAGGAAAGATCCTTTCCTAGGAGAGGCTGCAGTGATGACCAAATGTATGGCTGGCATGATGAACGGGTAACAGCTTTCCTAGGATTCTGGAAATAAACTTTTTGGGAGCAGAAGGGAGGGGGAGGTGGCAAAGAACTGGGTAATTTCTCCTAGGAATTGACAAGAGGCAGGGGAGATGCCCACTCAAGAGTTCCTGTGCTAACAGGAAGCCACACTCTCTGAAGATGACCTTAGCATTTTCTGACCTGGGAAGAAGGGTACAAAGTTGTGTGCAGCCTTGCCCCATAACCCTTCTGTCTTCTTATCGTCAAATTATGATGGATATGATTCTCCATGTTCCAAATGTATAACACCCTTTTTCTGTTTTTTTTTTTTAATCTTTTTTTAAAAGATTTTATTTATTTGAGAGAGAGAGAATGAGAGACAGAGAGCATGAGAGGGAGGAGGGTCAGAGGGAGAAGCAGACTCCCTGCCGAGCAGGGAGCCCGATGCGGGGCTCGATCCAGGGACTCCAGGATCATGACCTGAGCCGAAGGCAGTCGCTTAACCAACTGAGCCACCCAGGTGCCCCCCCTTTTTCTGTTTTGCAACTGACGGTGACACTGGCCCAGAGAACTGACTGTATTGTGATGTTGAGGTTGTGTAGAGGCTACGATAGGCAAAATGTTTTTCAGGATGCAAAATATTATTTCATCGTGAAAAAACTACTGAGCTGCTAAAAATGGATTAAGCACATTTTCACAAATGTTTCATTCCAGGAGTCTGTCACATTTCAGCCCTATGCAAGGAAAATTGCAATTGTGCCCTCGTGACAAGCAGGCTTCCCAAAACTTCAATCTGAGGGGCAGCATATCTGTCGGGGTGGGTATTATTTGGTTAATTCTGTGATTTCTAGGGCTTACTTTTGGGGACTAGTTTGGAGAATCATTTGGCATACCTTCCTGGACCCAACTCCCTCATATTGCGTGTCCCACTTATTGAAGTAGAAACTGGTTTGAGGGGTACCTCAGAAGGCAAGATCTGTCCCCAGTCTGATGGAACTCACAGAACATTAGGTACTTCTCAGAAGCATTGAGGTAAGAAGTTTTTTTTTGGTGGTGGTGGTGAGGGGAGTGAAATAAAAGACAAATGCCTTTTAAAAAATCTGCTGACAAGGACCAGGGTGTTTCAGTTGGATCTCCAAGGAGCAAGGCTGCATCTTTTTGCCGTGTGTGAGTTTTTCTTTTCAGGGTCATTTGCAACCTCCATGGATGTGACAGTTTACTCAAAAGTGGAGGCTCAAATTTTGGTGCTAAGGGAGCACTGCGGGTAGAGGTGGGAAGAGTGACGGGTTTAAGTCTGATGTTTCAAAGATTAGCCTTTCTTCTTTTTATGGAATATCTCAGGCATGGGTTTTACAGACAAAGCCTGAGGTCTCTGAACTTGGGGGGAGCCTGTTAGAGAGGTTTACTGAGCTCTTCCCAGTCCTCAAAGACAAACTAGGTATCAACACCAAGATAGCACCATTGAGCAATGGTACCACCTCTGTTGCTAGGCTTTCTGTTTAGTCTCCAGGGGACAACAGAGATGTGGGGCTCCAGCCAGGGAAGGTGTATTGATTACCACCCAGGTATGCACCATTTATCCCCTGGTGGACCCTCAGAATCATTCCTCATCCAATCAGCCACTTGAGAGCAATTCTGTAGGCATGCAAAAGATTTTCATTAAGGTTTCCACAGAGTTTGCCTTGACTCTCCTTCTCTCTTGGCTCTTATAACTCTGAAACATTCTTTTTTAGGAACAATAGGACCATGTCATGCCTCTCCTTGAAAGTAAATTGGTTTTTACTTGTGATCAAGCTCATGAATATCTTATTTCACTCATTTGGAAATTGTGATCATCCAAGCCATGTAAGGTGTGAAGCCCTTACATAACATAAAAGCAACAGAACTTGGAAAGATGAATAAATATTTACTGTTTGGAATGGATCACATTCCCACCAATTCACATATATGCTCAACAAATATTTATTGAGGGCAAATCATATGCCAGATGTTCTAGGTGCTGGACATATAGCAGTGAACAAAGCAGATGAAGTCCATGCCCTTATGTAGCTTACATTCCAGTGAGGTAGTAATAAAATTCCTTCCCAAAGAAGGTTCTGCATGGGTCATCAGCAGTGCCTCAGGGCCTGAGTATCTCTCACAGCATTTGAGTTGGGCATTTATTCCATGTCCTGGGAAAAAGAGAGACTACAGGAATGATCTTCATTTCCATCCATCCCAGAATCGGTCTGCTAGTAACATCACACAAGTCATCACCTGCTAGACACCCCCTCCTCCCCACCAAGAAGCTTATCCTCCAATAATCCAACCCTAAACAGAATACACATGTCCAAGTCCCATGAGTATCTCTGGTGGTGCATACCTATTTATTTGTGACTACTAATAAATGCACTCCTTGCTAGGAGAGTTAGGGGACAACACACTTAGGACTCTTGCTGTGGTGCTTCTCTTAGTAGCCTTCAATTATTTAGGATTCTCTCTCTTTCCTGCCTCTCTTCGGTCTTTGTCTTCCCTTTCTTTCTTTCAGCCTGTTTTTGTGTCTGTCTTCCTGTCTTTTCATTTGTCTTTCCTTTTTTGGTCTTACCATGAATAATTTCAATGTCTGCTGCAATAGGACATTGGACACTGAAGTAATGAAAAGTTTATTTGGTGACTACATAGATTTAGGCAAAAAGCTGAATTTGCCTTAATGATACCAATCATATAGTCATAGTTAAATTAGCAAATTTTATAAGGCAAGACTTAGAAATTTAACATTAGAAAAGTGCACTAGCTTAGTCTTGCACTCCTATCTGAATATATATACCTGTGTGCATGCAGATGAACACACATTTACACAGAGCTCTTCTTGATAATCTGAAGACAATGCCCTTGCAGCCAGCAATTATTATCCAAGAGTGTGACTGTGGGGTATGATGAAGTCAGGGTGTGATAAGTAGTCCTTTTCATCCTGAGTGCAGGTGGATCTTGTTCTTTGGTTTGTGGCCATGGCTTCTACATATACTGTACTACTGAAGCCCGTTTAGCCACAGTCACTTATGCAGAATACTTGGAATCTCTAGGTAAGGTGCCAAATTGAACTACATGTCTTTGTACAGGGTGGGTTAATTCATTTTGCAAAATTTATGCTGCATATGGCTCAAAGCGACAATTCTAATCAATGACAGTCACTCTCAAAGAATCCCCAGAGGGGCGCCTGGGTGGCTCATTCTTTAAGCGTCTGCCTTCGGCTCAGGTCATGATCCCGTGGTCCTGGGATCGAGCCCCGCATCAGGCTCCCTGCTCAGCAGGAAGCCTGCTTCTTCCTCTCCCACTCCCCCTGCTTGTGTTCCCTCTCTCGCTGTCTCTCTCTCTGTCAAATAAATAAAGAAAATCTTAAAAAAAAAAGATTCACCAGAGACGCTAATCAGAAGTCTACTCTAAACCTCAGCAGGTCACATACACCAGCTTTTGCTGCCACCCACTCCTGCACTGTCAGAAACATCATCGTCCGACACCGAGAGTGCAGTGCTTTGAGAACTCCAACTTCTCTTTCCTGCCCATTGTCAGTTTCTTTCTGTAACCTTCACATTGCCTTTCTGCCATGCATTACATCCCACGTGTTCTATAATCCCCTCACTTTCCACAACGGTATGCCCACTGCTGAGTCAAAGGCAGGTGCTGTTTCACAACTGCAAACCCAGTACAACCAGCCTCAATTATGGTCCAGTTTCAGGAGAGACAAATAGGATGCTGAGGTCTTGACATTTTCAGGCAAACAGTGGCACAGAGCCAGGGAAGTCACCTCGGTTGCATCACCTTAAGCAAAAGCACTTGAGAGACCAAATTACTTTCCATGTTCAGAACCAGGTCTATGAAATGGTAGAATGGAATAGAAGAGGACCATTTAGAAGGTTTACAGAATAAGGATGAACATTTTTGTGCTTTAGGGAAGCATCCAGAAGGAAACCGAAGCATGGGCAGGGGAACTCAGATCATCCTGAGCTACTAGAGGGAAAGAATTTGAAGTGGCTCTTTTTTCGGTGGCTCAGATCCTGGCAAAAAGTTTGCTGAGATTCCATTCAAGATCAAGTAGTAACCAGCAGTAGTCAGAAGATTCCTAGAGAAAGCTAAACTAAAGAGATATGCCTCAGACCAGAGATCATATCCTGGAGAAGCTGTTAATCAGTGCTAAAAAAAAGAAAGAAAGAAAGAAAGAAAAGAAGAAAAAAGGCCAATGCCTGGGGAGTCTTAGCTCAAGTTAATTGCATTGATTGAATCCTAGGATAGAACTGAGTCCACCATATGGGGCGCCTGGGTGGCTCAGTCGTTAAGCGTCTGCCTTCGGCTCAGGTCAGGATCTCAGGGTCCTGGGATTGGGCCCTACATCAGGCTCCCTGCTCTGTGGGAAGCCTGCTTCCCCCTCTCCCACTCCCCCTGCTTGTGTTCCTGCTCTCACTATCTCTCTCTGTCAAATAAATAAATAAAATCTTAAAAAAAAAAAAAAGAACTGAGTCCACCATAAACTCTAATGACACCAAAGGGCCCTCTTCATCTCCTTATTCTCCTTACTATGAGAGGGTTCTTTTGTCCCCATGGAGACTGGAAAAAAGTTCTCATTGTTGTGGGAGAGAAGTGTCTGGCATTCAAATGCTTCCAACTTGTCAGAGGTAGAGAAGATGCTTTGTTCCAAGTTGGTGAGATTCATAACTATAATTAGGTACATTGCAGTGTCTTTAACTGTTAGTTTCAATCTGATCTGCTGTTATTGGTCTTTCCTAGATCCATTTTACAGATGGAAAATGAAGACCCACGATACTGTTCATCTCTGTCTTCTCTGCCTCACATCCTGCACCCATACTCTCATCCTGCCTCTACTTTCCCAACATAACTATATTATGTTTACAAGTTGGTAAAAATCAAGCCAACCAATAAGACAGACTGAAGCAGAGATAACACTGGGCTTCTTTTTGTAGTTAGTAGCCAGGAAATGTTTAGATGCCTATCTCACGTCTAATTCTATATTTAGTCTCAGGACTCTCCAGTGCTCCACACCTACTCAAACCTCTACTCACCTGCACGTTCAGAGTGCCTTCTTCCAGAGATGAACTGAAGTTTACTGATACCTGGTGAGGATCAGGGTAGGTCTCTTCATTTGAAGAAGGGGGGAATAGGAAGTACAGTAATTAATTCATCATAGGACTCAATTCTGCCATGCAGATCCCCCCCCCGGTCACTGGAGGTGAGTAGAGAGTGGAGAAACGACAAGCGTCTTGCTTTCCTGGGAATCAAAGGATACTCTGGAGGCTTTTGTAGGAAAGAACTGCACTTTTTCCAGTCTGCCTTTCACAGAGCTTGGCCATGGAATAGGGCCCTTTTCTCAAAGGTCAAACAAATTTGCTACGAAGCCAGGAGACAAAGCCAGGCAGGCCTATCCCCCAACTGGCTGCTCCAGTCAAGTGAGAGCAAACTGGATCCTTAAAACATTAAGGGACAGTGGACAAGCAACCCACAATCAATACTTCCTCCCAAATCAAACTTTGCTGTGGTTAGTGATGAAGTGGTCTCCAAATGGTAAGGGAATCTTTTCAGCCACCAGAAGAATCATGGATGAAATTAACACAACAGCTATTTCTTTTCCCAAAGGGCTTGGTTCTTCTCTGCTCTGCTCCACTGCCTCCTGCCCCCTACCACCTATTCTCTTCACCCTTGCTCTGTGCCTGAATTGAGTAGAAGGAAAATGCATTTGACACCCAAGTTCCTTCTTTTTTTTTTTTTAAGATTTTATTTATTTATTCGACAGATAGAGAGAGAGCACAAGTAGGCAGAGTGGCAGGCAGAGGGAGAGGGAGAAGCAGGCTCTCCGCTGAGCAGGGAGCCCGATGCGGGGCTCGAGCCCAGGACCCCAGGATCATGACCTGAGCCGAAGGCAGACACTTAACTGACTGAGCCCCCCAGGTGCCCCCACCCAAGTTCCTTCTAATGTTTTCATGCAGAAGCTTGGTTCAGCCTGCCGTGAGTAGAGATGGTAACAACCTTGACTGCCTTCTCAGGTGGTTTAGAAGTCCCTTGTGGCGTCCATTTGGTGCTTGAAACATATTAATGTGGTGAGAAATGGGGAAGGGAGACTAAAATTCAACAAGAGAGCCTTGCATGGTGCAAATGAAGAAGGGCTGGAATTCTCCTCAAAATCTCATGCACAACCACCAAGTCATTGAATGTTAGAAGTAGCTAGGATAAGGGGATGGGGTGGCTGGGTGATGGATATTGGGGAGGGTATGGGCTTTGGTGAGAGCTGTGAATTGTGTAAGACTGATGAATCACAGACTTGTACTCCTGAAACAAATAATACTTTATATGTTAATAATAAAAAAAAACCAAATAGAAATTTTAGAACTGAAAAAAAACCCCCCAAAAATAAAATGATTTTATAACAGGTGTATTTTTAAAAAAAGAAGTAGCTAGGATAGGGCACCTGGGTGGCTCAGTCATTTGAGTGTCTGACTCTTGATTTCGGCTTAGGTCATGATCTTGGGGTTGTGAGATCAAGCCCCACATGGGGCTCAGCACTGGGCATGGAGACTGCTTGGGATTCTCTCCCTCCTTCTCCCTTTGCCCCTCCACCTCATGCCGGCTCATGTGCCCTCTTTCTCTTTCTCTTTCAAAAAAAAAAAAAAAAAAAAAAGGAAAAGAAATAAAAAAAATGGCTAGGATATTAGAGATCAAATCTAGTCTCCTCTTTTTGAAAACCAAAGAAAGGACAAAAAGAATGAAATGATAAGCTCAAGGTGATCTAGGTATTTGGTGCAGAGCTGAGAGTAGATCTCAGAAACTTTGGCTCCCAAGGCAGCTGTTCCCCATAACATTGCTGTCTTCTACCAAAAGCTCAAACCAGTCCTCCATGTTGTGCTCTGTGACATTTTCCCTATGCCTCTCTCCATAAGGCATGCATGTGCACACCTACATTCTGCATTGCACCTGGTAGCCGTGAATTCTTCCCAGCTAAGCACAGGCCTGGGTGATCTGGCCTTCCTGAGTTGCTACTTTGCAGTAAATGTTCAGCAGTAGGGCCAAGGGAGTCCCTTTATATTAACCCACAAGTCAGCTAAATTATGCACACACAAACTGCTTCCTGCAATGTTTACTCAGTAACTCATTTTCCTCCTCCACCTCCTAAAAAAAGAGCTGAGGAGAGAAATGAGAGAAGAGGAGAAGAGAAGAGAGAACAAGAAAGAGAAACAGAAATGAATGGATTTCCTCAGAATATCTTGCTACCCAACCCCCTTTACTCAATTTCTTTTGTTAAATATGTATTTATTTTTTAAAAGATTTTATTTATTTATTTGAGAGAGAGAGAGAGCACGAGCAGGGGGGAGGGGTAGAGGGAGAAGCAGACTCCCCACTGAGCAGGGAGGCCAATGCAGGACTCGATACCAGGACCCTGAGATCCTGAAGGCAGATGCTTAAAGGACTGAGCCACCCAGGTGTCCTTTACTCAATTTCTTTAATCCCTGTTCTATGAGGCCAACTTCCCTTGCAACCCTGGGTTCACATTGTCCCATTATAATAATGATGATAAAAAAATTATGTTGCCTCAGCAGTGTCTTTCTTTATCCAGAGACCTCATCAGCATAGAAGATTGGTGTCAGAATCAAATGCTGTGTTCTGCAGATGGCTGGGTCTCTTCTTCAACCACAGGAAGTAGGCAATTTAGAAAGAGGAAGCTGCATGCTACAAAAGATGAGTAGGCACAGGCCATGAGAGCCCACTCCCTCTCTTGCTTTGAGAAAGGCCGCTCCTGAGAGAGTTGGTACAGGGCCCAGAACTCCCAGATCCATTCCACCTCTGGAAGAATTCAGCACTAACGCCCTTGTTTCAGGTGGAACTTTCCCATGTAGCAGTGATTCTGTCTCTACAAAGATGGCCCCTCTTATGTCAGGCACCATGTCAGGTACTTCTATAGTCATGATTTTCATCAGCCCACAAGAATTTTTATCTCTAGAAACAAGCTCAGACATGGCAAGTAGAGAGCTCGGCTTCATAAAAAGGGCTCCTAACACCTAACAGTCTTTCCGCAACAACAAGGTGCCCATGGATAGGAAGAGCAGAGCCTGGTCATGAGAAATACTTGCTAAATGTATGTTGGATGAATGAAAGAAAGTAAATGCATAAACTGAGTGTCTGAAGAGAGAAGAGGTTCACAGAGAGGGCTTCTCAACCCCCTTGCTCCTTTTTCTGCTCCACTGCTCCTGTGCACCTAAGCAGAAAGACATGTATTTATTGTCTAGGACATCTTTTTTGACCAGACCCCTTCTAAAAATGCTGATTAAAGGGTTTGCTTGGACCCCATTCCCATTCAATGAGTCAGGATGGGAGCTTCCTCCATAAACCGCTTCTGACAGTAGTCGTGAAAGGAGCAGGCTTTGGTGCTAAGCTACCTGGGTTTAAATCTTTGCTCTACCATTTACTAGTTGTGTAACCAGTCTAAGCCTCAGTTTCTTCATCTGCTAAGTGAGATAATAAAGAAGACCTGTGGCATTGGGGTTGTCATGAAGATTAAATGTGATAATAGAGCCTAGTACAGTCAGCACGTGATAAACTTTGATTATTCTTGACCCTGGAGCCCTTTTTTCCCTTCATCTGCTCTTTGGGCTGAAGTGCCTTTTTTTTTTTTTAAAGATTTTATTTATTTATTTGACAAAGAGAGACACAGCGAGAGAGGGAACACAAGCAGGGGGAGTGTGAGAGGGAGAAACAGGCTTCCCGCTGAGCAGGGAACCCAACGCGGGGCTCAATCCCAGGACCCTAGGATCATGACCTGAGCCGAAGACATACGCTTAATGACTGAGCCACCCAGGTGCCCCCGGATTGAAGTGGTTTTAGGGCTCTGTGCCCCCACCCCCAGCTTGGGGATACCAGAACAGAAAATGTGGGCTTTGGAGGGAGTACCATATGATGCTCACCAGAGAGCAAAGACCAAAACTTACTAGGTTGTTAGAACTGCAGCTGATAAAACATCCTGGATGAGGGCTTAGCTCTGGGAGGAGAGATGGTTAGAAAAATTGCTCAAGAGGAGGGGGGACAGGAAGTTGTGGGGACAGGCAGAATCAACAAAGGACATAGACAGAAGGGAAAGGAAAGATGGGGAAACAGGAGAAGAAAAGGTTTGGGAGAGACAGGGAGGGGATGGAGAGCGAGGAGAGGCTAAATTGTTATTGGAACATTAAGCACAAATGAGGGGAAATAAAATTAACATCTTTATTGAAAAGAAAAACAAGGAAGTAAGAAATATCCCTGTTTGGGGAAATCTTGTGTAGAAAGGAGCAGGTGCTGAGGGCCTTTGGAGGCTGGTTGCCATGGTGATGCTATATGTCTTCTTTTCTATTACCCTGTGAATCTGGTACCTGATACTTCCTTTCGGCCTTGGTTTCTAAGTCCAGGGCTTAGCCCTCAGTGAAGCCTTGGTGTTTCCATTTCTAGCACCTTGCTTATGCTGTGGGACCTGCTGGCTCGTTGTCATGGTTCCTTCTTTTTTTTTTTTTAAGATTTTTATTTATTTATTTGATAGAGAGAGACACAGCGAGAGAGGGAACACAAGCAGGGAGGGTGGGAGAGAGAGAAGCGGGCTCCCCGCAGAGCAGGGAGCCCAACGCGGGGCTCAATCCTGGGACCCTAGGATCATGACCTGAGCCAAAGGCAGACACTTAACGACTGAGCCACCCAGGTGCCCCTGTCCTGGTTCCTTCTTGATATGATACCTGTCCAGAAAGAAAAAGGAGAGAGGGCACATGTTGGCAAGCTGCAGGGAGAAGCACTCTGCGCAGCATTTTCCAAATAGATGAGAAGGCAAGTTTAGCAGGTAGGAAGCACTTTGGCAGGAAGGATATAAGGGCACTTGTAGTGACTCCTCCTTTTTCAAGGTGAATCTAGGTGGGCATTTCTCTAAGAAACTAAAGTGACCAATCATCCTGATTTGCCAACAGTGAGGGGTTTCCTGGGACACGGAACTTTCACTTACACAAGGAGAATCTCAAGCTGGGACAGTTGGTAACCTTAAGAAAAGACCCACTCAGAAAGTCCAAGATGAAGGGAACCAATATTTTTCAGAGCCTGACATTAAAAAATCACATGCAGAAGGCTCTTGAGAGAAAGTCACTATTTAACCCAGGCTCATAATATGGGTAATGATTTAATAGCTTGTTTTTTTTTGCCACCAAACCATCTTCCCTATGTTACAGTATGTAAAGAGATTTTTCAAGTTCCCGTAATATCAAAACCATCTGGAGACCTTGTTAAAAATGCAAATTCTCAGGTTCTACCCCGACCCCCTAAATCCAGGTCTCTGAGGTGGGCGGTGCAGCCCAGGCATCTACATTTCACTGAGTTTTCTAGCCAGCACTGATGCACATGGTCTGAGTTGGTGTTGAAAAGATTCAATGGCAGCAGTCAGAGAGCCTGTTGGACAAGTGAAAGCCAACAAGCGTCCAGACCTTAGACAGCCTGACTCCTCCAAGGCAAAAGGGTTTGGAAATGCCCGGGGCCTGGGACAGGGACACACCTCGGCCCTCCTGCACCCATCTCCCCTGCACTCTTTGCCTGGCTGGTGCCTTTTCTCTCTCGGGGTCAGGCCAACACACCACCTTCCTTGGAGTCCTTTCCTGGCCTACTACTTGATCATGTAGGCATGCACAACATCCTGCTCTTTATTTTCTTCTGTTTATTACAGGTTGTAATCTCACATCCATGCGTGCGGTTCTTCATAAACCCTCCCCACCCCCCTCACCAGTCAGTAAGCTCCATGAGGTCCAGGCCCCTGCTTATGTTTCTCGTTGCTGATTATCCACAACACCTAGTACAGGGCCAGGCACGGGATAAGTGGCAGCTACATATTTTGGAATTGAATGCATGGATGAATAAATGAAGGTACGGATGGAGAGGCAGTGGTGACAGTCCTAACCTGGAAGACACTGCTGAGTGGCAATCCTCTCTGGGGCCAGTCCTAGCTGCTCTGTTGGCAGAACTGCTCGCAATACCATTAATGGGTTTGAAAGGTGACAAAGCAGGGCCTGGGCCCCTTGCTCCTAGGTTTCAGTCTCTTAGCAGAATCCTAGGTCACTCTCCAAATGGAAAGCAAACAGAGAAGCCAAGGCAGCCAGGCCTGGGGTAAGAGACCCAGGGAAGTGCCACTATTCCAGCTGCTTGGCTGGGTACCCGGAGGCCAGGGGAGGACAGGCCCTGGGACTTGCTGTCCTCTTGCCCTGGCCCTGGCCTACCCAGCCTCTGGCTCCCTGAGGGTGGGCATTGAAGAGGAGGAGAATTTGCCACCCCAAAACATGTCCCTTTGACATGAGGATTATCTTAGCTGATTCTTTTTAAGAAAGAGCAGACAGGAGAAGCTCTGAAACTGAGTACAAGTTACCCTTTTGGAAGAGACATTTACATTTACAAGGGAAGTCTCCATTTGTAGAGGGGTCTCCCTCTCTGTACCAGGAAGAGAAGGATGACTAAATCTCTAGAAACTCTTATCCATGGGGAAGGCAACAACCTTAATCTGCATAACAACCTTACCCTAGTTTACTGTGCTTTGCCTGGTAACCTACCATAACTGACTCCCCTCCCCCCAAACCTCTTCCTCTGTCTTTAGCTGAAGATGGTATTTAAGGTGGTGGCTTGGGCCATTTTGGGGAGTTACTCAGTTTTCCTGGGTCTGTCCCATGTATGCAGGAAGTATACAGGTTATGAAATGTCTGTTTATTTTTCTCTTGTTAAGTTGTCTTTTATGGCGGGCAGCGGGGGTGGTCTCAGCCCCTAGAAGGGTAGAGGGGAAATTATTTTTCCTTCCCCACAGCCCTTACCGTGCCATATGCAGAGTCATGGGCAGGTGTCTGTGAAGCCCAGGAGCATTGTTCTCCACAGCAGGATTTCCAAGGACGCCTCGAAAATGAGGAGGGTCACACGTGGGCTTGCATGCAATCACAGGCAATCTGTGTGGATCTGCCTATTTTCTGAAGGGGTGGCTCAGGTAATCCACAAACCACATCTTCTCATCCCCAGAATGTGATGCTCCCTCCAGGATGAAAAGCCAGTCCCAGTGACTTGAACACAGGGACAAATGAAAGACCTGAAAGGTCACCATTCAACAGATCAGACTCTGGAGAATGAGGATCTCTGTTGAGAGACACATAGCTACCATGTATTGAGTGTTTCTTAAGCCTGTGTGCTGCCTGCTGTACGTGTGTTTGCAGCAGTCTTTTAAGGCAGGCACCACTGTTGTCCCTATTTTACAGATGAGGAGACTGAGGCTTTGTGGAGCTAAACAGGTTTTCATGGTCATGTACCTCAGGAGAGGCAGAGTTGGGGTGTGAAGCGGGGCAGTCTGGCTCCAGAGCCCACTCCCTGAATCACTACACTGTATATGCTTCCTCCTTTGTACAAGTGAAGACTCAGGCGCAGAGAAGTCAAGCCATGTGCCCAGGGTCACACAGCCAGATAATGCCAGAGCTGGAACCAGAAATTAGGTCTCCTCTCCTCCACTCTGGTTCTCTTTCCACATGGCCCCATCCCTCTAGGTACAACAGGGATAACTTGGCCTACTTTACCCAGCCAAGCAGAGTGCAACAGCCTAGACAGAGGCTGAGTTCTCTTCAATCCCACAACTGGAGTTTCTTTGACTCCTCAGCACTGCAAGGTTCTAAGGCTGGAAAGCATGGGGCAATCAGGCTTCTGTGTTTGTCCAAAGCTTCTGAGGAGGATGGCACAGCCGACCAGCACTGTGGTCACCCTGCAGTGAAGAGCCTCCATGTGTCCCATCACCCTCCTGCTCCCTGGGTCTCAGGCACTCCCTGTCACAGGCCCTCTAGAGAAAGCTCCCACTCCTGTCACTGCACCTCTTCCTCTGCTTGGCTCTGTCTCCAGCCAACTGTGGGAGCTGGGGCCAGGCAGCTCACTCCCACCCAGGGCTTTTAATGAGAACTTTTGTCATGCCCAGGCAGCAAAGATGAATAATTTAGTAAAGGAAGCCCAGGAAATGTTCTTTCACAGAAGAGTCCCTTGACAGTGGGAGTGGCAGAGAAGGACTGCATCTTATTATGGGAGGAATGGAGGTGGGGTGACAGAGGTACAAGGGGAGGAGGAGGAAGAAGTCTACACAGGAGTTCCTAACAGAATTCCTAAAGATCTTTGCCCAAGCCACGTTGCCACTTAGAAGTTAAGCCTACTTAGGCTGGTGCAAATCCCTCATAATCTATTGCCTTTTGCCCCATCAAACAGTGATCACTTTATGACCAATGCCTACTTCCAGAGAGCAGGGTTGTAATCTCTAGGGGTGCTGGCCTGTTTTCTATATTCATTGGACTTTAAAAATGATTAAGAGTGCTCAGAAAGGAAAGAGGACAGATGGGTAGAAGGAGTGACATGCATTCCTGGTCCTCATTTAGGTGCCAGCGAATAGAAACAAACTCACAGGAGCCCTTGGCAGTTTGCACTGAATTTGAGCACATACCCCTCCCTAGTTTGGGGAGGGAAGCATGGAAAGGGAAGGCTAATTCTTAGACAGTACCTTCGTGGAGAAGACATCAAAAGGTTTTCCTGCATGGTGATGGGTTTCTGACAGCTCATGACAGATGCCAAGCTTCCTCCCAGTTGGCAAATTAGGATATAGCGCTACGGCCCTTGATCATTCTTGTCTGAACAGAAGGCTGCAGTCCTTTAGTGGGAATTGACACATGACACAAAACAAGGTTTCCAATGCGTTGTATACCAAGGAGACCCAGTGGCTTACGCTCTGTGGTTTTAGAATCAGAAAAGAGTTGGGGCACCTGGGTGGCTCAGTTGGTTAAGCGTCCAACTCTTGATTTCTCTCAGGTCATGAATTCAGGGTCGTGAGAAAGAGCCCCACTTTGGGCTCTGTGTTCAGTGTAGAGTCTTCTTAAGATTCTCTCTCTCCTTCTCCCTCTGCCCCTCTCCCTGCTCTCTCTTGTTCTCTTTCTAAAATAGATAAATAAAATCTTAAAAAAAAGAGAATCAGAAAAGAATGAATTTTAATCCCAACTCTCTTACTTGGTTGTGGGACCTTAGGCGATTTGTATCACCACTTTGAACCTTAGTGTCCTTATCTGTAAAGTGAGGAATAGTAACAGAACTCCCTCTTTTGATTGCTTTGAGGACTATAGGAGAGATAAAAGTGTTTTGTGAACTGTAAAACTTTGTACCTGTGTAAGGGATATTGATAAGTAGAAAGGCACACTTAGTAACCCATATTCTCACTTGGGCCTCTTCTGACAAACTGATTTGACAGTGTTGGGAATAAAGTATGTGGCCAAGGAACTGTCTCTCTGAAAAGCTAACTGGCATTTGGGGAAGCCAAATAGTGACCTTAATCTCAATAGCACTTCCCTAACACTAGAGGTATAGGGAAGCAATCTTTGAAGTCCAAGAGAAGTGGGTTTGGTACCAGGCTTTGCCATTTATTAGTCATGTGAATTTAGAATAGTTAATTAACATCCTTGAGTCTTGTTATTCTCAGCTATGGAATGGAAATGAATAATAGTGTCTACCCCTTAGTGTTGTCATAAAGTTTAAATTAGAGTGTGCTTAGGAAGTACATAACACAGGCCCTGGTACATAGTAATCATTCAGTAAAGGTAAGCTTTAGATACTGCTGCTATTAATTTAAGTGATCAACAAGCTCTGAGATCATACACATAGTAGACATCATTCAAAAAAATCTTCACCGAATACCTACTGTGTGCCAAGCAGGGACTGGAGACACAATGGTGAACAAAATCAGATGTGGCATCTGCCCTCATGGACTTTGGCCTAGTGATTTTCACTAATGTTTGGTGAATGAGTGAGTGAGTGAAAGTAAGATTCCACTCTGACTCAGAAGTTGATAACTCTAAGTTATTAAGGTCTTGAATGTTGAGGCTGAAGGAGAGATGATTATTTTTCCAAACTCTGGGACTCAGCTGCTCACTAAGGGAATGGGAAGTGTGTGCAGATGGTATCAGGCACAGGAGGACATACAGAGGAAGGAAGCTAATGTTTTTAAGGAGGAAAGAGTGTCCAGTTCCCTTTGCAATAGGGGAAACCAAACCTATTAAGAACAAATTGAACAAGTAACACATCACTAGCTGTGGACCTGAGTAAAACTTCTGAGGCCTCCTCTGAGTTGTTCCTCCCCAACTTACTGCTTCCCCTTTCCTTGCCAAAACATGCATTTAGGGGGGCGCCTGGGTGGCTCAGTAGGTTAAGCATCTGCCTTTGGCTCAGGTCATGATCTTGGAGTCCTGAGATCGAGCCCTGAGTTGGGCGCCCTGCTCAGCCAGGAGTCTGCCTCTGCCTCCCCCTCCTCAAATAAATAAATAAAACATCTTAAAAAAAAAAAAAACAAACAACAACCCATGCATTTAGGAAAGGTTCTAAGAATTCAGCTCCACTGTTGTGGTGTAGGACCAGTATGAGCTACCTGGGGACTAGCCTCAGGTCTGATTTCTGAGGCAAGGCCCAGCTTATTAAGTGAGTCAGTAAACCTGCTCTAGCTCCATATCCAGCTCCAGCCTCAGTTTCCTAGGAAAGATAGTTGCCAAAGTAGTCACCAGTGAGAGTTATAGAGCCTCTGATATGACTTGAAGGACTGCTCACCTTGAGAGTTGGCCATCTGTCCATGGGGGTCAGTGCCCTTGTGTGGACAGACTGAACCAAACAAAGGCAGTACAATGGTACCTTTGGGAAGCCTGACGTAGCAGAGGAGCTGAGTTGCCAGGAACTTTCCCTAAGGAGTGTGCCTCATGTTTCTGGGAAGAGTTATACTCTCACCAATGACCAGCACCTCCTGGGCAAGGTGAAAGTGGATACCCCGCAGACTTTTACTTTCTCTTTCCTCCTTCTGCTTTTGGCCAAAGAAGGAGCAAATCACTTTGGGTTGCAAAGGGCTGACAGCTACCCCCACACACAGAAGGATCCCTCAGACTGCAGAGGCTTGTCCGAGGGGAAGAGGGAAGAAAGCGGGAAGGGCTGGTCTTCACCAGGACCTTTGAGGGTTAATCCAAGTTGGCATTGGAGGCCCACCTTCCCAAGACAGTTTCGGAGAGATGCTGCCTAATGAAACCCTGCCATCCCTCGCCTCAGTGTTCCCTTTCCTCCCTCTGCTGTTTCACCCTCCTTCAGCTTCCACGTTTCCTTAGGACCAGTTTAATTTGCCCAGTATTGAAATCATCCCAGGCAAAGCAGTGAGCCTCCCCTCTTCACTAACAACTGGGTTGAGAACTGAGGAGGCCTGGAGGCTTACGGGTTGCCATGGTGAGGAGTAGGCCCTGAGAGGATTAAGGAGCTGGGAGCTTGAGCTTTTTTGTTTGTTGGTTTTGATGAGTTCTGTTTGCTTTTCTTCCCCAACCCCGCTTCCCCTTCATTCCCCTCCCCCAACTCCTCCAAACTCTCAAATCACTAAAGCAGAAGGAGATTACTAGGAGCAAAATCAGCTCCTGACGCAGGCTACACCAAATACAGGCTGCCCTGCTAAGAATAATTGGTGTGTACTTTGCAATGCAGACTCTTGGGAGGGCAGGTTTGGACCACAAGATGTTTCAGCTTTGTAGCATGGCACAGCATCCTGAAGCAGAGGGGGGACTGGTCGGGGAGGAGGTTTCACTGAAGCTCTCTGAAGCGTCCAGAGTTTTTCCTTTCTGGCCACAGAATAGGAAAGGCACTGACAAACTCAAAGTCAGGAGTTTGGGTTGAGGGAGGTCTCTGGAAACAAGGAGGGAGCTCAGTTCTGGCAGTCAGGGAACTTTCCCACACCCCAAGATCCTTTTTAACTGGAGTCCAAGCCCCCAGTCCACAACATCTCCCTCCATCTGCTGCCTCCCTTCCCACTGGTGACCAACGTAGAGCATATTTGTGGAGAAAATGTGGGCTCCAGAAGGGCTGTGAGGGTATTATATCGTTGTTCTATAAATAGTTCCCTTCAATTCAGTCCATTGCTCTGAGAAGGAATTCTGACAGCTGATTCAGAGAGATTTTGTGGACTGGGTGCCTGCACTCTAGTCAAAAATGACCTTGCTTCCTTCCTAATTGTTACCTGGGGCTGAAGAGCTATATGAAGGGAGAGCTGGGAAGGAAACCCTGAGTGCACCAGCAAGGCCAGATCATGGCAAATGGTGATTCTCAGTGGTTCCTATGTCCTCTTTCATCCTGTGGCAACTGCACAAAGCTAGCTTGATTGGATGAACATCTCTGGGTGAAGGTATCAAATGGCATCCCTGTATCTCTGGACCAAACTGTTTATCCATCCTAACCTGAGAATAGGGACCCAGCTCCCTTTTTAACCCCCCCAATTTTATTCTCAGCTTCCGAGGTTTTTATTTATGCTCACCTAGGTGTTGTTGTGTGTATACTCTCAAGTCTTTGTGTCCATGTTTTGTTCTCCCAGCTTTTCCTGTTTCCTACAGACTGGTTCTATGTCAAAAACTCCACTAGCCTCCTTCTTCAGGACTGGAACACAATAGGAGCTTGGTAAATGGATCTTGACTTCCTGCTCAAGAACCGAGGGTCACACGAAAGGTCTATGCTATGTAAAACCAGCATAGTGTAGCAATAGTGGGAAAATTTGCTTATTATGTGGAAAAATAAGATTAAATACTCATCTCATCTTATGTCATATACAAAATAAACTTTAGAGGTATTGAAAACTTAAACATGACAGGCAAAACTATGCAACTAAGTAAAAAATGTAGAAGAATATCTTTGCAGCATTGGGATAGAAAGGTTTTCTTAAGGAGAGCACACACATCACAAGGCAAAAGTGGATGGATTCGATTAACGTCCATAAAAGTAAAGATTTCTTTTCTATGGAGGACATGATGGCAAATCAGAGGTGACAGATTTGGAGAAAATATTCATAATGTATATGAACAGAAAAGGTTAATATCCAGATTATGTAGGGCAAGAAAGAGATGGGAAATCGGATAGAGAAAACAATAAATGTACAAATAGGCAAGTTACAAAAGGGGAAGCTCAAATAAGTGTATCATCATCATCTGAAGAAATGGTCAACCTCATTATAATTAGGGAAAGGCAAATTAAAAGAGCAGGGAGATACTCTTTTATACCATTAGACTGGCAAAACATTTAAAAAGAGTAAGATAATAACAAGTGTTGGTAGCAATGTAGGGAAACAGGGATCCTCATGCATTGCTAGGAATTATGTAAATGGATATAGCCATTTTGGAGAGGAATTTGGAAGTGCTTAGAAAATTTAAGTTTTTACATACCCCATGAGAGAGCAATTCCACTTCTGGCTATATATCCCCTAGCAACTGCTCTCAAGGGTACACAAAGTGGCTTGTATGAAAACACTCATTGCAATGTTGCAATAGAGGGGAGTTGGAAACAACCTAAATGCCCATCAGCAGGAGAATAGATACATAAAATGTAAAATATGCAAATCATGGAATACTATGCAGTAATCAAAGGAAACACACTAGATCCATAGATGAAAACCTAATCAGCTCTCTGTAACTATGATACTACATGAAATAAAGAAGCAGAAAGAGATGTACAAAATAATATCATTTATGTAGAGCATGCACACAAGAGTGGGTGTCCATCTGGAAAGGAGATGGGATTGCGAAGGGCAATAAAAAGGGAAAGAAATAAAGTAAGAAGAATAAAAATAGAAATAAAATAAAACAAAGTGGGTCATGCATGAACTAATGATAGTGGGACTCTAAAAGAATTCTAATCAGTGCCATTCTTTGTATGTGAGGCACAACTCCCTGCCCACCAAAAAGGTAAATAAAATAGAAAGAGAAATAAGAGAAGGTATAAGAAAGTGCCCAAAACCATGTCTGGCAACCAATACTTGCTCAGCAAATGTGAGTTTCCTTTTTCCTGATTCATCTCTCTCTTTTTTTTTTTTCTTTGAGAGGGAAGTGATGGTGACTAGGGAGTACTAAGAGCCAAACACCTGGGCATTTGGATCTGTCCATGGATGCCAACTGGTCCACCTGGAAGAGGAGTGCCCCTGCTGGAGGACACCAAAATTGAAACAAGGGCATGTGGTTAGAGACCAGCAAGAGGCTTCCACATCCTGAATGCTTTTCACTGGGATGTGAGCTGTCTTTGTTCCTTATGTCCCCAGTCCTACCATTTTTGTACTGAGAACTTGACCCAAAGAGCCCAATCAGTAGGGTTGCCAGGCTTGCCGTCCTGGATCCTGTTCGCTCAATGGTAGGGAGAAGCTTTCCCTTTTCTCCTGGCTGAGCCAACACTGAAACCTCCTGGCTGTGCTGAGAAAGGGACTCCATAACCAAGACACCTGACAGCTAGTTCAACGAAACTGCCCCTCCCATATAGGGACACAGGAAATGAACCCAAAAGCAGTGATACTGTTGAAGAGACTTAGCCCACATACTGAGCTAAAGAGTCCCAAGCAGGAAGGTGCTCAGAAAGCTTGATTTTCACTTGCCTCAGCCTTGATCTCTGCTGGAGGCTGATCAGGTTAGCCCAGCCTGGCACAGCCTGAACAGGGCCAATCCTAGAGATAGTAGCCTTCAGGGACATGCTGCCAAAGTAGAGAAGTAAGAGGAGGAGTGGGAAAAGCCTTGCTCTCAAGGGCCTGGTTTAGGAAGAGCAGTCTGTGAGACATGAGTCGTGACAATGGAGTAACCAGACAGGAATGCCTCAAGTCTCCAGTCTGACTTTGACCTATTTTGTAGCTGAGGGATAACATCCATCATAAAGGTCCCAAGACAGAACCAGGCCAGTGTTCCAAGAACCAGGAGAATGGTATTGTAGGAAAGGAAAAATTCTTCCTCTATCCTTCAAGATTTCCCAGCTGGACTAAGAATCAAATTGACATGAGGCAGATTAACAGAAAAAAACAAACAAACAAAACAACCAACCCACCACAAAGTTTTATTACATGCACATGGAAGCCCAATGATGAAATTGAGAGCTAAAGAAAGTACCAAGGCAGGCAGCTTTTGTTCTGTTTAGACAAAGAGACAACAAATCTGTGAGGAATTGATAGGACAAAGAGGACTTAACTTTGGGAGCTTCAATTAGTAAGGAATTCTAAACAGAATTTGGGCTGGGGTAGTAAATTAGTAAATAGTAACAAGAGTTGTTTCTACAGCCTTCTCAGCCCTGAATTTCCTAACTCTGGTGATAAGGATGTCTCTTTACCTCCTGGAACAGGGCAGGGGCCCTTCACATGGGAGATTTATTTCCTGATTTCAGGTGGACGGAGGAGGGTCTGAGCATCCTTCTTGCACAGGCTGTCTCTTAAGTAACTTTTATTTAAAATAACCAGTATGCCAAAATGGCTTCTGGAAAGAGCAATTGTTTATCATTTACTCTCCTTCTCTTCTGAACCAAGCTCCTGTTTGCTGGGATTCTTATTGGGCCAGTGTTAGGACTTGACATTGACCTTAGCTTTGGTGTTGCTAAGAGAGATGGAGGCCTGGTCCTACCAGGCCACAGAGCTGCTTGGCTGTCTGTGTGGGGAAAAAGGGACTCAGCCATGTGGTGAGCATCTGTATTTATGCCCACTGGTCTCCTTGCCTTCGCTGTATCTTCACCTCCACCTCTTCCCCCACTTGCAAGCTGCAGAGCCCTCAGTCCCTCAGTCCTCCTGGCTCATTCTTCTACATCTGTTGTCTATCTGTCTGTCTCTTTGCTTTCAAGGTCAGGCAATTGGGATTTGCTGATTTTTTTTTTTTAATTTGTATTTAAAGATTTTGCAGGCTTCCTGCCCAGGAACGCAAATGGCATGGGGAATGCCAGTCTGCTCTGAGTACTCCTTTGTCCAGCGTCCTTGGCAGGATGAGGGAGGGAGGAGGGGCCAGGGCCAGGTGATAGGGGAACACTGCTGGTCATATGTTCCAAGGCTCACTTTCTCAGCTTTTGTTATCAACGGCCCTTCCGGCCCTCCTCCCACTTGGACTCCTGAAGAGATAGGCACTGAGGTTGGCGGGGAGGGAGGGTGCAGAGAGAAAGGAAGAATTAGAGTTATGGAACACTTACCATGTGCCTCTGAGGTCAGCACTATTATCATTCCTCAGTTTATAGTCGAGAAAACTGAGGCCCAGAGAAGATAGATAACTTCCCCAAGGTCTCATGGGCAGTTGTCTGTGGAGCTGAGACTCAAAGACAGGTGTGTCTGACTCCAGCTGTGTTGCCTTTAATCACTCAGCTGCTCTGTCAGGAGCCCTAGGTTATGCTCCTGGCCATGTCACCAATATTTGTGGCTGTTAATGCAAAAACCTTCCTAGGCCTCCATTTTCTCTGGTAGAAAATGGGAAATGACAGCCTTTGTCCTACCTACCTAATTCCCGGCATTGTCATGAAGATCAAATGGGTTAGGGGATATGAAAGAATAAAAAAACCACATCTCCCTGGTGAGAGAATGGGGAATAGAATGAACAGTGTGGTCTGTGAGTTGGGCTGCTGGGGTTCTGGTCATGGCTGTGACCTTCTCTGGTACTGTGACCTTGGGTGAATTACATCAGGTTGGGCCTCAGTAATAAAATGAAGGAGGTAAACTCGAAGGTCCCATTCAGGTCTATGGCTCTGATCATTTCACCTCCCTCTAGTCTTAGGCCATCTGCCGGCTGCTAGAGTGAAATTGTCCCACTCAGCTTTCTTCCTTCACTGTGTTCACACTGAGTGGCTCTGAAATGGCTTGGCATGAACACAGAGCGAGAACTCAAACGGTCTCCCTGTCTCCTACTGTCCCCCTTTCACTCTCTACCACCACAGTCTTGGTCCCAGGCGTCACCCTCCCTGCTACCTCCTTGTCATTAATGGGAGAAAAGACTGTGCCTTGACCCCATCTCATAGCCCAGCACAGCCCTACTCCCACTGGACCCCCCTGAAGAAAAATGAGTGACATTGGGGGCGCCTGGGTGGCTCAGATGGTTAAGCGTCTGCCTTCGGCTCAGGTCATGATCCCAGGGTCCTGGGATCAAGTCCCACATCGAGCTCCTGGCTCAACAAGGAGCCTGCTTCTCCCTCTCCCTCTGCCTCTCTCCCTGCTCATACTCTCTCTCTCTCTCTCTCTGTATCTCTGTGTCTCAAATGAATAAATAAAATCTTTAAAAAAAAAAAAAGAGTGACATTGACTTCACTTCATGTCACACTGCCTTTGGGGATGTGGTAAGATCCTGGTCCCAGGCTTAAGCTCTGAAGCAGCTTACAGTAACAGAGGCTTGACTGCCATTTGCAGTCCTAAAATGCTATGCTCCCAGTCATATCATGAAACAGCATTTTACTGGGTATTTGTTATGTGCAAAATACTCTGCTGAGCACTAGGAAGGGAATAATCAGGTAGATGAGAAATTTATAGGCTGATGGGTTAGACGAATGTGTCTCCCAGTACATGTAGCACTTTGTGTATTTACAAGAGCATTCAGAACTTATTGCATTAGATTCTCAAAACTTCTAGGAGATATGCAGGGCAGTATCATCTTCATTTTACAGATGAGTAAACTGAGTCATGCAAGTACCTGTGAGACCATATGCCTGTAAAATTAGAAGAGTAAGAATTGAAAAGTAGGTGGCAATTGCAGAGCTGTTTGATGATGTGAGGTGGACACATTCTAAGGACACAGGGTGGTGAGCTACTGGGAGAGAAGCATTGTGGGAAGGCTTTGTTTTATGTTTAGCAAGCTTATTCTCAGGGAACTGAGGGGGTCAGTCACCAGGATTGTATTTTTATGCAGAGGAATCAAAGCTTAGGGAACTCATGGGACCTGAGCACTGTTCTCAGGTAGCCCATGGGTTGAGAAGATGGAGGGATACTGCAGGATAAGCAGAGTGAAGGGAATAAAGATTCCTCTGGATACCCTCTGTTGAATCTGCCTTAGGGAGGTTCCAGAATGGAGCCTTAGGATTTTATTGGGAGTCCAGGAAGGTCTCCTCAAAGTTTTGCTCACAGAACCTTTTAATAAGCCAGTCCTGTAGGACAGCCCTTGCACCTGCCCTCACTAGGAGCGCTCTCTGAGCCCCAGGAGCTCGGCATATTCCCCAGGCCCCAGTGCTCTGGCCTCTTTAAAGGCAGAGTGGGCAGCCACGTTTGCCAAGCTCCTTAACTAACAAGCAATCTCTTCTCTGGCAGCCCTGCTCTGCCCTTCTGCTTGAATAATTGACCACAGAAGTATGTGCATGTGAGTGTGTACGTGTAGGTGTGTGTGTGTGTGTGTGTGTGTGTGTAAGGGGAGCCGGGGGAGCAGTTGTATTGCCTGGGGAGGGGATTCTCTCCCACTTTCCAGTTACTTTACTAGCTACCTCCTTCTCCAGACATCTGATTTAGCTAAGCTTCCTCTTTTCCTTTTTTGGCCCTTCTCAGATTCCTAGGAGGGGCTCCCTGCTCTGTGCCCTAAGGCCACGCTGGCCCAGGGCCTTACTAAAGCAATGCAATAGGATTTTTTTTTCTGTGCCCCCGGGCATGGGGAACCAGATCCTGAGTGGCGAAGGACTAAATCAGGAGGTGGAGGGCAGGGGAGCAGGCTCATCCACACATAGGCACGCTAGCAAGGCAGTGTGCATAGTAGTAAGGAACACGGGATTGGGAAGCAGATTGTTTAGGTTGTTTAGGTTCAAACCTTGGTTTATATCCTACAGCTGTGTAACAGCTCTGTGTCTCCGTTGCCTTGCCTCTAAAAGGGGGATAATAATAATACCTTCCTTATAAGGATATTTTATAGATTCAATGCATCGTTGTCTCTAAAGTGGTTAGAATAGTGCTGGGCACGTACTAAACACTCAGTAACTATTAGTTGTAATTGCTTTCCCTTCTCCACCCTCCACCCATAGTCAAGGCAGGATGAGATGGATCATGGACAATTCCTCAACCAGTCTTGCCCTTCCAAGGCTGGAGCTTGTCTGACCTTTGAGAATGTGTTATCCCCTACCCGGCACCCCACTCCAATACAATTGCTGTTGATGCTGTTTTAGTTTGCCTTGTAGGGAACAGGCTCAGGAGGATTTGTTCCCAACTCCCAGGCCACCAGGGATTCTTATTAGATACTTGCACTGATGAGGTACCATGGCACCTTCTAAAGGTCTCTTTCCAGAGATCCTTGGCTCAGCCTCAGCCCAGTATAATCAGCTCTCAAGCCTTGAAGACTTCTAGAAGTGCTTCCTGTGTGAGTTCCCACATTGTCATTCCTTGAGGGTGTGAGGACCAGGATCTACCTCACACAGAGAGCAGAATGGTCTAGATCAGGGTTGGCAGTAGGTTCCCCAAGCCTCCTTAGTTAAGAACAGCAGAAAATGCCAGAGGGAGCTGGGGAGGAGGTCATGGCCTATACAGGAGCCAAGGGAAGGCCGTCCATGCCTTTAGCAAGAGCATGCTCCTCACTGACACCCACCAATGCAACCCTCCAAAGAGGTTACCTCAGGAACTTGATCAGCCTAAGGGAATAAGAGAGTATAAAATCAATGAAAATTCCAGCACAGGGGGAGGAGGAAAAATAGTTGAGAGATCCAGGCCAACTTTGAAGAAGCAGAGAATTATAAATAGCTGAGCTTTTCATTTTTTTCCTTTTGGTCGGGGCGAGGGGAGGGGAATTAGGAGGGTGCCGAAGTTGGACAGGATGCAAGAAACATTTGTTCTGCCTGCTCTAGGAAGAGGTGAGTGCTTGTGAATTCAATTTTCTGGATCAATGTCTGGAGTGGTCACATACCACCACAGATCAAGGATCCCCTTGGCACTAGAATTCTCTTTGCAGCAGGAACACCCTGCCCACCTCACCGCCACCCAGCCCCCAGCCCTCTGCCCACAGACGCTGCTACTTCTGGTCTTCCCAGGGCGTGGGCATGCCTCTTTGCAAGATTCGGTGGCACCATGTTGGCTGACACTTGAATTTACATTTGCTCCGTACACACTGAAGGTACCTTTAGATTGGACACTGGGAGTGAGGATGGCAGTATAGCCCTGCCCCTTGCCCCCAGCCATTGAAGTCAACTTAGAGGACTCCAGAGGAGGTTGGAGCTGAGGACTTGAGTCTGGAAGAAAAACATTATTCATCCCACAAAGTCCTTTAAAGAGGCAGGCCCTCAGTAGAGAGTCATTTCACTTGGGGCTTTGGCATTTGTTTGGGGTAGGATGAGGCTGCAGCATGGTCCTGTTCCTGAGGGTTAGGTAAGAGGGTGCTGCCAAGAAGACACTGGCTAGGAGGGAGCTGGGAGGGTAGAAATCTTGACAAGGTGCTTGTCAAGTCAAGCCAGCCCTTAGGCTATGGGGGTATGGGAAGGAATTAAAGAAAGAGAACTACTGTTTATTAGGTCTCTATGATTATGTGTCAGGCAGAGTGCCAGGGCTTCCCTGTAATGATAATGGTTACCTTTTAATGAGCACCTACTATGTGTCACGCACTTCCTGTACATGATTTCACTTACTCTTCACAACTACTCTCTGAGTTTGGCATTATTATCTTCACTTTTAAGTTAGGCAACAGGAGTTCAGAAAAATTATGTGACTTGCCCAAAGTTGCACGGCATGCACAGAACTGAGAATTGATTCTACTTCTGACTGACTTTGAAGCTGGTGCTCATTATACTACACAGGCATTCCTCAGTGTAAAATCCTCATCATCTTTGTCCCAGGAAATGCTCTGGGAAAAAAAGAATTTCTTGATTATATTAGTCAGGATAGGATAGAATAAAAAAATATTGTAATGGATAGCCCCCAAATCTCAGTGGTTTAATGCAATCACCAAATATTTTTTATCCATGTCACAGTCCATTGCTGCTTGGAGAGAGTGATGATGGGCTGGGCTGGTGGGCACTGATCTACATAGTCATTCAGGGACCCAAGCTCATTTCATAGTATGGCTTGGCCACCTTTATGTTCCTGAAGCCCTTTACTGGATCCTCTGCATTCTGCTAACAAGTGAGGGAAAAGAGAGAAGGTAGAGGAGGCACACCCATTCTTAACTGCCACAGCCTGGAGGGGACACACATCATTTCTGCTCACATTCCAAGTAAGGATGACCACCTCATTGCAAGGAATCCTGGAAAATGTAACTTGGTGGTGGGCCCTGTAAGAAGAGGAAATGGGTTCGGTGAGATCTGAGTCTCTGTCACACTGATCCGATACTCTAGTGTAATCCCCTAAAGTATCAGCTGTGCTGATTACTAGATTGTGACCTTGGACAGCTTACTTAGCCTCTCTGTGCCTCAATTTCCTCATTTACAGAATGAAGAGAACAGTAGTGTCTATTATGTGATGAAGATTATATAAAGATTAATACATGTGAAGCACTTCTCTCAGAGCCTAGTGCATAGCAAATGCTTGATAAATGACTTCTAAAACTGTAAACCGCATTCTCTTCATCTTTTAGAGACCATATAAGCACGTTTCCATTTTGGACATTCTGAGAAGTCTTGAAGTAGAAACACTTATTATTTTCAACTTTGGTTAACCCAGCCTTTCCCCAACAGAGCCTTGCAGAGCCCTCTTTTTTATGTTACACCTTTCAATATCCAGTGGAACTAACTGGCATCCTCTGGAACATGCTTTGGGAAACTGCCTTCTCCTTCCAGCCGGGGACTCAAATAAAATGTGTCAGTGCTTTGGAGATGTTTCCATTTGATGTTATTGATTCTTTCCATTCATCATCTCCTCTTTGGAGAGGGGTTGAGAGGAGGTTCTTTAAAAAAAAAAAAATGCCTGCCTGTATCACCTGGGCTGCTAGGGACAGGGAAAGAGGCATGGTGTCTTTGTTGGGGCTGGGGCTTTCTAAGAGGAGGAGCAGAAATTCAGTGAGTGGCTTTGGTGGCTATAGGATAAACAAGAGGATGAAAGTCCAGATGGACCAAATCAGCCCTCCGTTCTACCCTTCCAGATCAACGCTTGGAGAATCAAGTCTCAAGAATGCCATGGATCATTCCAATGATTCTATTCCCCTCTTAAATCTATGAGTGGAAATGGGAAAATGTTCTCTGATTAGTTAATAAAGAGCAGCCATGAATAAGGCACCATATTAGGCTAGGGCTTTGTGGGGAGGGGATAACTGGTCCCTAGAGCCCTTACATGCGGGCTATATGTAGCACACCCTCTCCCCCTGCTAGCCACGGTGCCCTTGTGGGAAGGCCCTAAACATGGGCTTGGGCAGCTCATAAGCAGCTACTCTCCTAGCCGATTCTCAGGAAGGAGCCACTATATTTGAAATAGTTTGCTTCTACTGTCCCTTTCTCAAGATGCCAGACCCTCCTCCTTGGTCCCATCTCTCTGGCTTCCTCTGTTGCCTTCTGGCCCAGAGAAGGAGCCTCTCTCATCATACCTGAAACCAGGGATGGTTGACAGAGCTTTAGCTCTACTCTTCCTTCTGTAGACTGCCACCTGCTCACCAAGGCCCCCCCAAATGAAAATATAATCCAAATAAAGTACCCTTAGTCAGATACAGCCTCCAAGTAAACTCCCCTGTTCTCCTAACACACAATTCGAGATCGTGGTCCCGAAACGGCAGCTACATAAAAATGGCTGGAACTTTGTCCTTTGCCTCCCTCCTTTTCTCTCTCCTCACCGCCTCTTGAGACTTTCTTGACTGGTGATTATCTTAGAGCAGACATGCCTAGGTCAATGAATGCTCACACTTCTTCATCTGAGGGCTCTCACAGCTGTGACTCATGCCCACATCAGCCAGCACATCTGCCCCCTCTTCCCAAGAGCGCTTCCTTTAGCATCTCAACACATGGCACCAGATGGGAGGGAGAGAAGAGGAGGCAGGAGGTAGCGTCATTTGGGGGGGCTAAAGTAAGCTCTCCAGTGTGGAGGACATATCTTATACCCTTTCTGAACCCCTCCTCCACCGCTCCTCCAGCACAAGGTGGGCAGGAGGCTGACAGCGGTAAGAATTCACTTCATCCTTGCTGGGTGCCTGACAGCCAGTTCTCCGCGCCGTCAGCACTAGTCAGAAGCTCCCCAGTGACAGTTCTGGCTCCTCCCTCCCTGCTCCCTCGCAACCCCTGCACTGAGCTTGCAGCCTCACCAGGCTGGCTCTGCTGGCCTGTGAGCACCTCAGCTCCCCAGCAACTCAGCCTGGAAGGGGCCTGACAGAAGAGGTTTGCCTGGTTTTGTTCTGTGCAGATATGGTTGGGTGATTCAAGTAACCAGGTGCAGGCCCTGGGACCTATCACAGAACACATCAACATACATACCCACCCACCAAACACACCACACACACACACGCACACACACACACACATTTTGATGAGCAACTACTGTGTGCAAGCCTATGAGAACATTTGAAGTGGCTGGGAGCAATCATGGAGGAGATGATATACCAATATGCCAACTAAGATTAAGATGCAATTTATCGGCAAATGGATTTTTTTAGAACAATTGCTAGGAACCTAAGAGAATCTCCCTTGAAACACTCTTTTTTTAAAAATTTTGTTTATTTATTTGACAGAGAGAGAGACAGCGAGAGAGGGAACACAAGTAGGGGGAGTGGGAGAGGGAGAGCAGGCTCCCCGTTGAGCAGGGAGCCTGATGCGGGACTCGATCCCAGGACTCTGGAATCATGACCTGAGCCAAAGGCAGCCACTTAACCGACTGAGCCACCCAGGTACCCCTCCCTTGACACACTCTTTTTTTTTTTTTTAAAGATTTTATTTATTTATTTGACAGCGAGAGAGGGAACACAAGCAGGCGGAGTGGGAGAGGGAGAGCAGGCTTCCTGCCGAGCAGGGAGCCCGATGCGGGGCTCGATCCCAGGACCCTGAGATCATGACCTGAGCCGAAGGCAGACGTCTAACCGACTGAGCCACCCAGGCGCCCCTCCCTTGACACATTCTTAAAAGCAGCATGATATAAGGCAAAGAACAAGCCCTGGGTTCTTGTGTGGGTTTCTCTTGCTTACTAACTGGGTAGTTTTGGGAAAGTTATTTAAATTCTCAGAGTCTCAGGACACCTGGGTGGCTCAGCCAGGTAAGTGTCTGCCTTCTGCTCAGGTCATGATCCCAGGGTCCTGGGATCAAGCCCCACGTCGGGCTCCCTGCTCAGCGGGGAGCCTGCTTCTCCCTCTCCTTCTGCCTGCCGTTCCCCCTGCTTGTGCACGTGCTCTCTCTCTCTCTCTGACAAATAAATAAAATCTTAAAAAAAATTCTCAGAGTCTCAGTTTCATTATCTGCAAAATGATGATGATAATAATTTCTTCTTTGTGGTATGAAAGTAAGATAATGTATGTATTACTCATTATAGCAAGGGAGAATGCACACCGTAGGGAATCATGGGGTGTTTCAGCATTTGGATGTAAGTGATTTGGGAGAGGGTTTAAAGAAGTAGGGTTTCACTCTGAATTGGATGTTGTCAGGAAGCAGAAGTAATTCTATAACTGGGTATCTCAAAAAGTCTTATCTAAAAAGAGGGGGAGATTAGAGCTAAGATAAAGATGTAATTTAAGAAGTAGGAGTCACTCATATTAGCCAGAATTGGGAGAAGTTTGGTCGTGTCTATGGCTTAGATAATGTTCATGTTTTGTCCGTGTTCAGATTTGGTGACCCAGCGGTTTTTCCACTCTAATCCTTTCCCAGATGAGCTATTTCAGCCCCCACAGTGGTCTTTTTTGGTCTTGATCCATCATGGCCACAGAATGGCGGGTCTGATGTTGATGCTCTATGACACTGTTTGGCAGGAGAACATTAAGGCCCATCTGATACTACCAGATCAGGTCCTTATTGTCGGGGGGCTACTTGGTTCTTTCTTAGTGCCTCCTGTATAGCCAAGGGCAGATGAAGTCCGGCTGTAGGACACTAATCAGTGACATCCCGATTTCCACCATTGCCAAGATTTTGCTGACTAGGAGGTTGCTTAGAAAATGTAGTCTGTGGTAAGACTAGGGTTAATCTCTTCTGCTCCTTACACTGCAGGGATGAGTTGTTGAGTCCTGCAATGTGACCATGGTTGTGCAGTAGCATTTGGATCTCTGAACAGGCTATATCAGCCAACTGTAATACTGACAATTATCAGAAACAAAATGATACTTAGTCAAGGAAACAAGTGGCTTTCCTCTGCTCCCCGGCAGTTTTATTTATCTTCTGGTATACAGTATGTGCTATGGCATAAAATTCCCCTTGACTAGTTTAGAGGAAATAAAAGGTAATGTGATGCCCATAACAGTGCTGGCTACTGAATGTAGACTAGTTTGTTGGGCTTTCTGAGTAGAGGTTACTTACGACTTTTTCTAGAGTCAGAAATAAAGTTTGGACCATCTTTTCTAGTTGTATTATTCCGAATGTGGGAACCACAGCTTGGATGGTATCCATGAAGAGGCGGTCAGTTATCCCTTCTGGGGAATTCTCCAGAGTAGCTTGTGTATGCCTCATTTGGGAGGTAACTGGGTAATTTGGGGGGGAGGGTGATTTAAAAATTATTTCTAGAGAAACACGATCCTCTGAAGAAGTGGTAATTTTAAATATCTGAAAGTCAGAATTATCCCGAATATACGCAATATAAGTTAGTGTGATGTCTGATATCCACATATGAAGATGTATCCTAGTGGGGCACAGACTATATCGGGAGCAAAAGTATCATTTATGACAATAGCAGTGAGCCTGTTTTTATGCCCTTCTAAATTAACAGAGTTTTTTGAGTCAAGTTGAACAGTTCTTGCAAAGCAGGCCAAAGGGTCTCTGAAGATCTGTGTAGGACGTGGAGAATTCCCTAAGAGAAGTAAGCAGAACATTTTTCCTTCTTCAAGTAAATGAAGAAGCCTAATTGGGTTTTGAGTGTCATAGCAACTGACAGTGTGAAGGGGGAAGCAATACTTCCTAGGAGGTCAGGGCACTAGCTGAAAATTGGTAAATGTTTTTTGTCCATAAAAGAATTTGCACAGCATAGGGAACCACTGGGTTTAGTGGAGATCTAGAACTAAGCTAATTGAAGTTTTTATGTTTTGCTATTGCTGTTATAGCTCTTAGATAAGGTGCTTTGTCTTAGCTACTGTATCTAATGAAGGACTGAAATGAGCAATATACCTTTGACCCTTCCCATGTAATTAAGTTAGTACCCCAGTGCCTATCTAGAAACCTTATAACAAAAAGAGGTTGTGAATTTAAAATCCTGGAAAAATCTTTTGGTAGAGAGGTATATATCAGTCTTTGTGCTTAAATATGAGTATGTTTCTTTTAACTTTAAAATTATTCAACACAGGGGCGCCTGGGTGGCTCAGTCGTTAAGCGTCTGCCTTCAGCTCAGGTCATGATCCCAGGGTCCTGGGATCGAGCCCCGCATCAGGCTCCCTGCTCTGCGGGAAGCCTGCTTCTCCCTCTCCCACTCCCCCTGCTTCTCCCTCTCACACTCCCCCTGCTTGTGTTCCCTCCTGGCTGTCTTTCTCTCTGTCAAATAAATAAAAAAAACCTTAAGAAAAATTATTCAACACAGAAAGATATCCATATTTGCATATTTTACTTATATCTGGAAGATAAACTCCCTTTTTCATATGTCAGATTACTTTAATACTAAGTTTGGTAGACAAAGTTCTTACAACAGTTTGACTTAAAAGTTGGAGAAATTTAGAGAAACCTAATAGTTCTTATTGTCCTTTCTTTTATGAGATGAATAGGCATATCTTTGTGTTACTTAATGGCTGTTTTAGAAAACTCAAAGATTGTTTAGGAATAAAAGACATCTTAATAGTTTTATTATTCTGCATTTGGGAAAGGCAAAATTAAGAATAGTTGTTAGGGGCACCTGGGTGGCTTGGTAGGTCAGTTGGGCTTCTGACTCTTGGTTTCGGCTGGGGTCATGATCTCATGGGTTGTGAGATGGAGCACCAAGGGCTCCTTGCTTGGCGGGGAGTCTGCTTGAGGATTCTCTCCCTCTGCCCCTCCCTCCACTAGCATGCACGCACACACCCTCTCTCTCAAATACATAAATAAATCTTTTAAAAATAAGAATAGTTGTTAGTGGGACAAGGTAAATCATACATATCTAAAGGAAGAAGTATTTATCGTTAACACTGTAAAATTACCTAGCAATAAACAACAACGTCTATTAGGAATTAACTTTTTTAAAGTAAGGAATTGTTTAAAACACAATTTCTGAATATGTCACAAAGCGCTGAGAGTAACAATAATTTGGCAACAAAAAGGAACCTCTACTGATCATTTAATTCTACATAAAAAAAGACACATATTCTAATTTTACTCCTTTGGGACAATATTCATGTAATAATTTGTAGTAAAGTATTTATTAATGCATCTTTATATATATGTACTTATGTATACATGGATATATAAATATGAAAATAAGCTATAATCTCAAGCTTTTAATTATAGTTTTAAATATAATTAATTTATCAGTATATTAAATAAAATATGTAATATATTAAATAACTATTATGACTTTTTTTTTAGATTTTATTTATTTGACAGAGAGAAACACAGTGAGAGAGGGAGCACAAGCAGGGGGAGTGGGAGAGGGAGAAGCAGGCTTCCCGCTAAGCAAGGAGCCTGATGCGATGCAGGTCTCGATCCCAGGACCCTGGGATCATGACCTGAGCCACCCAGGCGCCCCCTATGATGACATCTTTAATGAGCAAAATGAAAATAAGATCCATTATCTTATATACATGTTTCTACTTTTCTGTAATTATTGTACCAAGTATAACTATTTATATTAATTCTTATCTTTAATCAAAAGAACCAACTTTTGTTTCTTCAAACATAAGAGAAAACTAGAGGACAGAAAGTAAAGAATTATTTAGCTACTTTTTCTCCATGAGTAATTATTTCTTACCATTTTAACAGTTTCAAGAGGCAAAATATATATAAAATATCATCCAAAAGTGTTTGCATATTCTGTTAGTGGACTGCCATTTAAAAAAACAAAAATAAATATGTTTATATCTGGTTTGTTTTCTCTTTTTGGAAGTATCCAGACATCCAAAGATTATTTGTAATTAACTTAGGTCTAAGATCTTAACATTATCTACGAATCTGGAAATTATAATTTAACTAACACACTGAATTCTTATGATTTATAGCATTTTAAGAATGTCATCATATTAAACTTTTGAAAAGATATCCATTATTACTATTCTATTTAGTTGAATACAATTTTCTACACTTAATTTCAATTTAAACACATTTTGGAAACAGTGGTGATGTAGTTTTGGAATGTTGGTAAGGTCTGGAGCTGATGGCCAAGAAAGAATTCTATTAAAGTAAGCACAAAGGTGGGGTGGGGGAGGGAACAGATGGACTGGGCAGAAAGAGCTGCTGCACTAGGGAATGGCTTGGGAGTTTGGGAGTTGGGGAAGGTAAGGAAAAAGGGAGGTGTCCAAAAGGATTTTCATATGCTAAAAAAGACCCTCAGGAGGGGCGCCTGGGTGGCTCAGTTGGTTAAGCGACTGCCTTCGGCTCAGGTCATGATCCCAGGGTCCTGGGATCGAGCCCCACATGGGGATCCTTGCTCGGCACGAAGCCTGCTTCTTCCTCTCCCACTTCCCCTGCTTGCGTTCCCTCTCTCTCTGTCAAATAAATAAATAAAATCTTAAAAAAAAAAAGACCCTCAGGATACTGGAGGCCTTGCTGTTGTCAAGCTGAGGTTGTTTTTCCCTCTAGCAAAGCATTAACATTAAGACAGTTGGGAGTTGGGACACCTGGGTGGCTCAGTCAGTTAAGTGTCTGCCTTTGGCTCAGGTCGTGATCCCAGACAAGTCCCTCAGCGGGCTCCCTGCTCAGTGAGGAGCCTGCTTCTCCCTCTCCCTGCTGCTCCCCCTGCTTGTGCACCCTCTCTCTGTCTCTCTCTCTCTCTCTGACAAATAAATAAATAAGATCTTAAAACAAGAAAGACAGTTGAGAATTTCCTGGAGGAATGTCACACATATCCCACCTGGGAGTGCAGGTGAGGGGCGTGCTGGGGGTGGGGGTGCTTTGCCCTCAGCTTGCCTTCTGCTCCTGCATCCCTGTTAATTTATTGAATTCATAAAACCAATGTAGGAAATTTAGGAAGTTTGAATTACAAACAATTTAAATTTATTCTTAAACAAACCAGAATAGTGTACTAAAGATACCGAATCACACCAAAATTCTTCTTCTTTTTAAGTAGGCTCCAAGCCCAGCATGGACCCCAACACAGGCCTTGAGCTCAGGACCCTGAGATCAAAAATTAGATGCTCAACCAGCTGAGCCATCCAGGTGTCCCCCAAATTCTTCCTTTAACCTGAAACTAAAGCCTCTTCTTATTTTCTTATAGCTATAATAACAAGGTTATTGTGTAAATATACTTTTCATGGCACACAAAAAGTAATATGGTTTAGTAATTTTAAAATTTTCTTTTAGACAAATTTGACTTTATTAGGACTAGATATTCCTAGGGTATATGCAAGACAACTAAATTATTTTTTGAAAAGTTAGTATTTAAAGTTTCACAAGAGAGGAAAAAGAAAGTGGAACAAAATAAAGTAAAAAGGAAAGAGAGAACCAGCTACAGTCAAATATGTAATTATCACTAAAAAGGGCTCCTTATGTTTCCTCTACAAGGTAAAGAAAGAAATTAACCTGTAGAAATACAGATTTTGAGGTATGCACACAAAAAGAGTGGCATATAGCTGGTTTTTATATAACATGGACCCTTGACAAGTTCATCAAGCTGTATAATTAAAAAGGCAGCATTTATTAATCTTCCAAATAAGGAGACAGAGATGATATCTCCTGACTTTTAAAAAAACTGCTCTCTCTTTTAGACAAACAAGATAATCTCTTCATGAGGGTTTCTTTTGCTTTTTGTTCTAAAGTGCCTCTCGTTCATGCCCAAAGCTCCTTAAAGGGTACACTGCAATTTTAAAATATCCCTCGTGAAACTGTGCCAATTGGAGGGATAAGCATACAACTTAGCATCAAAGGGAGCAAACATGAGGGAAGCAGGTGTTTAGCCTGGAAGATGTCCATTTTTAGACTGAGAACATCCTGTGAGAACTCAACAATCTGTAAAGAGGGTGGTGGTGAACTTTGCCTTCAGAGTTTGGTCAAAGGCAAATCGCCACCAATCCAAGGCCAAACAAAACCCTCTGATTCTGGGTAGATGAAGCTAAAGAAAGCAGGTTTCAGGGACACAAAGACAAGATTGAGAAGTCTTTTTTTTAATTAAAGATTTTATTTATTTATTTGACAGAGAGAGATACAGAGAGAGAGGGAACACAAGCAGGGGGAGTGGGAGAGGGAGAAGCAGGCCTCCTGCTGAGCAGGGAGCCCGATGTGGGGCTCGATCCCACGAGCCGAAGGCAGATGCCCAATGACTGAGCCACCCAGTGGCCCCAAGAAGTCTTTATAAGGTTTTGAAATGATAACCTGAGATAAAGTTTGTCTGAATGACATTGGTGTGAGGAGACCTTCTGAATGTCTCAGTCCCTGGGGCCAGCGCAAGGAAAAGTTCATCGAATCTATGTCATCCTTTCCCTATAGACAACATTAAAGACAGACTATAGGAGCAATGTGTAAGAAGGCTAGAAGACAATTTCATCAAGGAACAATACAAATCTGACTAGATAACCAAAAACACCCCCAAGGGATCTCATTTCTAAAAAAGCAAAATAAACCCAAAGCTGACGAACTTCCATGAGATAGCAGAGCTCAGTTCAACGTGGATTTACCTCCCAGATATGGGCAGATTGGCACCTCAAACAGCTATACCCGAGAAGTCTAAGATGTGGTCACTATTACTAAGTGGAAGAGCTGGGTCCAAGGCAGTGAGTGTTCCAAGTGAATCTCCGTGACCCTCTGTTTCTTTCCATGCCCTCTAGCCCAAGACCACAAGGAGCACACCTGGGCTGGAACAAGTTGAGCTTACTGCTTTGTGCCAGGAAGGTAAACACAAGAGAGATAGTGGGGGTGTTGAGGTGTCTCTCTTTGTTGCAATGAACAATAATCCCAATTTGATCAACCCCAGGCATGTCCTGGCGGTCTTTGGCTGAAGGCCATTGACAGTGCATGAAGTCAGAGTGTGCATTTGGGCTTCTGCCATTTACTAAAGGTACGACCTTAGGCAAATCACTTAAGTCCTCTGATACTCAGTTTGCTTATCTGTAAATTTAGCTAGGAACAGCATCTACATCTTTTGGCTGTTGTCAGACCTAGAAGTAAAATTTGTTTAAAAAACAAAACAAAAGGATAGCTAGGTCGCATCTCAACAGGTGCCTAGATGAAATGGCTCAGGAATCCAGTGGACCAGTGAGTCTGGGTGCCTGTAATTTTGCTGTGGATAGTGAGTACTGCTTTATTGGCTCTGGAGTTGGCCTCAGAGAGAGGCTTGTATCCTGCAGTATGCCCTACTCCCCCAGTTAGGGAACCCTTCACCTGAGAGCAAATTTATCCAAGGCTTATCTTGGACATATTTGTCCTCTAATGTAGTGTACTGGGTAGTGGGAAGAAGACTAGAGTGAGAAGAACTCGGTTTCAATCCTCACTCTTCCAGTGCTAGTTGTGGGCTTCAGAAGCCTCAGTTTACTCGTGTGTAAAATGGGTATAACAACCCTACTTCATGTGTTGTACAATTAACAGAGATTATGTTTGTGCAAGAGGAGTGGGGTGATAAAATGATTCTTTCATTAGTTGACATCAAGGTTTCTGTTAAGAAGAGGACACTCTTTTTTAAGGAAAATACTCTGATATACCAATTGCAGGGAAGAAGGAGAAGCTCTAATGGAAAGGACTGGAAGATAACACATATGTAGCTAAACTGCCTTTCATAAGAAACAAACATGAATTTGGAGTGGGACAAAGAAGGGAAAAAAAAAAGGAATGGGAGAAGGGAGAATGAAGCAGGAGTGGATTGCAGGAGAATGGTGTGCCGAGAAGTTCCAAGTGGCAACGTAGCCTAGAACTTTTAAATGCAAGAATGTTTAGCAATCAATTTTTAATTGTTTGTATTGCTATAACATATGCCCCTTCATCTACTCAAACTTTGATAAATTCTGTTACTTGCAACAGTGCTTCACGTGAGAGGTGTTCAAGGAAGTTCCAGGAAGGAAAGCAGCATTCCCACTCTGGTGTGACGAAAGATAGAAAGAAGAGAATGGCCATGAAAGATGAACTGGGTGTGACTCAAAAGCTCATTAGGAGCCTAAAATCAGAACCACATCGGCCAGCTTCCTCAGAATTCTCAGAAACCTTTTATCTGACTGTGAAAGGACAAGCTGCCCCTCTGCTGACACCTGGCTTACATGTGCCCTTAGGACTGGCTGAGCACAGATAGGTGCTCCACGCTAGTTGTATCTGAATCTCCTTTTGGTTAATGTTTCTAATATGCTTTCCAGACGTGGTTGTAGACTCCCTCAGGCTAGGGGTGTGTCCAGAAATCCTCCCATTTTTTTGGATCCCCCTCAAAGCCTGGCAAAGTACTGGATACAGGGGCGCCTGGGTGGCTCAGTTGTTGAGTGTCTGCCTTCGGCTCGGGTCATGATCTCAGGGTGCTGGGATCGAGCCCTGCATGGGGCTCCCTGCTCAGAGGGGAGTCTGCTTCTCCCTCTCCTACTCCCCCTGCTTGTGTTCCCTCTCTCGCTGTCTCTCTCTGTCAAATAAATAAATAAAATCTTAAAAAAACCCAAAACAAACAAACAAAATAACCAAAGTACTGTAGAAGGATGAGAAGAGAAGAGAGAAGACAAACCCGGAGAAGGTCAGGCTCTACATATGAAAAGCTGCCACTTACCGTGTGCTCTGTCCCAGACTGGGGTGGGACATGAACCCAGTTTGGCTTGCTACAAAACCCAAACTCTCAGGGCTCATCCCAACTTGCCTCCTGTCAATCTTACCTAAAGCTAGGTGTGACTGCACCACACCCTCCACCCCTCCATCCCCCTCCGGCCCCCAAGGCTCACAAAATGAAGGAATTGGGGGTCCAAAATGCAGAGTAGAATGTGTGTCCATAGGGAACCGTGATTTCTTGTTTGCGGTTTCCCTAGCAACCCCCCACCCCCAACCCCAGAAGCCAGCTTGGCTGGCCACAGAAACTGTCTTTGTTGGTAGGGTTGCCAGAATTAGCAAATAAAAATACAGGACGCCCAGTCAAATTTGCCTTTCAGATAAACAATAAACACTTTTATAGTATAAGTATATCCCATACAGTATTTGTGACATACTCATCCCAAACAATTATTTGTTGTTTATCCGAAAGTCAAATTTAATTGGAAATTGTGTATTTTATCTGGCAAGCCTACTTGCCTGGGCACAGTATTTCAGAGAGTGCAGAAATAGGGGGCTTTTGGAATTTCCTGTTCAGTGGCTTCAGCAAGGAACCTAACCCCTGCTGTTTTGGGCAGCCCTTCAGGAAACTGCTTCAAGCTCAGTCCTTATGACCAGCTCGAGTGCCGGGGTAGGCTGACCAACTTGTCAGGAAATCCCATATCTCAGGAAACCTTTTAGTTCTTGGCAAACCTAGATGGTTTTTTACCCTAATGAGGGACATACCTAGAGGAGCTGGAGATGTTGGAAGATAACATATGTGGCTAAACTGCCAGGTGAGTCTCAAAATATCTCAATACCTCTTCTTTTTTTTTTTTTTAGATTTTATTTGAGAGAGAGAATGAGAGAGAGAGAGAGAGCACATGAGAGTGGGGAGGGTCAGAGGGAAAAGCAGACCCCCCGCCGAGCAGGCAGCCCGATGCTGGACTCGATCCAGGGACTCCAGGATCATGACCTGAGCCGAAGGCAGTCGCTTAACCAACTGAGCCACCCAGGCGCCCCCTCAATACCTCTTCTAAGCACATTTCCTCGGGTCCATTTTAAAGATGGACAGGTTCTGGGGAAGGCTAAGAATCCTAGATCTGAAAGGTGTTGGTTCTAGAGTTCATTAAAGTTCAGCCTCTGCTTGTTAAATGTTTATTAAACATTTCCAGAAATACTCTGTCACCTCACCTGGTTATTGTTATTGTCATTGTACCTTAGTATAGGCACTGTGCTAAATATTTTATGTTATCATCTTGTGTAATCTCAATAATCCTGTGAGGTTACTACTATAATTTTCTAGGAACTAAAATAGTAGAGACTTACAGAGGTTGAATTGTCCAAAGTCACAGAGCTGCTATTTGTAGAGCTGGTATTCAAGCCCAGCGGTATCTGACTTGAGTCTGTTCTTAATAATTTTTTTTTGATAGAGAGAGCATGCACATGAGTGTGCAAGCATTGGGGGGAAAGGTGGAGGGGCACAGGGAGAAGGAGAGAGAATCCCAAGGAGGCTCCACACCCAGGGCGGAGCCTGACACAGGGTTCAGTCTCATGACTCTGAGATCAAGACCTGAGCTGAAATCAAGAGTCGGTTGCTTAACCAACTGAGCCACCCAGGCACCCCTGGAGTCTATTTCTTAATCACCATATTCCATTGCTCATCTGGAAGGCCCATCTGATATCTAGCTAAAATCCTTCATGCTACATGTCTAATAACTTCCTTCTTGCTTAGTTACCCACAGAGAGAAGATGGCTACTCCCAGGAAACCCAGGACTAGCCATGATCTCCAAACCGACTTTAATTGGGATAGCCACCCCACCCCAGCATCTACCAGCTACCTTCATGTCCCCCTTTTTGAGGAAATTTGAGGACAGCTGGCCACCTCATGCCTAGAATGGAGAGTCCTATTGGCTCTTTAGGCTTGTAGTTTAGGCTCAGCGGCTCTCTCTAAGGCCAGATCCTTGGAGGGGTTCTCAGTGGGCTGAGAATTGAATAGATCTTCTGTGGCTGGGCAACAGTGGTGTAGCCAGGGTAGAAAGGACATCCCAGTGAAGATTTGCTTCTCTTTCTGAAGGCCCCTGCTGTGGAGAGGGAGCAGAAGCTAAGGGGAGTTGCTGCCACTCTACCCTTTGAAACCCTTCCAAGAACTGCTGGATTCAGCCTGTGTAAAGAATTGCAGTGCTTTAGAAAGTTTGAAGGATTTTTCAAGGATAACCCAAGGAGCATGTAAAACCTTCTTTGGAGGGTCCTCTGGGGGAATGACTTCTTAGACTTTATGATTTGGGACTAATTGTGCTTAAAAAGAGAACCCATTTTCCTCTGGGGCCAAGGTGTCTACAGCCCAGGAAGGGGCAGGCCAGCATGGCGGAGTGCATTAACCTCTCCTTGCTTTAGGGGCTGAGAGAAGCAGCAGCTCCAGAGTCTGCCCACAGTCTCAGCTCCGGTGCTCAGTGTCCCTCATGCCCTCCTGGCTATGACAGAGAAAGTCCCACAGGAATGGAGTTCCCAGGGACAGAATAGTTGGAGGGGAGGAATAGTTGGAAGGTAGGGTTGCCTGCCCCATCCTACTAGGTGGCAAGAGGAGCCCATACTGGTGGGAGAGTAGCTGCCCAGCCCTCTTCCTAGGCTTGGCCGGGGTGGGGGGGCAGAAGGAGGGCGGAAAGCAAGCCTCAGAACCCTAAGAGGCTAGGGCAGGGCTGTCTCCCCATGCGGGTCATTTGTTCTAATCTCTGACACCATGATCTTAGCATCATGTGCTTACCGGGAGTGTCCCACTCACAGCAGAGAGAACTGAGGCTCCCTTTCTTCTCCATCCTGGTTGCTGGCACAGTTTCCCAAGGAAGGTACCCCAACCCCGAGGGCAGACAATCTGCTCCGTAGGAGGTGTCATCCATAGCCCAGAGTGACTTACCTGGACAAGCAGCCAGAGCTGAAGGGCTTGTCCTGACTTCTCTGAAAGGGACAGCCCCCCCTTACAAATATTATCCAATAATAATAATAATAATTTTATATATGTATATAAAATCATTATAATTATTATTTTTGGAGGGGGTCGAATCGTATCTCTGAAAAGGCAGCGTTGAAAGAGGCTTGAGCAATTTCCTGAGAGGGTGGCAGACGTAGCCCTCATTGTTTGGGGCCGACAGAGGGGCAGGAAGGGCCCAGTTTCCCTGGAATGCAGAGGGAACCAGTGAAGACCTTTCTTGCTTTCAAGGGCTTATGCCTTCTCTTCCCATGGGTAGCAGGACAAGAGCAACCCCTCTCCCCCATCCGGCTGTGCCTTGGGAGTGGGAGCTGGCCAACCTGCCACAGCGAGGGCTTCACTTTCAAGATGGACCTGCCACCGTGGAGCAGACTCAAAGGGCCTGCACACTGCTGCCCCTCAATCTGCCTGAAAGACTTTTCAAATGAGATTTCTCAATAGAAAAAGTAATAAAAAAGTAATAAATGCATATAATTACAAATTCCCACCATACTAAAAGGCATAGAGTGAAAAGTCTCCCTCCCACTCCATGCCCCCATCCCTTTCCCCAGAAGCCACCACTCTTACCAGGCTATGTGCATCTTTCCAGAAAGATCAGAGATTTCCCTTGAAAATGTTCTGTTTTTCTTTTGGATTAGCTTGAATCTTAACTTTACTGACTCCTCTTTTTCTGACCTCAAGTTTAACCATACACGAAGTAGAGAAAATAGTATAATGAGCCTCCATGTACCCACCAACCAGCTTCAATAATTTTCAACTTTTGGCCAATATTCTTTCTTTTTTTTTAAAAAAAGATTTTATTTATTTATTTGACAGAGAGAAACACAGCCAGAGAGGGAACACAAGCAGGGGGAGGGGGAAAGTGAGAAGCAGGCTTCCAGCCGAACAGGGAGCCTGATGCGGGGCTCGATCCCAGGACCCTGGGATCATGACCTGAGCCGAAGGCAGCCACTTAACGACTGAGCCACCCAGGTGCCCCTGGCCAATATTATTTCATCTAACCTTTTCATTACAATTTTCTGTAGGAGGAAAGATCCCAGGCATCATGACATTTCACCTATAAATAATTCTTATGCATCTCTGATAAAGACCCTTTTAAAAAATATATTATTTATTTATTTGAGAGAGAGAGAGAAAGAGCACAAGTAGGGAAGGGGCAGAGGGAGAAGCAGACTCCTCACTGAGCGGGGAGCCAGATGTGAGGCTCCATCCCAGGACCCTAAGAACATGACCTGAGCCAAAGTCAGATGCTCAACCAACTAAGCCACTCAGGCGCCCCTGATAAAGACCCTTAAAAAAAAAAAAGATTTTATGTATTCATTTGAGAGAGAGAGAGAGAAAACACAGAGGGAGAGGGAGAGGGAGAGGCAGACTCCCAGCTGAAGAGAGAGCCCAACATGGGGCTCGATTCCAGGACCCCGAGATCATGACCTGAGTGAAGGTAGATGCTTAACTGACTGAGCCACCCAGGTTCCCCTAAAGACACTTTTAAAAAACATAATCACCATGCTATTATCACACCTAACAAATCCAACAAAGTCCTTAGTATCATCTAATCCCCACTGGCTGATTTTGAATCCCACTGATCTACAAACTCCAGCAACTTGCCCTGCCTGGATTTCTAACATGGGCATCTGGCTTAGTCTGAGAAGTACAGAAGGTTGGAGACTTGGGCCACAGCAGCCTAAAGCCTGTCCATCCTCCCCCTGGCTGTACTTGCTGTCTGAACAGTTTTTTTGGAGCAGAACAATCTTCTGGGCAACTTCCAAGCAATGAGAGTCAGGAAAGAGGCATTCACTAGAGGTAGCTCTGTCTTTTACTTGCTGAGTGGCATGGAGAAAGCTGTCTCTGTACCCCATCAGTAACAGGGAACAAATAACATTGGTTCTCAGGAATTAGGTGAGTATTTGACAGTCAAGGATAGTAGTAGTATTTTTGCTGCACTGAGAGATCATATCAAACATGCAGCCTCTTCGCAGGCACCACTGTGCCAAAGCTGGCTGGGTTTTCATGTTGGTGGAGGTGGGTTATGTGGACAATTGATTTCTCCATTTGCTAGTAGCTATTTGGCATGCCCCCCAGGCACTCCCAACTTTATTCATCTGATTATTTTGGCTTCCAGGCTACCTTTCACGCTATCCCAAAGCCATGGGCATCTCCACGATCCACATCCGACACATCCCCTGCTCCCATTCATTTTTGCACTGCTCTCTGAATCTTCAGGAAGGGAAGAAGAGCACCCTCCCCCACCACCCTATGCCAGCTCAAAGTATGTGACATCTCTGGCCCTCAGCCCTCAGTTCTGGTGGCCAGAAAGGCATAGCCAAACCAATCGGCATGAAGTTGGGTGTGGAAAGTTCTAGTCACAAGTACATAAGACATAATATATTGCCTGCCAACCAACCAGACTTCTGTGCCAGGGCTAGAAAAGCTGTAAGAAGCAACCACCGGCCTTCCTCAATTTGGTCTGGGAGGACTTTATCTTGGGGAAGAGAAGCAGAGCCTCAGCTCCAGAAGCCTAAATGCTAGCAGGTGACCCCAGATTTTCGCTGGAACTCTGCCTTCTCTGTTCCCCTTTACAGTCTTCTCTGTGGACATGGTGGGAGATATGGACTGCCAGACTGGGCACTTGAGCCTTTGCTTAGTTTCCTGGGAGAAATTCACTGGACTTTGCTTTCACTGGAACGCTTTTCAGCATTCAATTTATACCATGTACCAAAGAGAACCCACCTGCCCAGTGGCCTTCAGGAATCTGGTGCTATGGGATCACACCACAGAGAGTGGAAGTAATATCAAAGTATTTTGGAATTATTTGCAAGAAAGCTGCACAACCAAAGCAAGCTAAGATCGAGGGGGCCCAGATCCTCTGAGGTACCATCAGAATTTCACGAAGCAAACTGTTTACTAGTTTCATACAATCCTGCATTGTTCCCACAAGCACTCAGTGCAGACAGCTAGCTGCCACCAAGAAGGCTGGCAGTGCCCTCTTGAGGAATCCTTGGGCACTGCCAGGGACCCAGCTGGATTCTGGAAAACATTTGCCAAGGGCGCCCAGCAGAACCATTAGAAGTAGAATTAATTGCAGCAGAAATAGGTGAGGGTGGGTAGATTAAAAAAAAAAAAAACAACCCTTGAGGACCTGGAAAGAAACCCCTATGAAGCCTGTGGGGAAGGCTCAAGAGATGGGTGGTGAGTGGGTGCTGAGGCAGAGTGTCAAGACATACAGAGTGACTACAACATACTAGATCCTGGGGAGCTGGAACCTTAAGCAACTGGAGACTGTGAGCATTACCTGGCTGAGCCCTTTTCCCATCCAAGGGCCTAAAAAAAAGGTGGAGACAGGAAGATATGATCCATCAAAGAGTGTGGAGAGAGAAAAAGAAAGAGGGACACAGAGACAGAGAGAGAAACAGAGACAGAGAGCAGAGACAAAAAGACTGAGACTTGGAGAGAAGACAGAATGAATAGTAAGGCGATAGAGATGAAGGAAAGGAGAAGAGAAATGTGTATTTGGGGAATGTGGTTGAAAAATTTGTATCTGTGAGTTTATTGGGAACACATCTTTTCTTCCAAGTAGCTTAACAGTTACAGGGCTGCTGCTGAGAATCCAGGAGCAGATTTGTGAGGTGGCCCGAACTGAGCAATTTCCCCTGCATGCAGAGCTGTCTCATCTATCTGAGCCATGAAAAACCATCTCACCATCTCTCTCATTCCCTAAATCAGAACCCCCAAAGTTTGGACTGGATTCCCTCTGCCATCTGAGGAGTTGAGGGCACACATTTGGTGACTTCTTGCTTTTGATCCTCCCTCTCCTCCAGGGCCATTCTGACAATGATCATCCAGAAGTTAATTGTCGGCAAAATCCTAAAACCCAGCTTCCTTCATAGGCAGAGTCTATGGCTGGAGAGCCGGGCTAGCGAGGTCAGGGGTCCTGGGACTTTCTACCATCAGTCATATGGTCTTATTCTAGTCTACTCTGTAAAACTACCACTATGCAGTTCTGCAAAAGGGGCAGCATTTCCAGGGATCCTTTTTCCTTGGGGTTGGTATAAGAGCAAAGGATCTAGAGTTCTAGGACCCTGGACAAACCTAAAATACTGCAGGATTCAGGACCTGGGTGAAGCCACAGGGACATCTGTAGAAGACTCAACCATTTCCTAATGGCAGAGCCCAAGCCAGAAACATGTCCAAGGTCACAGCCCGAAGAGAACACTGTAAGACACAACTTTGTCACTCTCCACCACAGGAAGATTCGAGACTCTGTTCAGTACCTCCTCTTCTCCTCTCTGTCCCCAAAGCAAAGCCATAGGAAAAACTTGGTGGTGGTGGTGGTGGTGGGGTCATACCTTCTTTTTCTGGAGTCTTCCAACAAGTACTCCTTAAGTTATATGCCAACCAGTTTCCTTAGAGGCCACCCATGGGAGAATATGGCCCTCAAGGTCAAGAGAGCAGTGTCTCTCTGAGGCCCCTGAAGGGAAAGAGAACACTAACAAGGAGCCTAGATAGACAGTGGTTAAGATTCACCTCTTCTAGAAAACCTTCCCAGGCTAATTCCACCTAACATTAGGTACTCAAATACCTTCACAGTCTTTAGAAACAACTGTCATTTGGGTGCCTGGGTGGCTCAGATGGTTAAGCGTCTGCCTTCGGCTCAGGTCATGATCCCAGGGTCCTGGGATCGAGTCCCGCATCGGGCTCCCTGCTCTTTGGGAGCCTGTTTCTCTCTCTGCTTCTCTCTCTCTGTCTCTCATGAATAAATAAATAAAATCTTAAAAAAAAAAGAAACAACTGTCATTGGTAAGGCAGATTTCATATATTTCCCCTGTTTTTGTTATTTGGCCATTTTTTCTTAGTGTTTTTTTTTTTCTCTGAGGCAAGGACTATATTTCCTTTCCCCTTCTCTCCACCTTTACTGGCAGCCACTGCTTTACCCCAACCTGCTCCCTGCCTCTCACCAGCCTGGCCTTAGCTCTTTGATGACACTATAGTCTCAGGATGGGATATTGACTACCTGATTCCCAGATCCTGTTAGTGATTTGTCTTGAAGTCAATAACGGTCCTTGGAAATCACCGACATCCCTAACTCTGACCTTCTCTTTGCCTTATTCTGTGAACATGCATTGGTCTTGTCCCCTCTCTGGGTCTCTGTTATCTTATCTATAAAATTTTTACAATTGTAGCCTCCCCTAGCTTAGTCAAAATCTGTTTGTGGAATCAACAGCTTGTGTTTTGTCCTCATTCGGTTGAAACCAAGAAGGATTTGGAAGGAATTATTTTTCTTCTCTATTGTGATTCTAGAGCTGGGTAGGGGGAGGGATGCTTATTTCCCAAGGAGTGGGGGGAAGGGGAAAGGTGGACAGGGCAAAGAGCAGCTAGGAGTGAGGGGTGGGGTTGGGACAGAGTTGGAAGGACCCTGGGGATAACATCTAGGTTTCTGACCTTGACCACCTGGCCAGGGCTACAGTTTCCATGGCTTCTGACACTTGTGCGGCCACATCCCACATTAAATAGACCCAAGCATCAGTTGGAGGCTTCTAGAACTTCATCTTTTTATTTCTACCCCAAACCACATTTCCAGATGTCTCTGCAGCAAAGTGAAATTCCACACAGGCAAGGCTTAGAGAAAAACAGAAAAACAGAAAATGAAACAATTGGCAGTGAAAAGCAGAAAGAGAAGATGGAGCCCTTAGAGAAGGGAGTATCCCTAAGGAGGTGGGGACAAGGGGAGGAGAAGGGGAGGAGGAGAGGAGGAGGAAAGCGGGCCTGTCTCTTTAAGGGGGTTGGCTGTCAATCAGAAAGCCCTTTTCATTGCAGGAGAAGAGGACAAAGATACTCAGAGAGAAAAAGTAAAGGACCGAAGAAGGAGACTGGAGAGACCAGGATCCTTCCAGCTGAACAAAGTCAGCCGCAAAGCAGACTAGCCAGCCGGCTACAATTGGAGTCAGAGTTCCAAAGACATGGGTGAGTTTCAAAAACTTTAGCATGGAAGATTCAAGCAGGTACAGAAATTTGCAAGAGAATTTCCAACTGGAGGGTTTCGGGGTTTCCAATGGTTTCAATGAGTTGTGTTTTGGCACTTGTTTTGTTGAATTCCTTAGCACTCAATTAAGTTAACTCCTTCTCTGCTGTACTGAGAATGTTGTTTTATTACCAAAGAACTCCAGCAGCACGTGGAGAGTACCACAGGTCCTTGGAGAGAGTGCCCAGAGGGTTGGATATGGTCATGTGTTCTCTTACCCCCTCACTTCCCTCTACCTTCTCTTTTCCCCTGTTCTCAGGCCCTGGTAGGGGCTGGGTCAGCTGACATCCCTGGTTCTTCTGGAGACAAATGAGTGTTGGCTAGCCCTCAGATGTATAAAATAACTGCTTGCTGATACAAAATTTGGACTCTGTTTGGCATCAGAAGGAAATTGGGAAATTGGGCAAGATGGAACTCAGGCTTGGCTATGGCTGAGAGGGCCAATCTCAGGTTCAGGGAATGAAAATAAAGTCCTCAGTGGCTTTACCATGGGGAGTGGATATGGGTAGCAGGTGTGTGTGTGTGTGCGCATGTGCATGCAGGCACACATATATGGGTGACCATATCTAGCAAATATCACAGACTCAGCCTTTCTGAGGGCATGATTCAGACTCTAAATCCCTCCTATGACAGGGAAGCTGCTGGGACCTTAAGGCTCTTACTGACTTGGTTGAGTACTGAAGGCTTCTCCAGGTTCTATGAACAAAGAGAGAAGCTATAAGATCTGGTCTTTGGTAGTGTCTACTTAGAGTACAGAGCACAAGGGTCTTTGTCCACACAGGATGCCACAGAGATGTGCAGACATCGTTCACATTTGGCAAAAGAGTAGCAGCTTGAATGTATCCTAAATGAAACGAGAATCAATTGTCCTCTGTATTCACCATCAAATGTAGTACCCAGAAGACTCCAGCAACATCCATGGAAAAAGGCTTTCGATTATATTAAGCTGGTGTCAGCCTTTAGGTTGTTTCATCCTGAGAGAGATCTTTGAAGCATGTATTCAACATGGATAACTAAGAGGGCAGGGCACTGGACTAGAGCCAACACAACCAGGTTCGAATCCCAGATCTGCCACTTACGAACTTCATGACCTTGGGTAGATCACTGTGAATTATCACTTCATCTTCTGGAAAATGGGGATAACAATAACTGCTTTGTCTACTTTCAGGGTTGTGAAAATCAAGTAATAATGATGTGGATGTCCTTTGAAAACGGGCAAGCTCTATAACAATTATAAATAATGATCATACCAATTATTATGCAATAACACGTGTATAAGCTGACTCTTACTCTTTCCAAAGTGGTTTGGGCTTTCTTTGTGTATACTTTGTGCACTTGGGTAAGAATCATTTTACCAACTGAGTTTAGCCAGGTGAGAGGTGAATGTTAGGGGAACTCAGTTCCTACCCTCGGTAACATCAGGAACCCTATGTAATGTCAAGGCAGCTGATTGGGTAGGTTGTGAATTAAAAAATGGAGAGGGAGTAAAGAACGATGTGAACTATTACTTCCTCAGGGGATGAAAGCCTTGGGGAAAAGGCAGGAACAAATGAGGTGACCACAGGGACAGTTTCCTGTTACGAGGCTGGATGATTTCCTCCAGGGGAATCTCCAGGGGAGATTGCCACAGATAAGGGCACAGTTGAGGTTGTGTATTGGATCCCAGATCTTGGGGGTGGGCAATCCTTGGGCCAGGTGCACATGAGTGTAGCCACTGAGTTTTCGATTATTCAATAACAAAGTATCTCAAGTCCTTTGTGAATAATAGACCATCTCTAACAAGGTACTGTACTGCTACTACTTCTGACATGGAGTGTGTTGCTGTTCAACAATTGTAGTAGACAAATTATATCATGGAATCTGGGATTGGAAGGAACTTTAGAAGCTGCCCGAGCCAACTCTCAAGGCAGGATTCCCTTCTACAACAGCTAATTAAATGTTCCTATCGCCTTTGTTTAATCACCCCCAGAAACATAGAGCTCACTACCCCAACCACATACAATCTTACAGGATGGGAAGCAGAGAGGAACACTGAATTCAGTATTATCTATATAAAAGGTTTATGGGGGAAATGATAGTTCATTAAAGTTTGTCCTGACTTGGGAAGGGTATGTTCTAAATGAGTCTTTGGGATAACAATGGAACCGGAAAAGAGCTAAAGAGCAGTAGCTGATTATTCTCTGCTCAGTAACACAATGCCATTACTGAACAGCAAAACATTGGCTCCTGCAAGCCTGTTGTCTGAGAACAGTGGCTGTTACCCTGGTAACTACACTGTGATGCTTCCCTCCAAAGGTGGCTGTTTGCCGAGGAGGGTAGTGTTGGCTGGTGCAGGCTAAGTGAGGGTAGCCCAGGCAAGAAAGAAGTGTGGATACAAAGCAGGGGTCCAGTTTTACAAAATTCCTGAAGACTAACTGCATCCCACCAGGATGGCAAGAATGCCACAAGAATGCCAAGAGCTAAAAAGAAACCAGATCCAAACCAGCATACTCATTTACTCCTCCTAGAGACAGTGACTAAAAAGATCACGACAGCCTTCCCCACCCCATTCCTCACCTTGGCCCTGCAGAGCCAGAGGAGCTCTTGAAGAGCCAAGCAAACTGAAAGGCTTGCTCTGCTTGGAGGGGCTTTTGCCCTGGCTCTGCGCTATGAAAGCTGGAAGTTTAGTCAAGAGCCTGACAACTGGAACTATCCTCTCAAAGCTATATGAGTAGTAGTAAGGCCTAAGAACCCCTGGGAGATGGGTGGGAGGGGACATAGAGTGTTTAAACCCATCAAGGCACTGGCACCCAGCTAGTGGCATCTTTTTCCCTCATTGCCTTTTTGTGTATTATCTTGAAGCCCTGAAAACCATCCCCAGGGTATAGTTCTTGGTCTTGAAAGAAAGCAATGTAGAAATGCCCTCCTTGCCTACAGAACTTCAGATCCAGAGAAGATTGAGTCAGGGCAGTGACATGATCAGGTAAGGTCACATCAACCTGGAAGGCAAACAGCAGGTCTCCCTTTCTTTCCCACTGTTAGGGCCTACCCAGTTCCAAACTTACCTCAAAAACCCTATGAGTACTGATTGATTACTTCCTCCTTGGCTATTTAAAAATGGTTGTAAAGGTGATCTTACTGCTCTGTACTTGCCTCTGAGCTCTCTGCTAGGCAGGGCTCTGGAAAAGAATCAGTGACATCCCAAGGAAGAGAACAAAGCTCCCCAGATCAGCTTCACACTGCAACCAAGGAGAGAGGAGGAAACGGTGAGAGACTGACCTAAGGAATAAGGTATAGAAAATGTTGTCTCTTAGCTTATTATCAGGTGCTTCTCTTTTACCTCCACATACATGGGCAAGATGAAGACAATGTGTCAGGAATAGAGTTTAATAATCAAGCTTCTATTCCAACCTCCCAATGTTTGGGCATATATTGGCGTGTGTTTGTGTGTGTGTGTGTGTGTGTGTGTGATGTGTGTGTTTGGGGAGGAGTAGGGAGTATAGGAAATAAATTGGTCCAAATGTTGTTGCTATAGTAATAATAATATCTGTCCAAACAAGAGGCTGAGTTTCCTTTTTATTTAACTTTATCCATATGACTTGACCATCCATTAGGCTTAGATTCCCATGTCCCAGTGGTTGTAGGGCCCCCTTCCACCACTTGAATGCAGTATAAGTGCTGAGTTCATGTAGGGAAGACAAGATTATAGTCAGGGCTTTGTCTGACCAGGATAAGGCCAGAAGCAAAAGTCTTTGTCTCTGGCACCTCCTGATGATTGTTGTTTTACTCCTAGAACCCACCCACTGATCTCCATCCATCCCCAGTACCAGTTACGGTTGCTCTAGCATCTTGGCCCTGTCAACTGCTATAGGCCCCAATCAAGGAGGCCTCTGTTCATGGAGTGAGGTTAAGGGGTGGGTTCTGGGAGGAGGGTAAGACTGTAGAGCAGATTAGAGACTTAGGGAGATGGGGCCAGTTTTTCATTCAATGAGTTTGCCTGTTGTTTAGATCTATTGTATAGGGTTCTTCTATCTCTCCCTTTGTCAGCTGGATTCAAGGGACAGGCTAGGAATTGTGCAAGGCACAATTGGTCTCTTTCTACCATCTCTTTCACTGAAAGCCCTTCCTCTCCTCCCTTTGATGAGTTCCCAGATTCACACTGAATTTCCATCATGGAGCTGGTCCTTGAGGCGTGCCCAGGGCATGGGAAAGGAGGGAGGGTTTGGGAGCTCTTGGCTCCTGCTTAAAGAGACAGCATCAGGATCAACACCGTCCCTTGGATGGACATGGATCTGGATAAGATTAACAATGGTCCTGTTGATCTTTGTCAGATTCCTGTGAAAACTATTGGTCAGAAGGGCTTGAAGTTCTAGCACAGATTGATTAGACTCATTTTGGAAGTTTGTGGATAAATCTAGCCAACACCTTTGCTTACATTTTGCTCACAGGACTTGATCATATACATTTTAACACTAAGTTATAGGTAGCTTTGGTCTTTGATTCACAGACACAAGTTTGTTCTCCCTAGCAAGACTGAAAGGTCATTGAAGAAAGGGACTGGCCTTTATAATTCCCTTTTGTTTCTCATAGTGCCCAGCTTACTTCAAATATGCTTAATAATTGTACTGAATCCACATCAAAAGAAATGAAAGGAAAACACTGGGAAGGGTCATTATTTTTCTCTATGACCTCTCATCAAAGTCAGGCAGTTTAATCCAATTGAATTGCACTGGGTAATATTATTATTATTGCAGTTCTTTTATGCCAACTCTACCATGTGACAATCTGTGCTTAGCCTGGAAACGTGAGCATGACTCTTAAGAGAGCCAAAGGACTTCAGAATCCCTCACAGCCTTCCTGAATCAAACCAGTACCCTTTCAACCATGAAAGGTGCTGAAATGTAGAGCTTGTGGCTTTAGGCTATTGTTCACACATTCCCAAAGACATTTCTTGGGCTGTGAAAAACCAAAGTGAACACCATGGACCTTTCTCAGAATGTTTTGATTGTCAACTACTTTGATGAAGACACATTTTTTGTTTTTTTTGGCATGTTCTGAGTTTTTTCCAATTGAAATTTAAAAGTTGATTTTTTTGTTTGGTCAGACTGATGAGATTCTTCACTTCTGTTGAACTTAGATGTCCCCAGAACGACATTTCATCTGTGAAGAGATGGACATGTAATGTGTATGTTGATATCGTTGAACTATAGAGCTCCAGAGTGATTTATCTGGGGCCATTTGTTTCCAACTCCACGTTAAAGACTCATTAAAACCTGTCTTTCTTGTCCCTTGCTTTGAGTGGCAGTGCAGCAGAAGTTATTTGAGGTCTAAGAAAATAGAGGAAAAATGTATGTAAAAAGAAAGCATATTGGTGGATGATCCAGAGTTGCTCCCAAGGCTTAGCCCTTTATCACCCAGTAAGGACACTACATCTGACACTCTCTGGTTATTTGGATGATGATCAAGGGATCAGATACACCAAAGAGGATTTTTTCTTATCTTTATAACCCTGGAGGGGGCATCAGCTAAAGCTTAGAGTGGATTTCCCTGTTTGGCTAGCAAGAGTTCAAGTTCCTTCATCCCTGATCACACCTGAGCTATTTAGCTCTTCCCAGGGTGAAAAAGCTGGGGTGAGTGAGTGGCACAGGACGGTAACTTGCTAGGTTTGATGGCTGTCCTTACTCTGGGCTAAATAAACAGTTCTGCCATTGTTCCCTGGGTCTGACCCCCTCCCCACCCCCAGGCCTGCAGGCCCCTGCAGAATACCAATGAGGCTCCTGGGATCTCAGGGAAAAACAAGGCTTCTTTGTCCAGGGGAGCTATGGAGGGCTCTGTCCAAGCCCTGACCCTGTGCTGGGGAGAGAGGGAACAGAGAGGTCACTGACCTTCTCCTCCCCCCACCCTCAGGCTTCAGAGACCTTCTTTACTAGAAGAGTCTAGAGTTTGGGGGTGGGGAAGAGTTGGATAGACAGTAGGAAAATGGCAGCACTGTTTATTTCCAAGCTCTTTTTCTTAACTTACAGGATGCATCTAGTATCTTAACCTGTTGAGAAAGAGGAAGATCAATTTCTGGAATGTTTCCTGAGAACAATGATCAATTTGAACTGCTGTGTTTTTCTTTCTGGTATATACATGCATGTATACACAACACACACGGTGCACACATGCATGTATACACAACACACACACACACACACACACACACAGCTCTGATGAAGCACTGTTACCAAGCACTATTGCCAAGTTCATACTAAGTAAACTTTGCCTCCACTACAGCAACACAGCTACAAATTGATTGCTTCTTATAGAGGCCAAATTTTCTGACAGCAGTTCTTCAGTTCTTGGAAAAGGATGAAAATTCAGTTCTGCTGCAAATATTAGCTACTTAGTCTGCTTGCCTTGGGCTTCTGAACCTCATCTCTGGTGTCACATACCAGAATCTTTGAGGAAGATGCTCTTTGAGGACCAAGGGAGGGCTTGTCATTTTAGGGGATGATGGATAATAGAACTCACTCATTCTGTGGCTCTGAGAACAGAGACAAATCCTTCTACCTCAACTTTCTCATCATAGAGATAATCTCGTCCTTCAAAATCTGTTCACATTGCATCAGCCATGCAGATCCACAGATGTTTAATCACACAGGGCTAAAAAGAAACTGTACTAGTATTAAGAGGCTGGGGCAAAGGACTCCCCTAGTCCTTGCTACCATGGCATAGACAAGTGAGATTTGGATAAAAATTCAAACCTAGAAATTAGTACAATTTGCTTTCTTTTTATAAGGAGTTCCAACATGTTTTTCCAAAAACAGCTTCTCAGTACATCAGCTGTATATGTGTATATAATTCATATATACATATGATAATATAAAATATTTCATATATCATATCTATATATATTATATGATATATGAATAGATGTATAAAATCAGCACGCGTGCACGCGCACACACACACACACACACCCCCACACACGTATATGCTTTATATATTTGGGATCTGGCCATGTGGCCCAAGGGAACCATGGTTTCCTCATCTAGTCTGCCATCTACTTGACATTTGTTAAGTTTTGCTCCATGTGGCACTTACAGCATGGGGCTAGTACTTGGGGCACAGCTATTCTTAGAGCCTACGACTTCTTGTGTGCCTTTCCTGTTTCTCAGCAACACTGGCATGGGGCCTAGGGTGACAGGTCTCGGTATCTCAGGGACTCTTAGCACTTTGAGACACCTGTGTTTCCAGGCTCTGGTGTGTTTTCGTCATGCCAGAAAGAGGTTTCATGCTTTGCTGACTTTGTATAGAGTCTTTTTGTAGCTGTTTTGACAGGACTCTGGTGTAAGCCTGAGGGTGCAGATATTGGCCAAGCTGCAATATAGGGGGACAAATCAGCCAAGCAAAGTGTTCAAAAATCATCAAGCTTGCATTTGTATTACTGTGAATAATAGTCACCCTCCCATTACTGTCTCCTGCTCTCTGCCAGTTTCCTCCTTCCCTTTGGACTGCTCTCCACATAATATTCTAGATGAAAGAGAAGCAAGCATTCCATGCGACAAATACACCCAATGTTCAGGAATATCCAGAAGCATGCAATTTCCAAAGTTTCCCCCACCTGGAATGCTCTCCAAAGCTCAAATCCTGTCTGACAATACCAACATCTCTAGCCTGCACCCATCCCTTTGTGGAACTTTTGTTGCATTTACTTTCTGTAACCACTTACTAGGCTGCCTAAAATTGTTAGTTGAAAATATTAGGTCTACTTAGCTCATTCTTCCTCAGTAAACAAAAGACTCCCATATGGTGAAGTCTATGTCTTTTATGTTTTCACATCCCACATAACACCTGGCACAATGCTGGTCATATAGTAAGTACTCCATAAGAGTTGATAAATGACTGAAAGAAACAAATCAGAATAAAAAAGGAGAGGATGCTCGCATAATCTCCCCAGCTTGCTACTTTGATGACAGATTATTTTAAAAACCCATACATTCTGGGAATTAAAATTAAGGACTTATTTTCAAGAATGGAACAAAGTGATGGTTTTTGGGTCAATCTCACATTCCAGAAGCCTAAAGTTGGAGACTCTTGTGCTTTTGGACTCTGGAGTGACTACTCCATCTGTGCATGTGAGCGCAGGGCTTGACTGGTCTGGCAGAGAGGTATGAGTGGCATGAGCTACTAATGGAACATCCCTGACTTTTTCCCTCCTTCCTTCCCAGGCTTGTTAGAGTGCTGTGCAAGATGTCTCGTAGGGGCCCCCTTTGCTTCCCTGGTGGCCACTGGATTATGTTTCTTTGGGGTGGCACTGTTCTGTGGCTGTGGACATGAAGCACTCACTGGCACAGAAAAGCTCATTGAGACCTATTTCTCCAAAAACTACCAGGACTATGAGTATCTCATCAATGTGTAAGTACCTGTTATCATACACAAACCCCTCTTTTTTCCCCCTCTCTCCCTGGAGACATATAGAACTCATTAGCTCCTTAGTGATTAGTAGGGGGTTTAGCATAGAGCCAGACAGGATTCCCGAGTCTTCCCTCTGTTTGCAGATTTCAACTATGCCCCATCTGAGGTCCTGAATGAGGGGGAAATGCCAAATTCAGAAAGGGGAGTTCTGTCTGCCTGCCAGCCCACTTCTCACCCCCCACTGCACTTGCTTTGTCCCACATGCTCTAACTTCTGCCCGTAAAGTTAACATTGACTGAGTTGGAGCCTCTGCAGTGATAGGTATGGAGAACTCAGGAAAGGCACAATGACTGGACAGACTGGGGCTGCTGCTCTTGGTTTGACATACTGTTTGAGTCTGCTCAGGCTCTGTACTAAGACTTTCCTGCTCCTAGCACGTTAGGCCCCTATTCCTTCATCCCTCTTCCTCCTAGTCTAGCTCTTCTCTGCTTTCTCCTCTGAGGAAACATCTCTGAAGGGCCAGGCCAAGGAGAATAGAGCCCCAGTTCTTCAGGTCACAGGGTAAGCAAGGGGTGGAGGAACCTAGTGATTCCTCTAAAAAATTCCTAGCCTTGTTTAGGTGCTCACTCAAGTGTCCACCTTACTTACGCAGGAAGGGAACCGGTTCCTCAGTTAATAAGGTTTCCTGATATCTTTTGTTTATCTGTTCATGCAGGATCCATGCCTTCCAGTATGTCATCTATGGAACTGCCTCTTTCTTCTTCCTTTATGGGGCCCTCCTGCTGGCTGAGGGCTTCTACACCACCGGCGCAGTCAGGCAGATCTTTGGCGACTACAAGACCACCATCTGCGGCAAGGGCCTGAGCGCAACGGTAACAGGGGGCCAGAAGGGGAGGGGTTCCAGAGGCCAACATCAAGCTCATTCTTTGGAGCGGGTGTGTCATTGTTTGGGAAAATGGCTAGGACATCCCGACAAGGTGATCATCCTCAGGATTTTGTGGCAATAACAAGGGGTGGGGGATAATTGGGCATGAGTCTGTGGCCTCATCCCCACCCAAGGCTGGGTCCTCTCTAGGGGCCTGGCTTTTGAGTGAGGAAGTGATGGCTACAGCTGAACGAGAAGGTCAGGAAGAACGTGGTGCCCAGTTGGCTTAGCCTCACCTTTCAAAAATTCCCTAGAAAATTTCATCTCAAAAAAAAAAAAAAGCATGACTTTTGTGGATACTTCATAAAATCGGACCATTTCTAAGCCATCTGTTGGTATTCCTTTACTCTCCTCTTAGCAGGGACCATAATAAAATTAGATTTGACCACCTAAGAACCTAAATGCTACTCATGGGATTGAGACGCAGGTACCTGATCTGAGAGGGAGGGTGGATCATGGAAATTAAATAATTCTACTCCAAGGTGGAATTCCCAATATTCTGGGATTCTACACTGTTGGAGGTCCCAGAGGAAACTAACATGGATATACATATTTAATGCTTCATCTTTGTCTGAGGGTTATCCCTGCTTCTAGTGAAGCACACATTGGTTTTCAGTCTCTAGAGTTAAGTAAGATCTTTTGGGGGTTGGATATCTGTGGGTTATGGTGATACCTTTTGTGGCCAGCAGTTGGCTTAGAAAGGTTTTTGGATCTGAAATTTAAACCTCCTATTGGCTTTGCTCAATGACTAGGGATGAAAAGTCTCATGACGAGGAATATTTTCTAAGCTCAGCCTAAGGCGAGAAATGGCACGACTTTCTTTCAAGATCTGCTTTGATTTCTTTACACCTTATCTGCCCAAAAAATCTCCTGAAGCCTCTCTAACCCAGGGATCCTCCTCACTCCAACCCCCACCCATTCCCGCCACCCTCCATCACACTTGGGGCCAGTTCTCTAGTAGATACTGCCAACGACATTTGGCAGAGGTGCCCTGCTTACTAATTTCATTTGGTGGAGATCCCTGGAATCTGGTTTCCTATCTGGCACATGCCACTCCAGGATCTCCCAGTTTGTGCTTCAATGTCTGCAGGCCGATGCTGATTTCTAACCACCCCATGTCAATTGTTTTAGTTTGTGGGCATCACCTATGCCCTGACCATTGTGTGGCTCCTGGTGTTTGCCTGCTCTGCTGTGCCTGTGTACATTTACTTCAACACCTGGACCACCTGCCAGTCTATTGCCTTCCCCAGCAAGACTTCTGCCAGTATAGGCAGTCTCTGTGCTGATGCCAGAATGTATGGTGAGTTAGGGTATTGGTGCCTTGGCTCTCTTACCCCCTATGAAAGCACTATATATTTGGCTCTTTACTTGGGATGACAAGGGTGGTGATTATAGGGAAAAATGTTATGGATGCCTGGATCTTAGTTTGTTATTCCCTCCCCACTGAAATTGGAGAGATTTCTTCCCTTGGAAGGGAACTTCTCTTGGAAGTGGTAGGAGTTTTCTTGGCTGGTAACACTGCTCTAGCCTGGTTGAGAAGCAGTACATTTCAATAACAAACACAAGATTACACAACTGTTCAGTACCACCTTCCATTTTTTTTTTTTTTCAAATCTTTACAAAAGAGGATCCTGATTGTTAGTGGGATTCAACTTTTCAGCCAGGATGATTAAAGATGTAAGAAGGGCTCAGAAAGAAAATCTCCGTGGAGCCCCACAACTCCATGAAGCTCACCCTGGTTGACTTGTGTGTCTTACTCAGGTGTTCTCCCATGGAATGCTTTCCCTGGCAAGGTGTGTGGCTCCAACCTTCTTTCCATCTGCAAAACAGCCGAGGTGAGTGGGCCATTTGAGTTCTTTCACAACGGAATGGCTTGTACCATACAAATTTCTACCCATGGCCTTCAATTTTAAAAGCCACAGGGTTTTTTGTTTGTTTGTTTGTTTTGTTTTTGCTGGATTTTGAGCATAGATGTTAAAACATCTATTTCCCTTAGAGCTGCATAGAAAGCCTTCCATTCCAAGACTTCCTTCCTTAAAGGAGAGATTTGTAGTTTTAGGTAAAGATAGAGATTAATGAAAAAGCCCCCAAGTGAAAAAAAATATTCTTTTAGTTAAAAACCTTATCAAGAAAATGATTTCTGCATAGAGACATACTCATAGGTTTTACAAAACCACTTTCAGTTTGGAACCCCTCCGTCTCTAATGAGAAGTAAAAACAAAAAGTACATTTGAAAGAGGAAAACACTGTATCGGCAATGGATATCATCCACAAATGAGGCAGGGGAATAAAAGTAAATCCTGAAGAAGAAGGCAGTAGCTTTAAACGTTCAAACTTTAAACCATGACTTTAAATTTGGGGATTCTGGGTACAACTGTAGGGAACCAGTTGATTAAAATATTTTTGAGTGTTTTATGAATACTTTGTGTTCTGAGTGCTCTGGGGCTAGGTGCTGTGACGTACATTAAAGAACAGGAGGCCTACACTCAGGGAAGTGAGTTTAGTTATAGAGGCAGAATTAACACACAAGAAGCTGCATGCATGATGTACAGCAGAGCATATTTTTGCAGCGGCAAGAAACTCTCCTCCCTTTTGCATTTTCTTGCAGTTCCAAATGACCTTCCATCTGTTTATTGCTGCATTTGTGGGGGCTGCTGCCACACTGGTTTCCCTGGTGAGTTGTCTGAATGTGATCCTGGCAAATAAATGGTCCCGGGATAGCTTGGGTACAGCTATGCTGAAAGGCAAAAAGATAGACTGCTAAACTTGTGATGCCAGAGAGAAGCAAGCGCCTGGGAAGAGACAACAAAGTGTAGACGGTGAACTTCTACTTTGGGTTGGCAAGGTAGAGAAACTTCAGAAATTAGACAGGAACAGGAATAGTGGTGTGGGGAAAGAGAAGGTAAGAGATTAATAGTCAGAAATGATAATATTTAACATTTACAGAGCATGTAATAGTGCCATGCTGGTCAGATGAGTGAAAGAACAAGGAAACATTACTAAACATGATTTTCCAAAGCCTGGAATTCTATATGCTGTCAATACGAATCCACCTTGGGCACTCTCCAAGGGATTTACTTACTCTCCTGAAAACCCTGGGAGGACCTTCTGACATTATTAGAACTGTTATTACTACAGTGTGATCCTATGCCCCAGGTTCTGCCAATGGTGTTCCAGTGCAGTGTCAGTGGGGTGCATTCATTGTTCAGATGAAAAACCTAGGGCACTGAAGGGTGAAGGAATTTATCTGTAGTCATTAAGTAAGCAGTGATAAGGATAAGCTCGCAGAACTCCTGGCCCCTACTGCTGAGGTTTTTATGCAAACTGGAGTTGTTCCTCATTCTGGAAAATAAACTGATGCATGAAGCAGGGAGGGTTGTGCTGTCCCTTGTGACTGTGTGTCGGCAGCAAGCAGCCTGTGACTCCGGGTCACTCAGACATGTGGATGGGATGATGGCAGAGCCCAATGCACTGTTCACTTTCCTGAGGAAAACCCAGTGCCAGGACTTAGCATAGGTGTGGAATAAACCCTCGTTGAGTTGATTCTCTGGGCCTGAGCCATTAGAAGGAAATGTCTCAGAGAGTACTTCTAGTCAGGCATGTAGGGTGAGAGCCTGGGACATGCTGCTTTTTACAGATCAGGGGTTTTTCCTTTATTTCACTGATTTTATTTCTACCCTTCCTCATTTGCAAAAGCTCTCACTCATATTTTCTCTTCTCTTCCTACAGCTCACCTTCATGATTGCTGCCACCTACAACTTCGCCGTCCTTAAACTCATGGGCCGAGGCACCAAGTTCTGATCTCCTGTAGAAATGTCCCTTTCTCTAATAGCGAGGCTCTAACCACACAGCCTACAGTGCTGCGTCTCCCATGTTAACTCTTGCCTTTGCCACTGACTGGCCCTCTTCTTACTTGACGAGTGTAACAAGAAAGGAGAGTCTTGTGGTGATTAATGTCTCTCTCTGGACTCTCCCCTCTTATGTACCTCTTTTAGTCATTTTGCTTCACAGCTGGTTCCTGCTAGAAATGGGAAATGCTTCAGATGGTGACTCCCCAACTGCAAGTCACAAAGGAATGGAGGCTCTAATTCAATTTTCAAGCATCTCCTGAGGACCAGGAAGTGTTTTCTCTTCAAAGGGCACTTCCACTGATGGAAACAAAGTGGAAAAAAAGATGCTCAGGTAGAGAGAAGGGATGTACCTGGTCCCCTTGACATCTATTGGGGCCAAATATATTCTCCTTGATGTACAAAACAGAGAACCCACTCCTGTCTCCCTCTTACCACGGAAGATAGAAGAAAAAAAAGAATGCCAACAAAACAATAAAAGCATTTGCCCAAATCTACCTATTGCAGCTGGGAGAAGGGGGTCAAAGCAAGGATCTTTCACCCATAGAAAGAGAGCACTGACCCTGATGGCGATGGACTATTTAAGCCCTAACTCAGCCGATCTTACTTACAGCATAAGGGAGCGTAGTGTCTGTGTAGACCAAGTGGGCACCTGGCTTTACACCTTATTAGAGAAAAGAAGCAGGGTATTGTCAGCATCTTCTCACTCCCTTTTCCTTGATAACAGCTACCATGACAACCCTGTGGTTTCCAAGGAGCTGAGAACAGAAAGAAACTAGCTCATTAAAAAAAAAAAAAAAAAAAGACTGGCCTAAGGAGCAGCAGTTGTTAGTGGCTAACAGTGTAAACTGAGCCAGCCCTCTGGTAGACACAGGATAGATAACTCTTTGGATAGCGTGTCTTTTTTCTGTTAATTAGTTGTATACTCTGGCCTCTGTCGTATCTTCACAATGGTGCTCTTTTCATGGGGTATTATCCATTTGGTCATAGAAGATGATTTGAAGATCTTGATTTGTTTCCGAATGATGCGTATTTCACATTTACCAGTTTGTTTATCACTTGTTTGGGGTTGTACCAGAAAGGTCTAGAGAATGATTCTTTGATAATGATTCCTTAGCAAATGGACATTGAACGTTAAACATTGCAAATAATATTTAAAATTGGCTAGTTCCATACATCCACTAGATTTTCTCCAAATTATTCTGCTCTTTGCAGAAACGGATTTGGTGAATTTGAACCTCAATTTGAATAACCTATTTGATTGTTCTTTTTAAGCTAATGGGGGATGATTTGATTTAGCAGTGCTAACTCAATGTGTTAAAGAGTCAGGTTTAACATATAGGTTATTCTCTCCTAGTATGGATCACTTAATAGAATGCCCCAGCCATCAGCTATTCAGTTGGTAAGCTTCCATGGAAACAGAAAGGTGGAAAGAGTTGGAAACCTGAATAACTCCCAGGTTTCAGGCTTCTCTTTCTGTGTTTGTTAACTTTGGGTTAAAAAAGAAAAGGCTGATTGGTCTTTATGGAAAGAGATCTTACAGATATGACTGTAGGTGGCTCTTTTGTTGTAAAGAGTTGTTTTTTTCCCCCCAAAGTTGGTTCAGCAATGTTAAGGAGAAGTAAGATGTTTGCAAAAAGATACTTAATATTTGTTTTCAGACCAGTATACAAGATAAGCTTCCAGGCTGCATAGAGGGAGGAGATGGAAAAGGTTCTGTAAGAAACCAATCAAGATCAAGGAAAGTGAAGTAATCCATATCTTGTGTTTTGTTTTGATTTAATAACATAACAAATAACCAACCCTTCCCTGAAAACCTCCCACGCATACATACACACATATACACACACAAAGAGAGTTAACTGAAAGTGTTTCCTTCATTTCTGATACAGAATTTCAATTTTAACACACATAAAGGATAAACTTTTAGGAACTTATCTTACAAAATGAATTTTATAAAATTAAAGAAAAATAAAATTAAGAATGTTCTCAATCAAACATTGTGTCCTTTGAGTGAATTGTTTTGTGTAACCCCGCAATAGAAACTCGAATAATTAGACCTTTATTGTGCTTTGTTCAAGGAGCTTATTTATTTTTCAGGTCACCCAAGTCATTCTCACAACAATTTTCTGACATAAAAAATAGATAAATCACTTCTTTTTTTATAGCCTGGGACACTAAGAAACAGTCAAAGTAAATTACGCAAAGAAACCCAATAAGTACACACCTGAGCTTGACTAGAACACAGGTGGGGGTTTTTGTTGTTGTTGTTTATTTTTGTTTTTGTTTTTGTAGAACTCAGGTCTTAATACCTGAGAACTTCTAGTCAAGTATATACAGCGAAAGCCTATATACCTGGACATGCCTGTTTTAAGGTTTCTTTTCTCTTAGAAGCTGGGTTTCAGAGCGTTCTGCTCATTCAGACTCAAATACAGTTACTTCTTTAATATAATGGTGCCCCAGCCCTGGTGTATTGAGGATTAAGTTATTGCTACGTTCTCTTTCAATCATTTGGATATTCCAATAATGAGCCCTCAGTGCTTCATACATGAATAATGCTTAGTTTTATCTGAAAAGTACTGGATGAAAGGTTTAAGGTAGGGGCAGAGTAGATATGGTAAAGACAATGTAAATTTATTTATTTTTATTTATTTATTTATTTTATTTTTATTTATTTTTATTTTTTAAAGATTTTATTTATTTATTTGAGAAAGAGAATGAGAGAGAGAGAGAGCTTGAGGGGGGAGGGTCAGAGGGAGAAGCAGACTCCCCGCTGAGCAGGGAGCCCGATGCAGGACTCGATCCCGGGACTCCAGGATCATGATCTGAGCCGAAGGCAGTCGCTTAACCAACTGAGCCACCCAGGCGCCCCGACAATGTAAATTTAAACAGCTGGTGGCAGGGCACTATTAAAGTAAATTAGTGACACCTATTACCTTGGATGGCCCGCCCACTAGCCCACTTGGGACACAGTGTTTAATCCCTTTTACAACCCTAGGCTAGAATGTGACACTCTTGGACAGCACTCTAATGACCTGCCCAAAGAAAGCTGACTTAAAATTAGGAGTAGATTCATTGTCCCATAGTTGCTGCTGGCAAGGAGCACGATTGCCGAGAAAGGAGACTTTAGCTGGGGGCAACAGGTCAGTCGTCAGTTAAGGAGCTCCACTGAAAAGTAGTTTCAGTGTAATCTCCTGATTTCTGCTTCACCACAATTAATATTCTGCAAGCAAGTCTGGTTGGATGACGTTAAGACAAAAAGCATAAAAATATGACAAGGACTTATTTTTAGACACTGGCAAACAAGGACACAGCACCATATTTTGGAGAATTGATTCAGGGTGCTATAGAGTGAATGTATTTTTGCCTCAGAACAGCAGAAAGCCAGTTCCCAAGAAAGCCGTGTTCTCCATCTGCCCTTATTTGGCTCTGCCCTCTGGGACTGATCTATAGATGGAGTTTCCAGGCTCTCAGAAGCTGAGAGCATCTCCAGTCTATCAATTGAGCCCATTGTTCTTAGCTCTCCCACACACCATAAACCTCCTTTCTCTCAACTGAAAGAGCTCTCTTTGTGCTTAGATCAGCCAAAGATCAAGATGCAGCAGTATAAACAAGAAACATTTTCTTACAGCGTCAGTTGTATTGCTTTTTCTATCATCAGGGTCAGTACCGAGTGCAGTTATGCAGGGTGTGGATGCTGCAGCTTCGGCCAGAGCAACATTTGTTCATTCATTAATTCAGTCTACAAACATTTATTGAACATCTACTAAGCATTGTGCTAAACACTGGGAATTTCTTTTCTTTTCTTTTCTTTTTTAAGATTTTATTTATTTATTTGTCAGAGAGAGAGCGCACAAGCAGGGGGAACGGGAGGCAGAGGAGAATCAGGCTTCCCGCTGAGCGAAGAGCCTGATGTGGGACTCGATCCCAGGACCCTGGGATCATGACCTGAGCCGAAGGCAGACACTTAACCGACTGAGCCACCCAGACTTCCCAACCCTGGGAATTTCATGTTTGGGGGTCGTGTGGGTAGAAAGGTGATAAAGATATGATCTTACATCAAGGATCTCATTCAGCACACAGAAGAGAGGTCTTCCAGGGTGAAGCGGAGTGGAGGCAGGGAGTATGCAAGAAGCAGTCTGACCAGCTGACTGCAATGGGCATCTGAATTCTCCTCTCCGTACGTGGGAGAGGTGGTGGTTAAGGGCCATGACTTCACGTGGCTCTGGTCTTCTAGGGCCCTGGTAAAAACAAAACTTCAATTTAGAGTCCTAACAACTTGTGACTGGCTCTCTCCGTGTCACCCTGCTTCTGACCTTACATGTGACAGTATTTATGCACACCCTGTCACAATGCATGTGCATGCTTCCACCCACTCAGTCATCTGGGGAGTCAGAGGGCACATGGATCTGGATTTATATACACACGGGCTATTCAGCATGGCTTTTCCTTTTCATCCAGGCTAAGTCTGAGAAGCCATGGAAGAGCAGTACAAGGTACAAGGCACTTCTTTCTGGATTTCCTTACCACGAGCACAGATAATGTGTCTATTTTGACATTAACAGTTAGCTTGATAAAAGTTCAGTGACAAATGTAAGAAATATTCATTATTACATTGAAACATTAATACTAATTAATACTTGGCCTTTTCCTACATCAATAAGCAGGTGAGGAATCAAGTCAATATCTATAAGCTGGGCAAATTTTCCTTGTTCACTTTGAAACAAGCAACCATGCTCTTCATAATTGTTGTTGTCCTCCAAAGTTTGGTGTCTCCAAGTTCCTGCTCTGGTACTCCTTGAATCGATCTACTTCATTCCAAAGGAAAGAAAAATAAGATAAAGACCTGAGTATTTTCCAGATTATGACATAATCAAAAGAAATACAACATTAACATTTTATTCAAACCTTCAACAAACATCTATTTAACAAATCCTCTGTGCCAAGTATTATGCTAGGTGCTGGTAATACAGCAGTGAATAAAACGGGTAGTCTTTGTCCACATAGAACGTAGCTTAAAGACAAAAGGGTTAGAGAGGGTTTGTGGTAAAGGATGAGACTACCATCCTTTGACAGAAAAGGTGGAAAAGATAGAATCAGGGAAAGACTTGTACAGTCCCCTTAGAAACAAAGGGCCAAGTAAAAGAAGGTGTAGGCAGGCAAGTCTGTATCTAAAGAAAGACGGCTGATGTGCTACGATATTTAGGGTTGAAAAATGTTAAATGGCCTTGAGTTCATTTTCCTCACTAACATGGACGGTAAGCCAGCTCAGGGATCCCAAGAACTAGCTTCATGGATACTCCATGTGTTATGTGAAACTCTACCTTTCTTTTTTTTGTTGTTTAAATTGATTTTTTAAATTTTATTTTATTATGTTATGTTAATCACCATACATTACATCATTAGTTTTTGATGTAGTGTTCCATGATTCATTGTTTGCGTATAACACCCAGTGCTCCATGCAGTATGTGCCCTCTTTAATACCCATCGCCAGGCTCACCCATCCCCCCACCCCCTCCCCTCTAGAACCCTCAGTTTGTTTCTCAGAGTCCATAGTCTCTCATGGTTCATCTCCCCCTCCGATTTCCCCCCCTTCATTCTTCCCTTCCTGCTATCTTCTTCTTCTTCTTTTTTTTTTTTTAACATAAAATGTATTATTTGTTTCAGAGGTACACCTTTCAAACATGAAAAGGGAAAACCACAAAGCTGGATTCTGAGGGTTACAATATTAAAACCAAACAGACCAGCTGATATTTGAAAATTTGTAGATGGGCTCTAATTCTATTTTTTTTTAAAGATTTTATTTATTTATTTGAGAGAGAGAGAATGAAAGAGAGCAAGTACATGAGAGGGGGGAGGGTCAGAGGGAGAAGCAGACTCCCTGCCGAGCAGGGAGCCCGATGCGGGACTCGATCCAGGGACTCGATCCAGGGACTCCAGGATCATGACCTGAGCCGAAGGCAGTCGCTTAACCAACTGAGCCACCCAGGCGCCCCGGGCTCTAATTCTATTTGATGACTTGAGATCACATGTAGAGTGGCTTAAAAAAAAAGAAGGGAAATACGGCTCTTGCATGGAAATCCCTTCCATGACCTCAACTGTACCAGAAATGAATTTGCCAAAATCTCATTTGATTTAAAATCTTAAGTCAGCCCTCGTTAACAAAAAAGAAATGGGAATGGAAACATCAGCATTCTCCTATATGCAGATGATATTATCACAAGCTAGGAGTGGTTTTAGTAAATAAATGGCTCAGCTAATGATTGCTGGAAAGAAAGCTTCCATACCCATTTTCCTAAAATCAGATTTACCATTTTCAGTACATGTTTCCAACTTCTTGTTGGTGGTTGGTGTAAATAATTCCAGAGAGCAAGTACCCCAGGATATATTCTGCAACTAGTGTATCTAGATGGAGACACACAAGTAAATTACATTTCTCAAAGCCAGGTGTTTACTGTGTGTGTGTGTGTGTGTGTGTGTTGCCGTTGTTTGTTTTTAGTAGTTGAGGTTGTTACAGCCACTTTAAAATACTACCAGGTTAAATTTTTAAAATATTTTTGGGGTGCCTGGGTGGCTCAGTCAGTTAAACGTCTGCCTTCGGCTCAGGTCATGATCCCAGAGTCCTGGGATCGAGCCCCACATCAGGCTCCCTGCTCTGCGGGAAGCCTGCTTCTCCCTCTCCCGTTCCCCCTGCTTGTGTTCCCTCTCTCACTGTCTCTCTCTCTGTCAAATAAATAAATAAAATATTTTAAAAAAATAAAATGCTAATTTTTTTTAATTTTTGAAAATTAAATTAAATTAAATTAAATTAATTTTTTTTTAATTTGGGGGTTTGACGGCTTATTTGCCTCAGTGGTAAAGACCTAGAATAACTGAAAAAATCTTGGCCCAGCCTACAAGCAGCCATACCTCCAACAGTAATAGTGACACTTTATTGAGCTCTCCACAAAGTATAGTACCTTAGACATCTTATCTCACTGAATCCTTCTATCAGTCCTCTGAGGCTGAGGCAGCCATCATCCCTCAGCTCCAGGCTGGAGCATGTGCTATTATTGGTCACATCGGTTTGAATTTGAGGATGTCAATTGTATCCCACCTCAGCTGACTGCTAAAGCTGCAGAGATGAGCTGCATCCAGGTGTTTGTCAGGGAGGAGAAGCTCAGTTATTGTAGCTCAGTCCATACCAGAAACTCCACTGAGAGAAGCAGGGGTTCCAGAGGATAACCTGAAGGGAGTGTAGGCTATTCATTCCCTAGTCATCTCCAAACATCCTTGATTGGGCAAACCTTTAGTAAAACATGTTGGAACCCACGCTTCTCCCCACCCCGCCCCATGACCTTGCTTCTCAAAATGTGGTCTGAGGACAAGGGACATCACGATCACCTGGGAGCTCGTTAGAAATGAATAATCCCAGGCCCTGCCCTAGAACTACTGAATCAGACACTGCACTCTAATAAGATACCAGGAGGATGTGTGTACACATTAAAATTTGAGATGGTTTGGGAGTGTCTGGGTGGCTCAGTGGGTTAAGCGTCGGCCTTTGGCTCAGGTTATGATCCCAGGGTCCTGGGATCGAGTCCTGCATCAGGCTCTCTGCTTGGCGGGGAGCCTGCTTCTCCCTCTCCCTGCCCCCGCTCATGCTCTCTCTCGATCTCTCTCTCTCTCAAATAAATAAATAAAATCTTTTAAAAATTTTTGAGATGCTTTGTATGTAATTACATAAAAATGCATTAAAATGTATAATACACTTATGTTTAAAAATTGTTACATTCATAATATATGCAGTATAAAGCATGCAGAACAGAACATTTAAAAATATGAGCTGGGATAAATATGAATAATATTTTAAAACAAATGTTCTTTTACTGATTATATATAAATTTATCTCTTACTTGAAACATATTGTGATAAATATTTTAGTGAGAACAATGTGACAGACTATGCCTCATTAATTTTGAAATGATGGTTTAACATTTTGGAATACTGAGTTCATTTTATTTATTTATTTTTTAAAGATTTTATTTATTTATTTGACAGAGAGAGACACAGCGAGAGAGGGAACACAAGCAGGGGGAGTGGGAGAAGGAGAAGCAGGCCTCCCGCAGAGCAGGGAGCCCGATGAGGGGCTCGATCCCAGGACTCTGGGATCATGACCTGAGCCGAAGGCAGATGCTCAATGACTGAGCCACCCAGGCGCCCCTACTGAGTTCATTTTAAACTAATGCTTGTCTCCAATGGATGTCATCGCTGAAAACGATACCTCACAAAGATTCATAGATCTAACTGGCTGCAATATGACATCAGCTCTTCTCAGTAAAGCACTAGTTAGTAAGCTAACTTTTCGGTCTCACTCTGCAGTTAGGCAGAGGTTTTTGTTAAAATTTGGGTATTAAATTTCCAATCTCCCTGACATCAATCAGTGGCTCTTGCCTGTTAAAATATTTTTACAAATGAGCTCAAGCTATTAGAGTAGAATGTTTTAGGCCAATTTTAGATGCCCCATTACATTTTTTTTTCCTTACAACTGGGTAAATTGGTGTCACATACAGTTCTCAGCATCAAAATCACAAGATGATGAAAACACTTTCAAATATTTATTTTCAAAATGCTCCCTTCATGGCATATTTCTTTGAAAAGCACTTTGTTTTTTATTTTTATTTGTTAAAGATTTTATTTTTCTATTTATTTATTTGCTAGAGAGAGAGAGCATGGGTGAGAGAGAATAAGCGAGAGTACAAGCAGGGGGAGTTGCAGGCAGAGGGAGAAGCAGGCTCCTTGCTGAGCAGGGAGCCCGATGCGCGACTGGATCCCAGGACCCTGGGATCATGACCTGAGCCGAAGGCAGACGCTTAACCATCTGAGCCACCCAGGCGTCCCTGAAAAGCACTTTAAAAAGGCATCATTTCTTGACAAATAAACTGAGTGATGACACCAGAGTCGATCTTTATGTTAGATATTAATAAAATAATTTCTTTCTCATTTTAAGATTAAAAATTGATATAAACACTAGTGCTAATGGATCATGTTGCCAGCTCATACAGTACACACAGCCCACATTAGAGACCATACTGTGTAGCAGTTTTTCCAAACTATTCTGAGTATGAAAATCTCTTTCTTTTTTGTTTTTTTAAAAAGATTTTATTTATTTATTTGAGGGGAGGAGGAGCAGAGGGGGAGGGAGAGGGACAAGCAGACTCAGCGCTGATCATGGAGCCAATTCCGGTTTCCATCCCAGAAGCCCGGATCACAACCTGAGCCAAAAACATGAGCCAGTTGCTCAACTAACTGAGCCACCCAGGCACCCCAAAAATCTCTTTCTAAGGTAAAAACTTTTCTCAGGTCTCCACCGTGATACTTTTTGTATTCATTGGTTGAGAAAACATTTAAAATCTATTAATTCAGTAATGCTCTTTTAAAACTTTTTCTTATAGAAAATTTCAAATACAGGGATGCCTGGGTGGCTCAGCTGGTTAAGCATCTGCTTTCGCCTCAGGTCATGATCCCAGGGTCCTGGAATCAAGTCCCACATTGGGCTCCTTGCTTAGCAGGGAGCCTGCTTCTCTGCCTGCCGCTCCCCGATGTGCTCTCTCTTCCTCTCTCTGACAAATACATAATAAAAAATAAAATCTTTAAAAAAATAGAAATTCCAAATACATACAAAAGTATAGAATGGTGCAATCAATTCCATGTATCCATCGCTCCACTTCAACAATGATAAATATTCAATAACACATTAAATTGTTTGTATTTTATTGCTGTCCACACGCATAAAAATACATCATTCGTTCATCTTACTGATATCTTCAGTGTTCATATGAATATGGGGATTCCTTGCAGAAATGCCTCCATTTTCTACCCCACCTACAAGCATACAGAAGAGCAAAGCCTTGGGAATTGCTCCACCTTAGAGTCTAAAAATTTCTTAAGCCAGACTGACAGGCAGCAACATACTTGAATGGCTTCATATTGGTCCCCATGGAATTATTTTTAGTGAATTGCTCTGTTTTGTGATGTCAGTGACTTAAGGGGTGTTTTTAAAAAGTGGTCTTATGCAACGGTGACTGTTTACTATGGGTGTGTTTTTGTGGTTGTCATTCACTATACTACATTTATCCAGAAGGCCTCAGTGGAGGCATTTCTCTGCAGTCTCAGTATCAAAAATAGTCATGCTTTATGTGAATGGTGGAGTAAGGCAGACCGTCCTTATGATTATTGACGTTGTATTTTGGGTGTCTTTTTCTGGAACACGTTCATCACTTTAATAATTTAATCCATTTCTGAGTTGTTGGAACAGTTCCAAAACGACCTCTTGCTTTGTTGGGTTCTTTTCCTTTCCCTCTTTCCCTTCTCATCTCTGTGGAAATGCACAGGATGGTCAGGATTGAAAGACAAAGAAAAAGAACAGTTGTAGGTCTGATTTTCCCCAGCCCCGACTTCAAACTCCAGAATTCAGAAACCTTTACAACGCTGGGCTTAGATGTGGTTTTGCCAGTGAGTTAATGTATGTATTCAAGTATGGTGAACTAACATCTCTCAGCCAGATCTGGGCATATTTGATACTTCAACTCTAATAAGAACTTCAGGATCTTTGTCATTTTAATACATCAGCCTGGAAGATACCCTGTCTGGCAAACACTTCTAGAAATAGATATGAATTTGAATAAAAATGGCTCTATGCCCAAAGCTTTTACTTTCACAGGTAAAGGAGGCTTTTACAAAAGAGTTCATTACCTCTTTCTCATAATAGAAGCTTAGGGGAGCTAACTCCCAGGGCTGTTTTCCACATCCTGGGGTTCTCCAATTATTTCAAGGAGTATCAGGAGAATGATACAGATAAGATTTTAGTGCAGTTCAATTTTTAAATGCATGTGTCATACATTTTTAGGAAAAGATAATGAGAGAAACTCAAATGAAAGAAGCAATAGTTTTCAATTCCAAAGTATCTGGGGATTATTACTTTAAAACAAGGTTACCAAAAGAGTGGATCCATTATCGGCTTTGCCTCATCTCCTCCTCCTCTGCCTTCCTGGGCTTACAGGTGGGTGCAATGATGTCCCCAGGACCGGGTTTTACTGTGACTCTATGTTGGTACTCAGGCCCCTCCTCCGTAGTGTTCCTATACTCCATTCTCCCAGCCTGAGTACTCACCTTGTACACCATTTATAGTAGGATTGTCCTCATTTTACATCACCACAGCAGTCACTTATGACACTGCGGGAGTCCCCTCCTAGGAGTGTGGCTCAGACTTGCCCTTACCAGTTGGTCCCACCACCTTCTCGGGCACCTTCTTTCTGTTAATTCGTGACAGGCCTTCTAATGGCCACTGCCAAACCTGCCTGAACCTCTCCAGAGGAATTTTTTACTGTTGGGCCCAGCTTCTGCACTCTGCTCACCCTACTGGAGTATAAATAATTTGTTTCACAGAGAATCCTGAAATATGACTAACAACCTGGAAATATGATAACAGCAAGCTCATATAACTTTCACTGTGTGCTGGCATTATTCTCAGTGCTTTGCAGATATTAACTCAGGCAAGCCCCATAACAACCCAGAGGTAAGTACTATTACCATCATCCTGATTTTAAATGAAGAAATTGAGGCTCAGATAGGCTAAATTCATTGCCCAAATTTATATGCTAATGAAGTAGAACTAAGATTTTTTTTTAGAAGATTTTATTTATTTATTTGACAGAGAGAGACACAGCAAGGGAGGGAACACAAGCGGGGGAGCAGGAGAGGGAGAAGCAGGCTTCCCGCGGAGCTGGGAGCCTGATGCAGGGCTCGATCCCAAGACCCTGGGATCATGACCTGAGCCAAAGGCAGATGCTTAACGACTGAGCCACCCAGACGCCCCGAACTAAGATTTTTAAAACCACTTTACTGAAGTGTGATTGACAACCAAAAAAGCAGTAGACATTTAATATATTACAACTTGAGGGGTGTCTGGGTGGCTCAGTCGGTTAAGCATCTGCCTTCAGCTTAGGTCATGATCCCGGGGTCCTGGGATGGAGTCCAGCGTCAGGGACCCCGCCCAGAGGGGAGCCTGCTTCTCCCTCTCCCTCTGCCTGCCGCCCCACCCACCCGCTCATGCTCTTTCTCTCTCTCAAATAAATAAATAAAATCTTTAAAAAATATATTACAACTAGATGTGTTTGGAAATAAGTATATATTTTGAAAGCGTCCACTATCAATGCCATAAACTTAGCCACCACCTCCAAAAGTTTCCTTCTGCCCCTTTTGTTTTGTTTTGTTTTTCCTTTTGTGGTAAGAACACTTAACAAAAGCTCTACCTTCTTAGCATAATTTTAAGTGTACAATACGGTATTGTTAATCATAGGTCCTATGTTGTAAAGTAGATCTCCAGAACTTATTTATTTTGCATGACTGAAACTTGTACCCTTTGGCGGAAACCAAATGACTCAGCAATTCTACTTATAGGTATATACCTAAAAGAATTGAAAACACACGTTCTCACAAAAAAAATGTGCAGGAATGTTTATTGCAACGTGATTCACAATAGCCAAATTGGGAAAAACCCGTATGTCCATTAACTGAAGAATAGATCAAATGCAGTATATCTATACAATGGAATAAATTTTATTTATTTATTTATTATTATATCATTCAACAATGGAAAGATATACTATTGCCAATAAATAGGAACAAAGTACTAATATATGCTACAACATGGATGAACCTCAAAAATATTATGCTGAGGGAAAGAAGCCGGTCACAAAGCATGACATTTTATATGATGTTATTTAAATGAACTGTCGAGAACAGACAAATTCTTTGAGACAGAAAGTAGATTTGTGGTTGCCTGGAGCTGAGAGGGAGGTGTGAGGGAATGGAGAGTGACTGCTAATGGGTACAGGGTTTCTTTTTAGGGTGATGAAACTGTTCTAAAATTGATTGGGGTGATGGTTGCACAATTCTGTGAACCCAATGAATTGTACACTTTAAATGGGTCAGTTGTTTGTGAATTATATCTCCACAAAATTATTAAAAAATAATCTATTGGGGCACCTGGGTGGCTCAGTCAGTTGGGCATCTGCCTTCAGCTCAGGTCATAGTCCCAGGGTCCTGGGATCGAGCCGTGCATTGAGCTCCTTGCTCAGTGGGGAGTCTGCTTCTCCCCCTCCCTCTGCTGCTCCTCCCGGCTCGTGTTCTCTCTCTCTCTGTCTCTCAAATAAATAAATAAAATCTTTAAAAAAATAAATAAAAAATAAAAATAAAAGTAATCTATCACACACTAATACTAACACACACTGATAGCCTGAGGTATGAGTTTATTTTCACAGCTAACTGTAAGGAAGCGGCAAAGAATAGCCTAGCTATTTCCCAATAAAGCAAAAACTATATCAAGGTTCATTCTTACATGGCTACCTCCTAGATTTTAGTCCTGCTTACCCTTGAGATGTATCAGAAACTCTATACATCCAACCCGAAAATTTATGAGCAGCTTCAAGAGCAAATGATTCCATTGCAGATAAAAACTGTTTATTTGCTTAATTTGGACCTCAGGTGGCTGAGAATTGAGTTGATCATACTCCTCAGTTCTTAGTAAGTGTTCTTTGTCATTCTGATGGCTGAGTAATATTCCATTGTATATATGGACCACATCTTCTTTTTTTTAATAGATTTTATTTATTTGACACAGAAAGAGAGATCACAAGTAGGCTAAGAGGCAGGCAGAGGGAGAGGGAGAAGCAGACTCCCCACTGAGCAAGGAGCTCAATGCACGGCTCGATCCCAGGACCCTGGGACTATGACCTGAGCTGAAGGCAGATGCCCAACTGACTGAGCCACCCAGGTGCCCCAATAGATTATTTTTTAATAATTTTGTGGAGATATAATTCACAAACAACTGACCCATTTAAAGTGTACAATTCATTGGGTTCACAGAATTGTGCAACCATCACCCCAATCAATTTTAGAACAGTTTCATCACCCTAAAAAGAAACCCTGTACCCATTAGCAGTCACTCTCCATTCCCTCACACCTCCCTCTCAGCTCCAGGCAACCACAAATCTACTTTCTGTCTCAAAGAATTTGTCTGTTCTCGACAGTTCATTTAAATAACATCATATAAAATGTCATGCTTTGTGACCGGCTTCTTTCCCTCAGCATAATATTTTTGAGGTTCATCCATGTTGTAGCATATATTAGTACTTTGTTCCTATTTATTGGCAATAGTATATCTTTCCATTGTTGAATGATATAATAATAAATAAATAAATAAAATTTATTCCATTGTATAGATATACTGCATTTGATCTATTCTTCAGTTAATGGACATACGGGTTTTTCCCACTTTTTGGCTATTGTGAATCACGTTGCAATAAACATTCCTGCACATTTTTTTTTGTGAGAACGTGTGTTTTCAATTCTTTTAGGTATATACCTATAAGTAGAATTGCTGAGTCATTTAGTAATTCTATGTTTAACGTTTTGAGGAGCTATCATTCTGTTTTCCACGGTGACTGCAACATTCTACATTTGCAACAGCAGCACCTCATCACCAACGCTTGTTATTATCTGACTTTTTCATTATAGCTATCCTAGTGGGTGTGAAGTAATATCTCATTATGGTTTTGATTTGCATTTCCCTGATGACTAATGGTGTTGAGTATCCTCTCTTGTGCTTATTGGCCATTTGGAAATGTCGGGGAGGAAAAATTTCCCTCTATCCTTCAAAAGTTCTTCTGGCTGGCCTAAGAATTAAATTGGCATGAGACAGATTAACAGGAGAAAATAAAATTTAGTTTTGTAGGTATGGGAACCCGACATACATGAGAGTTTCAAAGATAGAACGGTAAAATGAGGTATAAATATCATTCTAAGCTAACAAATGAGATAGATGCCTGGAGCCTCAAAGGGAAGGAGGGCAATTCACAGGGCAATAGAAGAAGAGCGGATGCTTAGTAATTAGATGTTTGCCTTGCCATACAGATGGATCACTCTGATAAAATTTATCTCTGGTAATGACTCTTATTCTGAGAAAAATCCCATACTTAGGGAGGCACAAAACTTTCTCTTGCGCCCAAAGGGTCTCTATTGCCTTCAGCTCAAAATAGTCCACATGCCAAAGTGGCACATTTTGGGGAGACTTGTTCTGAACCCCTTCATATGTCTTTGGAGAAATATCTATTCAGATATCTTGCTCATTTTTAAATTGGGTTCTTTTTCTTTTTCTTTTTTTTTAAATTATTGCATTGTAAGAGTATTTTATATATTCTAGCTGCAAGTCCTTTATCAGGTACATGAGTTTCAAATATTTTTTCCCATTCTGTGAGTTACCTTTTCACTTTCTTGATGATAACTTTGTAGCAAAAAAGTCTTTAATTTTGAAGAAGTCTAATTTATCTGTTTTTTTCTTTTGTTGCTCTTGCTTTTGTTATCATATCTAAAAAACCATTGCATAATCCAAGGTCACAATTTTTCACGTGCTTTCTCCTAAGACTTTTTATAGTTTTTTTTTTTTTAGATTTTATTTATTTATTTGACAGAGAGAGAGAACAAGTAGGCAGAGAGGCAGGCAGAGGGAGAGGGAGAAACAGGCTCCCCGCTGAGCAGGGAGCCCGATGTGGGGCTTGATCCCAGGACTCCGGGATCACGACCTGAGCCGAAGGCAGCCGCTTAATCGACTGAGCCACCCAGGCGCCCCAAGACTTTTTATAGTTTTAACACTTATATTTAGGTCTATGATCCATTTTGAGCTAATTTTTGTATTTTTTTTGTTAGGTGTGCAACTTCATTTTTTCCATATGGATATCCTGTTGTCACAGGAGCATTTGTTGGAAAGACTATTCTTTCCTCGTTAAATTTTCCTGGCACCATTGTTAAAAATCAATCGACTATGAGTGTAAGGATTTATTTCTGGGTTCTCAATTCTATTCCATTGATCTACGTGTCCACTGTTATGCCATTACCACACTGTCTTGATTACTGTAGCTTTGTGGTAAATTTTGAAATTGGGAAATATATCATCCAAATCTGCTCTTCATTTTCAAGATTTTTTTTAGTTTTGGGTCCTTTGCACTCCCATATCAATTGTAGCATCAGCTTGCCAATTTTTGCAAAGAAGCCAGCTGGAATTTTGCCAGGAACTGTATTGATTTTGTAGATCAATTTTAACAATATTAAGCCTAAGAACACAGGATATCTTTCCATTTCTTTCTTTCAGTGAAGCTTTGTAGCTTTCAGTGTACAAGTCTTGCACTTTTTTGTTAAATTTGTTTCTTTTTTTCTATTCAATGTTTATTAAAGATTTCAGTCAATGTGTTAAGGCAAGAAAATAAAAATTAATAAAAAGGTACAAACATTAGAAATAAATAAAAATGTCATTATTCATAGGTGACATAATAGTGCTCATAGAAAACCCAGAACAACTGCAGGTAAATTTTAAATTTGTTTATAAGTACTTTATTCTTTTTGATACTATTTTAAATGGGATTATCTTCTTAATTTCCTTTTTGGATTTTTCATTGCTGGTGTATAGGAATAAGACTGGTTTTGTGTGTTGATCTTGTAGCCCGCAAATTTGTTGAACTTGTTTATTAGCTCTAATAATTTGGGGGGGTTCCTTAAATTTTTAAACATATAATATTATGTCATCTGTGAATAGAGATCATCTTAATTCTTTATTTCCAATGTGGATGCTTTTGTTCTTGTTCTTGCCTAATTTCCCTGGTTAAAACTTCCATTACAATAATAAATAAAAGTGGAGAAAGTGCATATCTTGTCTTATTCCTGATCTAGGGAGAAAGCATTCAGTCTTTCCCCATTACGTATGAAGTTAGATGTAGGTTTTTCATAGATGTTCTTTACCAGATTGCGGAAATTCCCTTGTATTTCTAGTTTGTTGAGGTTTTTTTTTTTAATCATGAAAGGGTGGTCAATTTTGTTATCTATTAAGACGATCATGTGTTTTTTTTTCCTTTTTTTCTCTTAATATATTATATTACACTGACTGATTTGCGTATGTTCAACCTTATATTCCTGGGATAAGTCCCACTTGGTCATAGAGTATAATCCTTTTTATGTATCGCCTGACTCAATTTGCTTGTAGTTTGTTGAGAATGATTGCATCCTTATATATTTATAAGGATTATTAGTTTTTTCTCATGTCTATCAGACTTTGGTATCAGGATAATAATACTGGCCTTATAGAATGAATTGCAAAGTGTTTCCTGTTCCTCTATTCTTGGGAGAATTTATGAAGAATTGGTGTTAATCTTTTTTTGAAAGTTTCATGGAATTAATTAGTGAAGCCATCTGGTTCTGGGCTTTTCTTTCTTTCTTTCTTTTTTAAAGCTCCCATGTAGTCTCTCTCTTTTTTTTTAAGATTTTATTTATTTATTCAAGGGAGAGAGAGAGAATGAGCAGGGGGAGGGGCAGAGGGAGATGCAGACTCCCCGCTGAGCAGGGAGCCCCACGTGGGGCTTGATCCCAGGACCCTGAGATCATGAGATCATGACCCGAGCTGAAGGCAGATGCTCAACCAACTGAGCCATCTGGGCTTTTCTTTGTGGGAAGTTTTTTGGTTACTAATTTAATCTCTTTACCTAGTATAAACCTACTCAGATTTTCTATTTCTTCTTGAGTCAGTTTCAGTAGTGTGTGCCTTTCTAGGAATGTGTCCATTACATCTAAATTTTCTTTTTTTGAATGGTGACCAGCTCCAGGGCCTTGGTGAGCCTGCGGGAACTAAGGCTGTGGTCTCAGAGTGTGGGACCCAGACTGCATCTTTTGGAGAGAAGCGTGGGCTCCAGCTGGCTCTGTCCACTGAGGCCTGGCCCCTGTCAGCACTGGAGCACATTTTCAGTGGCTGCAGCTGCAAGAGGTTTCTCAAAGGCTTAGTCTTAGCTTTGGTCTTCCTATCTTCACCTCCATCCACCATGTCTAGAGACAGATCCATTCTGCCAAAGCATGGCTGGCACCATGACATTGTCCTGCTCAGATGCCTTCAGTGACTGCCCTCTACCCACAGCATAAAATCCAAACCCCTTTGCTGGGGTCCTTTTTCCACTAGTCCATTCTGGGCACTGCTCCCTCCCCCAGGTATGGCTTTCACTCTTCCTAGCTCCTATCCCATCTTCTGCATTGTGATCTTGTGGTTTCCAGAGCCTGTGTTGTTCTCCCTCCCCTCTGCTTAACCAATCATGTCTCTCCCACTGGGCCTCAGCCCCATCACCAGCAAAGGCCCCATCCTCCTAGGAACGCTGAGCACTTCTCTCTGCACTAGTCATTTGGCACATATCAGAGAATGAGTGCCTCGTCACAGCACTTGTATTCTTGGCTTCGACTATAATTTGTGTTTTCCTGGGCATAGCCCTGTCTCCCTATCTTTGTGGGCATAGACCAAGCCTTATGCTCTTTTTGATCTCCCACAGGGCCTGGCCCAATCCTGGGTAATGGCTAAAGGGGAGATGGGCCCAGGCTGCCTGCCCCTTCTTCTCATAGCTCCCCACAGCTCCACAGTCTCTGATGGCTGTTTTGTTTTCAGCCTTGAGCCTCCCCCTCCCCAACCCCTTTTCTTGTCCTTCACTAGAAGCTCCTAGCACCATTCAGTAGTTTGCTTTTATTAATCATTTTGATGGTTCTTCCTTGGACCCTCTTCAGTTTCTCTGAAATTAATCAGTCCAGAGGCAGCCAAGAAAAAAACCTGAGAAGTCAGAGAATTTTGTCTTTCATATGATCCTCCCTCAGATGGTTTTTCATTGCTATTGAGCCAGACAGCCATTGTTTTTGCTAACTCTCCCCTGAGATTAAACTTGCCTAAAAGAGGCTTGTAAATGTCCTTCTCAAAATTAAAAAAAAAATTCTTGATTGCCTAATGAGACACTCTGAGTTCCCAAACCTGAGTAGCTGGAAGCTGGGACAAAGTGGTTGTTCTAAAATAGAAGTGCATTTCCTGGGGCTCAAACAAGGGTAGTGGGAACTCATCCTTGGGGAAGGAAGTCTCTTTCTTTGTCCTGGTTCTGCAAACACACCTAAAATGACACATTTTAAGAGAGAAACTAACAAATTAGAGTTTGCTCTGAAGTCAATGCTCAGACACCAAAGAATCATACTAGACTCTTCATGACCCACATCTAGTCCTGTCCATTCCACTCTCCTCCCTCTCCTTATCATTGAAACATGAATGATTATAATAGCCTCCTCTCTGCTTTCCCTGCCTCTCTATTCTAGCCCCAAATCCAATCACCCTACTCACTAGAGTCAGGACTCTTTACAAAAGCAATTCTGATCTATAGTAATTTCTCTGTTTAAAACTCTTTACTGAAAAACTATACTGTTAGGGACACCTTCCTCCTCCTCCTCCTCTCTAGTACCATTGTCACCCCACCCCAATTCCTCCCATAATAAGATGCAGTCCTTCTCTGCCTCTCCCACTCTCAAGGGACCCTACTCTAAAAGAACAACATTTCCAGGGCGTCTGGGTGGCTCAGTTGTTGGGCATCTGCCTTCGGCTCTGGTCATGATCCCAGGGTCCTGGGATCGAGCCCCACATCGGGCTGCCTGCTCGGCGGGAGGCCTGCTTCTCCCTCTCCTACTCCCCCTGCTTGTGTTCCCTCTCTCGCTGTCTCTCTGTCTGTCAAATAAGTAAAATTAAAAAAAAAAAAACTTAAAAAAAAGAACAATATTTCCTGGGCTTCCTTTACTAAATTATTCATCTTTGCTGCCTGGGCATGACAAAAGTTCTCATTAAAAGCCCTGGGTGGGAGTGAGCTGCCTGGCCCCAGCTCCCACAGTTGGCTGGAGACAGAGCCAAGCAGAGGAAGAGGTGCAGTGACAGGAGTGGGAGCTTTCTCTAGAGGGCCTGTGACAGGGAGTGCCTGAGACCCAGGGAGCAGGAGGGTGATGGGACACATGGAGGCTCTTCACTGCAGGGTGACCACAGTGCTGGTCGGCTGTGCCATCCTCCTCAGAAGCTTTGGACAAACACAGAAGCCTGATTGCCCCATGCTTTCCAGCCTTAGAACCTTGCAGTGCTGAGGAGTCAAAGAAACTCCAGTTGTGGGATTGAAGAGAACTCAGCCTCTGTCTAGGCTGTTGCACTCTGCTTGGCTGGGTAAAGTAGGCCAAGTTATCCCTGTTGTACCTAGAGGGATGGGGCCATGTGGAAAGAGAACCAGAGTGGAGGAGAGGAGACCTAATTTCTGGTTCCAGCTCTGGCATTATCTGGCTGTGTGACCCTGGGCACATGGCTTGACTTCTCTGCGCCTGAGTCTTCACTTGTACAAAGGAGGAAGCATATACAGTGTAGTGATTCAGGGAGTGGGCTCTGGAGCCAGACTGCCCCGCTTCACACCCCAACTCTGCCTCTCCTGAGGTACATGACCATGAAAACCTGTTTAGCTCCACAAAGCCTCAGTCTCCTCATCTGTAAAATAGGGACAACAGTGGTGCCTGCCTTAAAAGACTGCTGCAAACACACGTACAGCAGGCAGCACACAGGCTTAAGAAACACTCAATACATGGTAGCTATGTGTCTCTCAACAGAGATCCTCATTCTCCAGAGTCTGATCTGTTGAATGGTGACCTTTCAGGTCTTTCATTTGTCCCTGTGTTCAAGTCACTGGGACTGGCTTTTCATCCTGGAGGGAGCATCACATTCTGGGGATGAGAAGATGTGGTTTGTGGATTACCTGAGCCACCCCTTCAGAAAATAGGCAGATCCACACAGATTGCCTGTGATTGCATGCAAGCCCACGTGTGACCCTCCTCATTTTCGAGGCGTCCTTGGAAATCCTGCTGTGGAGAACAATGCTCCTGGACTTCACAGACACCTGCCCATGACTCTGCATATGGCAGGGTAAGGACTGTGGGGAAGGAAAAATAATTTCCCCTCTACCCTTCTAGGGGCTGAGACCACCCCCGCTGCCCGCCATAAAAGACAGCTTAACAAGAGAAAAATAAACAGACATTTCATAACCTGTATACTTCCTGCATACATGGGACAGACCCAGGAAAACTGAGTAACTCCCCAAAATGGCCCAAGCCACCACCTTAAATACCATCTTCAGCTAAAGACAGAGGAAGAGGTTTGGGGGGAGGGGAGTCAGTTATGGTAGGTTACCAGGCAAAGCACAGTAAACTAGGGTAAGGTTGTTATGCAGATTAAGGTTGTTGCCTTCCCCATGGATAAGAGTTTCTAGAGATTTAGTCATCCTTCTCTTCCTGGTACAGAGAGGGAGACCCCTCTACAAATGGAGACTTCCCTTGTAAATGTAAATGTCTCTTCCAAAAGGGTAACTTGTACTCAGTTTCAGAGCTTCTCCTGTCTGCTCTTTCTTAAAAAGAATCAGCTAAGATAATCCTCAGGTCAAAGGGACATGTTTTGGGGTGGCAAATTCTCCTCCTCTTCAATGCCCACCCTCAGGGAGCCAGAGGCTGGGTAGGCCAGGGCTAGGGCAAGAGGACAGCAAGTCCCAGGGCCTGTCCTCCCCTGGCCTCCAGGTACCCAGCCAAGCAGCTGGAATAGTGGCACTTCCCCGGGTCTCTTGCCCCAGGCCTGGCTGCCTTGGCTTCTCTGTTTGCTTTCCATTTGGAGAGTGACCTAGGATTCTGCTAAGAGACTGAAACCTAGGAGCAAGGAGCCCAGGCCCTGCTTTGTCACCTTTCAAACCCATTAATGGTATTGCGAGCAGTCCTGCCAACAGAGCAGCTAGGACTGGCCCCAGAGAGGATTGCCACTCAGCAGTGTCCTCCAGGTTAGGGCTGTCACCACTGCCTCTCCATCCGTACCTTCATTTATTCATCCATGCATTCAATTCCAAAATATGTAGCTGCCACTTATCCCGTGCCTGGCCCTGTACTAGGTGTTGTGGATAATCAGCAACGAGAAACATAAGCAGGGGCCTGGACCTCATGGAGCTTACTGACTGGTGAGGGGGGTGGGGAGGGTTTATGAAGAACCGCACGCATGGATGTGAGATTACAACCTGTAATAAACAGAAGAAAATAAAGAGCAGGATGTTGTGCATGCCTACATGATCAAGTAGTAGGCCAGGAAAGGACTCCAAGGAAGGTGGTGTGTTGGCCTGACCCCGAGAGAGAAAAGGCACCAGCCAGGCAAAGAGTGCAGGGGAGATGGGTGCAGGAGGGCCGAGGTGTGTCCCTGTCCCAGGCCCAGGGCATTTCCAAACCCTTTTGCTTTGGAGGAGTCAGGCTGTCTGAGGTCTGGACGCTTGTTGGCTTTCACTTGTCCAACAGGCTCTCTGACTGCTGCCATTGAATCTTTTCATCACCGGCTCTCAGACCATGTGCATCAGAGCTGGCTAGAAAACTCAGTAAAGGGGCGCCTGGGTGGCCCAGTCATTGGGCGTCTGCCTTCCGCTCAGGTCATGATCCTAGGGTCCTGGGATCGGCCCGCATCGGGCTCCCTGCTGGGGGGGGGAGGGGGGAGGCCTGCTTCTCCTTCTCCCACTCCCCCTGCATGTGTTCCCTCTCTCTCTGTGTCTCTCTGTCAAATAAGTAAATAAAATCTTAAAAAAAAAAAAAAAAGAAAGAAAACTCAGTAAAATGTAGATGCCTGGGCTGCACCGCCCCCCAGAGACCTGGATTTAGGGGGGTCTGGGTGGAGCCTGAGAATTTGCATTTTTAACAAAGCCCCCAGGTGGTTCTGCCATAGGTGGCCTGCTGCTCTGTGGACCATTCTTAGAAAATGCTGGCAGGGTAGAGTCTAGATGCCTTGCATAATTGGCATGTCTATTGTTATAGTCACTGGTCACTTGCCTCTAGGCTGCTCATCCCCACTCTTGCCACAACCCATCCTGCACATCGCTGGAGTAATCCTACTATAACACAAACCTGAGTTTCCCACCTCTTTGCTTAAACCCCTTCTCTTATTGCATATTATTTTCAAAATACATCCACATTCCTTAGTTGGGATTAAATGGTTATTTGTGCTTTTGCTTCTGCCTCAAGGTTTGCTCCTGCTGCTTCCCATTTACTCTTTTCATCTCCATACCTCAAATAGTGTTTGGTGCAGGGTAGACACTGGATGAATACTGATTTACTACTATGAAAATGATGGGCTTAAACATGCCGTATTTTACTGAGGGACGTGGGAGATTTCAAGTCATGAAAATAATACCTGTGAGAGACAAAGCTGTCTTCAAATATTGGAAGATCTACGTCATGTGAAACACTTGTTTTGAATGGTCCTAGGACCAATCAGTGGGAAGTCATAAGAAGTCAGAATTTGATTCCATATAAGGAAGGGTGTGCCATCTTTGCAAAGATGTAGTCATCTGCATTGTTAAATAATAAATTCCCTGTCACCTGCAGTATTCCAGCATTGATTCAGTGATCACTTGGCAGGTATTTGGTGAAAGTACTCAAACATGGGGTGGAATTTGGAAGAAATTACCTACCATTCTTGAAGTAAGATTCTGTGGGGGAAAATAAAGGTAAAGGGGAAAAGGAAAGAAAATGAACTCTCCATTCCAGGGAAGTAGAGTATTGGGGTTTATGTTATCATGCACACTATACCTATATACATCATACCTGGAATACCTGTTTTCTATACTATGGAATAGATTAAAAAGTAATATCCCTTATTTTTTTCTTTTATGATCCAGTAAGTAATTTAGCCTCTTGCAATGTCTATGGGTTATCATTATAAACATTACTTCTCATTATAATATTGAAATGTGCAAATGCCAGTTAAGAAATATCTGCCAGAATTTTAGATAAATCAGCTTTTACTACTGTAACTAAAGAAGTGTTCTAGAAGAAAAACAGTAAAAAGTGCATCATGCAGAGAAACAATGATTCTCCAGCTCAATTTAGTATGTTATAAAAAAAATTTCACTGGGACAGAGCCATAACAATATAAAGAATAACACTACAGATCAGGAAACTCACTTGGCTGAGATTTTAGCTAATAACAAAAGCTAACAACTCCTATATAATTTAACAGCAATTTTCACAACTGATTGCCAATGACCATTTTTCTTTTTGGATCTCCACATAAAAGGAACAAGGAGAATACAGGATTGAAGAACAGAATTTTAAAAACCTTTCTTCAGGTATCTCTTTCCTTCCTTGTTCTTTTTACTAGGGACATTTAGATTTTAGTCATTTGAGTAATTTTTAATCACACTTTTTTAAAGACTCAGGATGCTAACAATGACTAACTGCTCTGATTTCAATGATTTTCAGTAGATTTTCTTTATTCAGTAAGACAAAGCCTATTGGGGAGGCATACCTTCTCAGTAGTTCTTTCCTTGGGAGGAATAATAAGGGAATGACTGATTCTAAAGAAATTTCTCCCAGGCAAGAGCTGCTTGCTGCTCCTTACTTCTTCCCCATCCACTGTCTGAAGCCTAAACCCTGCTTTGCTTAGAACCTTTCCTTTCCTTACCCCTCTGGTTTCATTCCCTGTGCTCCCCCATCCCTATCTCTTCTGCATCTCTCAAACAACATAAGACAAATAAGTGCTGGGGATCTATTGTACAGGATGGGGACTATAGTTAACAATAGTGCATTTTAAAGATTTTATTTATTTATTTTAGAGAGAGAGGGAGAGTGAGCTCACAAGAGTGGGGGGAGTGGCAGAAGGAGAGGGAGAGGGAGAATCTCAAGCAGACTCCCCACTGAGTGCAGAGCCTGATGTGGGGCTCGGTCTCACAACCCTGAGATCATGACCTGAGCCGAAACCAAGAGTTGGACGTTTAACAGACTGAGCCACCCAGGCGCCCCAACAATACTGTATTTTATACTTAAAAGTTGCTGAGAGGGTAGGGCTTTCATGTTCTCACCATAGCAACAGCAGCAACAACAAAATGGTAATTATGTGAGGCGAAGGATTGTTAACTAATTTTATTGTACTAAGCTTTTTGCAATATATGCATGTATCAAGTCATCACATTGTATACCTTAAACTTACACAGTGTTATAGGTCAGTTATACCTCAATAAAGCTGGGGAAGAAATGAAAAAAAAAAAAAAAAATCCTGGTCCCAGACAGTGAGGTGTCCTGAAAACAGCACTGGACTGAGAAATAGGAGATGAGTTTTCTAAGGCCTGACCTGTCACTTCAGGAATTTGTCTAACTTCTCCGGTCCTCAGTTTTATTATCTATAAAAAGAGGGGATTTGGGGGCACCTGGGTGGCTCAGTCATTAAGCGTCTGCCTTCTGCTCAGGTCATGATCCCAGGGTCCTGGGACCAAGCCCAGCGTCAGGTTCCCTGCTCAGTCGGGGAGTCTGCTTCTCCCTCTCCCTCTGCCTGTCACTCCCCCTGCTTGTGCTCTCTCTCTCTCTCTCTCTGTCAAATAAATAAATAAAATCTTTAAAAAAAGAGGGGATTGGATTACCTTATGTTAGAGTCAGTTCCAAAATTTGACCTAAAGTAGCACACCGATCATCATGCTCTCTGCGCCTCACTGGAATCATCTTCCATCTTTCAAAACCCCTGGAAGACTCTTGTTTGTTTTAAAGGGGGCCTTTGCATCTATTAAATACTGTAATCCTTTACCAACTATGCCACAAGAACCTGTGCTGTGAAGTTCTTTTTAATAATTTTTAATTATTGGGCATCTGGGTGGCTCAGTTGGTTAAGCGACTGCCTTCGGCTCAGGTCATGATCCTGGAGTCCCAGGATCGAGTCCCGCATCGGGCTCCCTGCTCGGCAGGGAGTCTGCTTCTCCCTCTGACCCTCCTCCCTCTCATGCTCTCTCTCATTCTCTCTCTCTCAAATAAATAAATAAAATCTTAAAAAAAAATTTTTTTAATTATTAAACTCTGGGCACATTTAAAATTCAATGTAAATAATGCAGTAAGTCATGAAAAGAGAAAAAAATGTACTCTGGAAATCTATTTTTATTCATAATGTGAAATAAATATGCTAATACCAGATGGGGAGCAATGGATTAATATCTTGAAGAAAAGAAAGAATTTTTTTATCTACTCTGTGCCAAGCACAGATTATTTCTGGTGATCCTCACAAAAACCTGTTATGGAAGACTTTTTCTTCCTACACAGCTGAAGAAACTGAAGCCCAGCAAGGTTATGTAACTAGCCTAAGGTAACACACCTATTTAGTGGTAGGACTGGGATTTGAATCCTGGAGATTAAAATGTACGTGTTTACAATATTGTGAATATACTAACTGCCACTAAATTATACACTTTAAAATGCTTAATGTTGCCATGGGACTCTTACCTCAAAAGGCAAAAAAAAAAAAAAAAAAAAAAAACACTTAAAAATCAGAAAAAAATGTACAGATCTTCCTCCACTGACAATGGGGTTATGTCCTGATAAACCCATCATAAGTTGAAAATATCATAAGAAGGAAATGCATTTACAACACCTAACCTGTGGAACATCATAGCGTAGCCTAGTCTACCTTAAATGCTCTCAGAACACTGAACAGCAGCCTACAATTGGGCAATATCATCTAACACAAAGCATATTGTAAAATAAAGTGTTGATTATCTCATGTAATTTATTGAAAACAGTACTGAACATGAAAACCAGAATGTTTTTAGGGTACCGAATGGTTGTCAGCATATGGGTCATTCACCATCATGATCTCGTGGCTGACTGGAAGTCCTGGGTTGTTGTCACTGCCCAGCTCATGAGAGTATCTATCACCTATTGCTAGCTTGGGAAAAGATCAAAATTCAAAATTCAAACCATGTTTTTTGCTGAATGTGTCTCTTTTGCACTGGTGTAAAGTCAAAAAATCCTAAGTCAAACCATTTTAAGTCAGGATCCTCTGTATGTGTTTATAGATTGTGTCAATTTAACTAACTAACAATATAGTAAATCACAGTATGGTAAACTGGAAAATGCTTAGGACTCAGCTTTTTGACTAGCCAGCTCTGTGCCCTGGAACAAATCATTTTACCTCTCCAGAATTCAGTTTTCTAGTCTATAAAATAAGGGAGAGGGAGACTACATGGATGATTTCTAGGCGCCCCTTCAGCTCTTTCAGTCGGTCTTCTACTTACTGCCTACGGCAGAATACTAACTGGTCTTCATTGCCCTCTTGTGGGTGAAAGATGAACTGTAACTATCGCTGTATTTGTACAAGATTTTGAAATAATCACCTCATTAAAATAACAACACTAAATCCAAATCAAACCAGCCATTTGGCATCATGCAGATAAAAAAGCTGGATGAATGAATATTCTGCTTTCCACCATTTTTCCTATCATGGTGACACAAGCTTAGACTCATAACCTTTCTAAATAAAAATAAGTACATAGTTCCATGTGGTCAGGAACAAAGGACAGATCAGGTAGACATTTTTCTCTCCCCTACCCATCCTAGTTTTCTATTTTATTAGAACATGACCTTTTCAATAATCTGTCAGTGTTTTTAAATACCATAAGCGAAATTAAAAGGGAAGACATATGGGAGAGGATTGCAGAAAATCTGCAGTATGGATAAGATCAAACGTTAACACCCATAATATATAAAAAAAAGAGTTTCTAGAAATCAATTAAGAAAGAAAAATGAATGTTTCCTACCCCAAATGGGCTAAGGACCAGAATAGGTTACTCACTCAAGAAAAAAATAAAAATGGTCAATAAATGCATGAACAACTATTTACTCTCAAAGGATGAAAAATATGCAAATCAAAACATGAGATCATTTTTCATCCATCAAATTAGGCAAATGTGGTTTGAAAGGAAGATAATATTCAATGAGTGATGGAGTGTTTAGAAAAATAGGCCTCTTATGCTACTGGTGTTTATGTAATTTGGGACAACTTTCTAGATGGCAATTTGTCAATATACATTAAAAGCCATACAAATAGTCATAATCTTTGACCCAGAAATTTTACTTATAGAAAATAAAGAGAGATGTGAATTAAGATTAATGTAAGGGACATTAACTGCCGTTTTATAAAAGGAGACAGTTGGAAAACAATCTAAATGTCCAGCATTAAGTGTTTGATTACATTTACTATGGTAAATCCTTCAATAGAATATTAGGCAAGCATTAAATACAGTTCCTAGAAGAATATGTAATGACTTAGATGAAAGTCCAGTATATGTTAAATGAAAGATTACAATTAGTGTGTTTTTATTATATAAATATATTAATATATAATATAAATACATAACACATATTTATATTTTATATAATATAAAATAAATAAATTTTATTTTATTATATAAATATACTTTCATTATATAAATATATTAAAATTAAAATCTGGTTACCTCAGGGTAATAGGATTACAGATAACTTACTTTCTTTATCTTGCTTTTCTGTTTCTTTTGTTCCTTAGTTTTCTTGTTTTATTATTTTTTTTACCATGGATGTATTTAACTTCTGTAATCAGAAAAAAAAAAAAAACAACTAAAGACAAGTTTTTAAAAGTTCTTACTGGTGACACTGTTTTCTCATTGGGAATAAATGGAAAAAGAGATGATTCAAAGTTTATACCAACCCTTGTTCATCTATAAGAAGACTCTATATTGAACAATATATTACAGAACCCACCCTTGGATATGTTGATTTTAAGGCAGCCAAGAACAATAAAAGAGAAGAGATAAGCCCATCTCTTGCTTCCTCACGAATGTACCACAGGAAGGCATGATTTGTATTTTTACTCTAATCAATACAGCTAATGTTGAATTAAGAGCTATTTCTTTCATTCAGACAGCATTTCTCAATCCATTTGATCAATCAATTAAGTAGAAGCACAGCTTGGCTTGTCTGGCTAAAATTCAGGGAGGCTAGAGTGAGACTCATTGCGCATTTATCCATAATTCATAAAGCATGAAAGGAATTGACAGGTTACTCAAAAATACATATACTTGCACTCACAAAACCCACCATTTAAAAAAGCACTTAAATATGGCTGAATCAAAATTTTCTATATTGCTTTGGAGAAGATCAAAGTGATTTATAAAGACACATAGATCACTGCAGCAGTTCCTATATGACTAAAGATGACAATTCCTTCACATTTTGAGTTGTGAAGACGCTTATTCTCACTGGGAAAGCACTTTAGTAACCCTTCACCCCCTCAAAAAAACCTCACACAAACATCACCACCTCCACCAGCAAAATAAAAGTCAGATCCTTGCTCAACATTTTTGGAAACATATCAATGAAGGGACATTTAAAAATTTCTTTCATTCTTGAAATATACCTAGCTTCTATCATTATCCCTTCCTTCTCTTAAAGAGAAAGGAGTAAAGAATAAGGGCTTCATTGGTGATGGTAACCTGAAATAATTTAAAAGACAGCAAAACAAAACAAAACAAAAAACCCCTGAGGTGAAGGATATGTTAATTAGCTTGATTGTGGTGATGATTTCACAGTGCATATACACATCAAATTGTCAAGTTGAACACCTTAAATATATACAATTTTTTTAAAATTTAAAATAAATTTAATTAACATATAGTGTATTATTAGTTTCAGAGGTAGAGTTTAGTGATTCATCAGTTCCATATGACACCTAGTGCTCATTACATCAAGTGCCCTCCTTAATCTCCATCACCCAGTTACCCCATCCCCCCACCTCCCCTCCAGCAACCCTCAGTTTGTTTCCTAGAGTTAAGAGTCTCTTAGGGTTTGTCTACTTCTCTGATTCCATCTTATTTTATTTTTCCTTCCCTTCCCCTATGATCATCTGTTTTGTTTCTTAAATTTCACATATGAGTGAAATCATATGATATCTGTCTTTCTCTGGCTGATTTATTTTGCTTAGTATAATACTTTCTAGTTCCATCCACATTGTTGCAAATGGCAAGATTTCATTCTTTTTGATGGCTGAGTAATATTCCATTGTATATATATATATATATATACCACCTCTTCCTTATCCACTCATCTGTCGATGGACATCTGGGCTCTTTCCATATTTTGGCTATTGTGGACATTGTTGCTATAAACATTGGGGTTCAGGTGCCTCTTCGAATCACTATGTTTGTATCCTTTGGATAAATAGATATATGTAATTTTTATTGGTCAGTTATACTTCAGAAAAAGCAGGAGGAAATAAAGACCAGTTGTTTTTTTTTTTTGTAAGATTTTATTTATTTGCGAGAGAGAGCACATGAGCGGGGTGGGTGGGGAGGAGTGGAGGGGGAGGGAGAGCAGACTCCTTGCTGAGCAGGGAGGCCAACTGCAGTGGGGGGGGGGGTCTCAATCCCAGGACCCCGAGATCATGACCTGAGCCAAAGGTAGACGCTTAACAGACCGAGCCACCCAGATGCCCCAAAAAGATCAGTTTGGAAAATATATACTAACATTTTATCAAAAGGTATATCACAGTGTACCTGCCCTTAAATTAAGTGTAAGAAAAGTACTCCACTGTAATGAATCCTACATCTCCATAGCAAGGAGAGAAAAAAAGTGAAATGCTTACCAGGATCACTGAGGCAAAAAAAAAAAAAAAAAAAAAAAAAAAAAA
>NW_023270121.1:35387-52788 GCF_011800145.1 Mirounga leonina | reverse complement strand
AAAAAAAAAAAAAAAAAAAAAAAAAAAAAAAAAAATTTGTTGCAATTAGAACTACTGCAGGTAATTAAATGAAAGTAGAGATGCCCACCGCAACTTCCATCCTGACCTTACTCAAATAGCTGCCTTGATTTTCCAGTGTGTTTTAAAATTCAATTATAGAATTGAAGAGAAACCCGTCTATTCCACACCTTCCACTTCCTGGAAGGATCATAGCTAAACTATTTCCAAAAAATGAGGAGCTATACTATTTAAGACATCCAGAGAAGGAGATTTCCCAGTGGATTATGAATCAAGCAGAAAAACAGCAACGACAGAAAGTTAGTTTTCTGCTTTCAAAATACCAGTTTGGGATGAGCAAATCATTTTTAAGAGGCTTATAAATCTCTGATCCTCTATAGTCTAAAAGCTGCATCATTATAGCCTAATCAAAAGGATTTCAGGGGCTGTATTTGAAGCATGGTCTGATAATTTGTTAAATAATTATCCTCAAAGATGGAAACAGTACATGTGGCAAAAAAAAAAAAAAAAATCTGTCCCCCCCCACCACCGTGGTTTCAATTGCCTAGAGTCCCGATAGACAGAAGTATAGGAATGGGAGAAGTTTTAATCTGTGACAGATGAAATCAATGTAATGAAGTTACATGCTGCAGAAAGACCTGTGCCCATCATTTAAAAGTCACCACTATGGATATTCAAGCCATTTGATGCTAATGCAAGTATCTTTAAAGTCCAGTATGTGATAAGTAAGAGAACAGAGTTATTTAACAAAATCATCCTTTGTTTTCTGATCTGTTTCACCCATATTTTCATGTTTTCCTAAGATTTGGACAGCATATCAGCCAGGAAGATAAAAGGAATATGTATACTCTGTTTATATTTTGTGATGGTTTAACATTTGTTTTAAATTATAATGAAGAAGTAAACAAATAATACATTATATGTTAAAAAAAAAGAAGATAGTAGGAAGGGACAAATAAGGGGGGGAAATCAGAGGGGGAGATGAACCATGAGAGACTATGGACTCTGAGAAACAAACTGAGGGTTCTAGAGGGGAGGGAGGTGGGGGATGGGTTAGCCTGCTGATGGGTATTAAAGAGGGCATGTACTGAATGGAGCACTGGGTGTTATAGGCAAACAATGAATCATGGAACACTACATCAAAAACTAATGATGTAATGTATGGTGATTGACATAATAAAAAAGACATTTTTAATAAAACATATTAACAAAGAAAAAAATAAATTATAATGAAGAAGTGGAGAGTCAAGATCCAATTTCCAGTCTCAGTGTTCTTCATGCATTAAAAAGTCACATAAAATAAAAGGAACCGCCCCACCTTAATCTTTTGAGTTTGTTTCCCAATCAGTAGAACCCATCTCTCTGATCATTAGGTTGTGGCTGCTTGGGGTACCACGGTGAAAACATGATCCAGAGGCCACATGCAGTGCAGTCTCGAAGAGTGATTTGTTTGGTAAGTACCGTCTGTCACTCCCACCAGTTGCTCAAAGAGAGAAAGGGAGAGAAGAAGCACAAACACTGTATACTGGTTATTCAAAATGCACTTTTTATTCACTTTAACACAGAGGATTTTTTTTTTTTTACAGTTGAAACAAAATATCTGATACACAATTTTGAGTTTTTAGCAGCACCTGCAACGAGAGGATCGTGGAATACCTCAAGGTAAAGTAGAGATGGCTGAGGCAGGCACAAATTAACCTGAAATTCATCAATCCACTGAAGACATATGGAATCTGAGGCCCCTTGAATTTAGCCCAATACATGACAATAAACTAAATAAATATTCTTTATGATGTTTTAATGGACTATTGAAAAACAGTAAGCTCCAATTAGAAATATCTTATTCAAAAAAATCCAGTGTTCGTTAAAAAAAACTTTCTGAAAATATTGCACTGCACATCCTAGTGTATACAATTTCTAAGCCTATATGCACAGTTCCTGGTACCCACAGATTTCAGCCTTTGGTGTTTTATAATCTTACCCAAACTTATGTCAGCACCCCAGTGAGTGTTCCTCACCAAAATGCCACTGTTTTTGTCATTTAATGTTAACTGCTTTTATTAAGATATTGTGTAGTGATTTGGCAGGAGAAAATTGGTATGGCTAAGAGGAAAGGGGCTTCAGATGACTTGTCAATAAAATTAACACTTGCCTCGGTTAGACAGGAGGTCTATGAATAGGATACCCACATAATTTTTTTTTACTTAAATGACCACATGCCATTCTAATAGTGACAAGTACTTTTCTGAGTGGATGGAGGTCTTTATGTAAGCCTGAGATCTACAAATAGAAACTATTATAAGCAGAGTGCAAGTAGAAAGAGAAGGCCCCAGGTCTCATGCACTTAAAAACAATTAGCATTTAACAGTTCTGATGTACAGATTTTCACCCTAACATGATGGTAGCAAAACAATCGTAGAACTTGGAAGCCAGTGTGGCTGGCTATAGGCATAGGCAGGAGAGGGACCAATACTTAAGAGCTGTGGGGTCCCAGTTCTGGCTTCGACTTCTGGCATCAAAATTACTTTGACAATGGGGTAAGGACTCTATTTAAAAGGGAAATATTGAGTATGACTGGGTTGAGATACCGTCTTCCACTTGTCTATTTAGTCAAAAAGTCCCAGAGCTCTTAAAGCACATAAGGTCCCACATGTAAGGCTGATTCCATATGTGGCTACAATGGAGAGTTCTAGGCTATATTCCCTAGGCTATAAGCTCCTGCTTCCTCCCCGGCCTCCATCTCTTTTGGGGGGTCACTTCTAACTGTCCCTCACTACCTTGGGTCACTATTTTTTTTTAATATAGATGTTTTAAAAGTAGAGATTAAAAGCTTTGCAGGACAAATAGATCAACCAACAAGAACTAGACTGCATATTTGTAATACAGTATATAGCTAGCAGTCATGGTAATCAAAATTTGACAAACCGTTTTTGTATTTTAATATGGTATTTTTAGGATATTTATATCAGGGCACATAATAACTACTCAGAGCTCAAGAATTTCTCCTGCTGTGGTGCCAAAGAAAGAGCTGTGTAGTTGCTGTTAAATGCTGATCCCAGAATAGTTTGAGAATTTTAAAAGTCCCTCTCCAAAGGGACTCCAAAATCCCTCTTAGCTGTTGTCTTAAGAAACATCTAATGACAACACAACACTGAAACACAGTTTGTACCTTGCAGATTCATAGAACTTAGAGCTGGAAGGGACCTTAAACCAAATATCTAGCCAGGACAGAAATTCTTTTTTATGGTATTTTAACAGATGGTCATCTAGTATCTTCTTGAATATTTTCATTGGAAGGGAGTTCATTATTAAGGCAGTCCATTCCACTGTTGGACAACTCTATGAGAAATTCAGTCTACCACTGGGTTAAAGTCTGCTCTCTTGTTACTTTCAGTGTCCTAGTTTGGCCAGCTGAACATACAGTGCAACATACAAGATATTAGTTCCTTCTATAATAAATATTTGAGTTAAGGAACCTTGTGAGAAAAGCCCGTTATCCCCCAATCTTTTCTGAAGGTTTCTCTGAGAGCAGAGCAGTGGGCCAAAGGACCCTCAAAATTATGAGCAGAGAGCACTGCATCCAAAGCCATATACTAAGCAGCATTGCTAAATTGGTAAGAGGTTGTCAGAGAAGCAACATCCCTATGCAGCAAAAGTAGACTTACGAAGTAAAAGCAGACCAACCATTTATTTGCAAGGGTGGTTGGCATATTTAAGCATAATCCATTCACTAGTACCCTGTTACTTCAAACACGAAGAGTATAATCAATTTCCAGTGTCATCAGTGTATCTCTTACTGAGATATTTTTTGAAAAGCTCAAATGGGAGCAAATCTTATAGGAGGATTCAAACATGGCAGTGTACATCACTGTACTGTTATATACCTAATTATCACAACCTCTTTATAATTGAAGCTTAGGACATCCTTGTTTGCATTATTATTTTTTTATTGTAATACAGCTCAGAGTCTTATTTTTTCTTCCTTTGGCAGAAATGTCAGAAACTGATGGCCAAGAGTCCACGGTGACATTTGTTAGTTGGCTAATGGAACACTTTCAGGGATAGCTGTAGCTCTTTAACTCCTTCATGCTGCTGGGTTCTAAGTTTAAACTGTGATTTGAAAATATTTAAATCTCTCAGGACTGAAGCTTTCTGAAAAGTCCTGATACACACAAGAAGGAAAGAGCAGAAATCACGCAAAATACACTTGGCTTGATAAAGCTTTTTTTTTTTTTTTTTTAATCGCTCTACAACCTCCATTTGAAAGGCTCTGATACACAATCACAACCTTCTCTCTTACCCTTTTGTGTGTGCCCTCTCAGAGGGGCACAGTTATTCTGACACTATTGACCGAACAGTTTGGGGCACACTTTTAAAAGGCTTCTTCCTGCTTTTAACAGCATGAGGATCCTGCTTTGGAGCCACTGTTCAAGTCAATAGTGTGACCTAACATGCAATGCTCCAGCTGTTCCTCTACGGCCAACACCTGCCTGACAGCTTCTTCAAAGGCCACTGTCACGTTAGTATCATCTTTGGCACTTGTTTCTAGATAAGGGTAATCTCCATTCTCCATGCACCAGGCTTGTGCCTCCTCAGTAGTCACTTGCCTATCCTCTTTGTCTACCTTGTTACCCAGAACTACAAAGGGGAAGTGCTCAGGGTCTTTCACATCTGCATAGTAGATGAATTCTTTCTGCCAGTTACCAAGGTTCTCAAAGCTCTGCCGGTCATCCACGCTGAAGGTCAAGAGGCAGCAGTCTGCTCCCCTGTAGAAGGGTGTCCTAAGGCTCTTGAAACGCTCCTGCCCTGCAGTGTCCCAGATCTGGAGAGTTACAAAACGTCCATCTACCTCCAGATCTCGATTTAAGAACTCTACCCCTATGGTGTGAAAAGCCTGGGAGTCAAACTTATTGGTTACATAACGGTTCATAAGCGAGCTTTTCCCAACTCCACCATCACCCAATAGAATAACCTTTAAGAGCAAGGATTTCCCACTCATTGTTGCAGCACCAGTTGGGGAGGAGTTTATAACCAAGAGAACCTGAAAATAAAAGAAAAAGTAGGAGGGAAAACAGTTAAACCTGAAACTGAAATCAACTTCATAGTAAATGTCTCTGAATTATATGGCCTACTCATTTAACCTCTCTTGATTCACGGTCATTAACTATGTAGTACAGCAGAAGGAATAGAATCCTTTTGCATACAAGGGAAAATAGGTCTTGTTTTTCTGAGGTCTTCTGCCTGTGCCAGGAAAATGGCTGAATGCCATGGGTAAATGGACTAGCAGATGGTGCTATAATTTGGTTCAGTTCAGACCCTGTTCTAGGCGAGAGAGCCTAGAACAGGAATACCACTCAGATGTGTAACCATATTATGAGTTTCCAGTTTGACAGTTCCAAACAAGAGGCAAATAGTACAAAATTGATTTGGAGTTTGAAGCCTGTCCATGACAGACCCAAGAATTATTGAGGAGAGAAAGCTGTAGAAGCTGAAATTTTAATTATGTCAGTAGAGTTTGGGGCTACAATTAGACTGGACCCCAGAACTTGGAAGAGAGATAAAGGTCAAGTTTCTTCAGGCATTTGCCTCATTATACTTGCATTGATACAGATACCCTCACAAATAAAGGATCTTCCACAATCTTTTCTTCATGGAACAATGACATGTAAATTGATGATTGTTGACTGGGATCATTGTAACAGCTATCATTTAGGAAGAAAATCTTGAATAGCTTATTAATTTTTAGATTTAGGTTCTAATTCCATAATGGCACCAATGAAAATAGACTGTAAACTTTAAAGTGCTAAAAACAATGCAGTACCCTTCTTGGTACCTCCACAACATGTCTGTACATGGAATATCTAGAATGCATCTTACGATAAAAAGATCAAACGTTTACTGAACAACTAACCGGTACTAGATTTTGGTAAGTACTTTCACACTAGGTCCACTGTGGGAACAAAACAATGATGATGTTAACTGGGTGTTATTTATGCAAGAGACCCAAAGAGATGAAAACCAATTACTAATCAAAAGAGCACATGCAAAAGAGCTTCTGGAGGCACACACATTTGAAATGTAATTTTAAAAAGCCTCATTAGTCCTTAGTATTATGTTGGTGCGTGTGTAATAATTATATATTTTTCTAAATATTCCTTTTTAAGAGATCAAATGAAAAAATATATATACCTACCCAGTTGGGTCTTTGCCACAATTTTAGTCTTTTCTTTTCCTTGTTGTTGTTTTATTCTTTCTTTTTAGGGTTCTAGAAAATGGATTGGGAAATGTTATTTTTAAAAATGTATAATAAAACAAAGTTAAGGCTATATATAAATATACTCAAGTCAGGAAAGAAACAGACCCACCTCAACTTACCTATAGAGGATGCTTTTCACAAATATACTGAAGAGTTCAAAATGCTACAAATGCTTAACACGGACAAAATAATATTATTGCAAAAACTTTAACTTGTCCTAATGAGTGTACTTCATATGGCTTTTAGAGTTTTATATTGTCCCTCCACTGAACTCTTCATTCAAAGTAAAGGTAAATCAAAGGAAGTAGATGATAGTCACAATAGATGATATTCAGGAAAGGGAAAGCACAGAGGAGGAGTCTAAGACATGTCGAAATCCTAAGTCAGAGATGAAACTCCTTCCCTTTATGTCTACCAATGTTCCCATCTCCAAGAAAGTTATTAATGCATTCACCAATCTGCCTCGAGGTTGTCTCTGAAATTGATTCCATAAGATCAGAGAAGAAATAATAATGTTTGGGGGCGCCTGGGTGGCTCAGTCGTTAAGCATCTGCCTTCGGCTCAGGTCATGATCCCAGAGTCCTGGGATCGAGCCCCACATCGGGCTCCCTACTCAGCGGGGAGCCTGCTTCTCCCTTTCCCTCGCTCCCCCTGCTTGTGTTCCTGCTCTCGCTGTCTCTCTCTCTGTCAAATAAATAAATAAAATCTTAAAAAAAAAAAAGAAATAATGTTTGGAGATTCCCTGTTTACAATATATTCTCTTGGCTAATTTTTTTACTCATTAATTTTGATCATGTCTTGAACACAGGTTTTAGTATTTAGCTGGCTTTATTAAATTCAAACACAACATTCACTTAACATAGTTAATTATGGCAAGAGTGTTATTTAAGCAGCATCAAGAGTGCTGGTCTAAAGAGAAAAACAGTTCTTAGATTTGTTGAGTATTTTTTTTTAAGAATAAAGAAGAGTGTTAGAAATCTCTATTGCCTAATCATCTCATGTTATTTTTTTCAAATATAGATAAAGCATATAATAAGGAATTCATCAGAGACCTAAATCAGTAATTATGAATTTAAATAATGTCTTCTAAATTGATAGGCTTTATCTTCCTTCTTGGTCTATATCTACTCTAAAAAATTTTCAAGTTTTCTACCATTACTGATTTTTGTCCTCTTTTTTCCTGCTCTCAAATTGCTTTCTTTGGAACTAGTTCAAGTAACAAACATTTCTTTAAATGGAAATGAAACAAGCATTAGCACACTTCTTTATCCTTTCTATGGGTCTGTAGGATAATTTTACAGACTGCTCACTTAAAAAAGGAACAGAGGAAGTACAAACTTGGGTAACAGTACTGGTAGTATTAAGGGCCCGTGCCAAATGAGCTTCCTCAAGTTCCTAGCAAACAGGTGTTTACGTGATTAAACAACTCACTAACTCTCCTTTCTCAGCTGTGGATAAACTCAAATGATGGTCAAGGACTGAGTGAATGTGGAAACCAAATACTCAACTCCAGGAATAATGATGAAGTATTAATAACCATCTGAGATAATGCTGCAGTTGCTTGTGCATTCCCTATTTGGTCATTTGCACATACAACTTCTGTGTACATAGGTTCTATACCAGGGAAAAGGGAGGAAAAGCAGTGTGGCTCTGTGTGAAGGGCACTGGGTTGGCAGCAATCAGGAGACAAAGGTCTTCATCACTACTACGCCATTCATTTATTTTATGAACTTGAGCAGGTTATTTAATCTTGCTTTGTTTCAATATCTTCCTATACAAATACAGAGCTGATAATACCTGCCCTACTTAACTCACAGGATTTGGCGAGGTGGGGGGGATGAATAACTTAGGAAGTTTGCAAAAATTTGTAAGCATGTATTGAAATTTTGGGTTTGAGATTTTTGTTCCTCTTGCTCCTTCACCTCCTGTCATTCACTTTTGGGGGCCTTGTGACTCAGTATGAACCCTCCTCAGAAAAGGCCTGCCAGTAGGAAGATCACAATTCTTCCTTTCCTCTTCCTTCAATATCTGAGAAGGCCTTGTTCCCTAACAATTTTGAGTATCTGCATACACCACAGAATCTTAGCGTCAGGGGGACCCTAAGGGTCTTCTGGTCCAATCCTGCTACTGATGATTGAGAAAACATTTGAGTGCCTATTGTGTGCTCTGTCCTTACTAAGCTAACCCTCCGCTCTCCTCCACTGTCTCCAACTCCCATTTGTCTCCTGAAGGTAGAATTGAATACAGTTTAGACATGTCTCCTTGTCTTCAGTCACTAAATCCTGTGGATTTTTCCTTGGAATATTCTTTCCCGGTCCTCTGCTACCATCCTCACTTTGACCCACATCTCCTTGCATCTAATCTATTGTGAAAACTTCCTGGCTCTTCTCTCCCTGCCTCTGGTTTCTCCCTACCTACTTTGCAAAGCTTCATTACTTGAGCACCCATTGGGTGTAGACACTGTTGGAAATGCATACATTTTTAAAGCAAGGTCCTACCCTCAAGGAATTTATGAATTAACATATAAACTTCAGATCTCATGATTTACAGTTGAAATGGTATCATTATATTGCCTTATTTAGTTTAACCCCCCCCCTTTTTTTTTTCTAAGTATGTCTTTCCTACACAACCAAATTTTAAATTCCTGGATGGTAAAACCCTTGTTTGTATGTCTTTGAAGCCCCTCCATCCATGCAGCAAGCATATCCTTCCTATGGATAATGAATAATATTCACTTATTAGTTAACTGTTTAGGTGGGTGCTCAGAACTAATGCCTCTGAATTGATGCCAAGGTACAAGAGATCTGCAGTTCTGTAAGATGTCCAAATACTATTATTTATTTGTGACTAAAGAGCAGAAATTACGGACTTATCTGCATCACTTTCTAGATGGGACTTACCAGGGACTTCACCTGTTGAAAGCCAGTGGCAATGCTCTAGTTTCCCTCCCCCGCCCCTCCATTTTTAAGAGAAACATATAAATTTCTCTATCCCCACCAAATGTCAGAGCGGTATAATTATCTCCACATTATGTTTTCAGTGGAGGCTGGCATCTCAACCATCATTATCATTATTGTCATTTGAAAATAAGTGTGATATCCTTTAGTACATACTCAAAAAGGACTAGCACAGTATAAAAGTAAACCAAAATTTTTTCCTCCTCCAGAATATGCCAGATTAAAGTCAAACCTTAAAAGAAGATAGCATTAAGGAGGCAATGGAATTCTTTGATAAACCTAAGTACATTTAACGGGAAAGTCAAATCCCTTATGCATCTTGTATGGGTCCCATATCAGCTTAGGATTTTGACTAAAATGTTTAATCTGATTTTGGTCCTATTCAGAGAAAGACCTGCCTTTGAATAACTCAAATGTCCCGGAGATGCAATTCCCCTTTCTTACCCACTCTCCACAATTAACAAGAATTTTCTAAGAATAGTATATTCACTTTTTCCCCCCAGAGTCTAAGTTTCAGACAATAAGGTAAATTAGAAACTCACATAACCAATGCTCCCTAGTTTTCTTTGTTCTTCAACACACTTGAAACCTTTTGAATCTGCTGTGCCTGCACCCACACAGCTTATTAAAATTATTGTATTTAGCTGGGGATGCTTAGGGGTGTGTGTGTGTGTGGGGGAGTGTGAAAAGAAGCAGTACAATGACGAGAAAGAGGTTGAACCTTTGAAAACAGAATATTTTAGTGTGATGATGGATAGACGAGAAATAGAAAAGCAAACTGGCAACATCAGTTTGGTTGCCATGGGCGGAATGATGCTCAAATCCATTGTGCAGTTTGTTTGGGAGTATGTGTTGACAGGGATGTGGTACTGTAGGGCTGGGGGTAGGGGAAGAGCAGCAGGGGAGAGCTAGGTAGTGGATGAGAGTGGCCGTGGTGGTAATCTGCACAGGGGAGGAGCCATGGTTGAAGCTACAGGGAAAGCCCATCTTAGTGACACACTGGTTGGGCCACCCAACTCACTGTTGATTCCTGGCACAGTATTTGGAAAATATTGCACTGGAGAACTGGGCAGGGCTTTCTTTAACTTATGTAAAAATCAATACAAACAAGAAGTGATTGCGTCTTTGAGACCCTCTACCTTAAATGGTGTAGGTTGTTTCCAGTACAACCTGATGCTTGTTGGTGGGGGTGGGGGAGGGTTCTGTAGCGGGGAAGCCGTCTGACGCACTGGATTCATTGTGTAGAGCAATCAAGTTATCAGCTACATTCCTACTCTGAGTCCAAATGCCACAGCTGTCATGCCACTGAAACACTATTCCCACATTTATGACCATATTTATATCCTATATGCAACCGGAAGGGTTCAATGTGGAATTTCACCTCTAACCTTTCACTCCTCACAACAACAGCTCTAGGGCTATGAGCCCGAAGGCACACTAGATAGCAATTTGGCCCTGCCCCAGGCCACTTCTTCCCAAGTAGCCTGCCAGGAGACAGGTAGGTGAGGTTTGGGTGACATTAAGAGAGCAGAGTATAGGGGAAAGAATCTTCCTTAGGAGACTGGGAATGCTGTTATCTCTACGACAGGGTCACTGTTGGCATTGGGGATCTAGAAAGTGAGATTTTACGCACAGTTCCAACTACCTCGGACCCGGGTCATCTCACCTCATCCCCATCTCTCAGAACGAGCAGCTGTGGCGCATGCGCACTGAGCCACACCCGTTCCCCACGGAGCCCTGCGTCTATCTGCGGGGCTTTGCCAGCCGCTCCGAATTACTCAGCAACGCCCCCCTCCATCGTCACCTTCCCCCCCAACTCCGACCCCTGCAGTGCCTACGCCTCTTTCCCAAGGTGCAGATGCCCCGGGGGATCACCTAGACCTCCCTTTCTCCCTCTTCCCACAGGCCCCCCCACCTCCCGGCCGCCCGCGTCCACTGGTCGCTAGCCCCTCTCCCTGCCCACGCACCCGCACCTTACCCAATACAATGGGAGAGAGATGGTGGGGGGGCGGGGGCCGCGGGTGCCAGGCAGGTCAGCTCTGCGTGCCGGCAGTCCGGTTCCTCAGTGACACGGTCACCGCTCCTGCCGCCTCCTCGTCCTCGGTGGGGCAGCAAGAGCAGCTCGGACCTCGGTGGCCTGACAGCTGCCGCTCGCGCCCGCCACCGCCGCCGCGCAGCGTCTCGCGCCCGCGCCCGCCAGGGGAGGGGGCGGGGCCCGCGCCGCCTCCTTGTGCCCCTTTCTTGGAGCCGGAGACCCGGCGTAGCGGCCTCCTGCCCTCGCGTGTCGAGAGCGCTCCCTGGCTCGCTCGCTCTTCCTTCATGCGCAGAGTCCAACCCTGGCCTCCCTTGTCCTCTCCTCTCCTCGCCGATTAGTAGGCACAATGACCATGGACCGTCAACTATTGCTCTCCCGTTTAGCTCCTCTGCTGCCCGGGCCACGCCCCAATTCCAGCAATTATCCTTCAACTTACCTCACATTTACCTTTCCTCCAAACCCTCTACTTTTGCAGAGAATAGCACATACACCCTCTGGTTTCAAATAACTCAGGGAAACCCATGATCACAGCGCCTTACTACACCCTCTAGCTGGGCACTGCTCATGAAATTCTCTTGGCAATCCAAACAGAAAGGTTCACATTGATAGCTCAGGCCTGGAAAACACACTGCCCTTTAATCTTAACAATTACCTTTCTAGACGGCCACACAGAGAGTATTACCTGAGGTTTCTGGACATGTTGCTGGGGCAGAACGCAGTGTTCCAATTGTGCTTAGCCACCCAGCCAGTCCCTTTTTGTGTCCTGTGGCCCTCTGGTACCTCCAACTAGTTTGTGATTTTTTCCCCCGAGACCAAAAGAGCTCCTGGCGTCATTTCGCTTGCACTCCGACTCTGTCAGGCAGATCCACCTCCGAAGCTTCCCCGATGTATGAGAACCTGTGCCTGTATGGCACTGCCTCTCGCTCACCATGTGCCCCCCTCAGGGCTCTCACATATGCTCTCCCTGCATCTGGGCCACTCTCTATCTCTTCACAAGTCAGCCACTCAGTCAATCTCACAGGCCCAGGTTAACTGTCACTTCCTTAAGGTAACCTTTCTCAATAACCCCAGAATAGAGAAAATGCCCTGATTTCTTTTCTGGTGGCCCATATAGCCAGCCTGCTGTACTTTTCCTTCATAATATGTATCCATTTACGATGAGATATTTAAATGTATGATTATTTGATTGAAAACTGCCTTCCTCCACTAAACTATGTTTTACCATAAAGTCCAGGATTATGACTGTTTAGATTTTCCATCATATCCTCAGAGCCTAGGTCAATGTTTATTACATAGGACATGCTCAGAAAATATTTGTTTAATATGAATGAAGGTTATATCATCAATTATTGTTATTTTAAAATAAAATGAATGGATCTAATTGAATCCCTTGTGCCTCTACTTAAACTAGTCCTGCCCCCCACACAAACACCCTAAAACACACTTCTGATAAAGAGATGTACTTAATCCTCTAAATCAAATTTTTACTCACACATTCTTATTTGTAATAAAAGAAAACTTTTGAGCATGGGCCCCAATATATGTATATGTATTTATAGGTTATATATATGTACTACTGTGTATATATACTTTATACATTACATTATAGATACATTATAATACATATACATTACAATACTCCAACACAGAAATTTAAAAAAAATGAGAAAAAATAAATATGTTGATGTCTGTGTTGTCTTTCTGCACTCCAATGAATTGTTTTGTGAACTACTCAAAATAACAGTTCTTCATATTAGAGTCTCTCATCTTTAAGTGAATCTAGGCTCTTTTGTCCTTTTCTCTGGATGCTACTTTTCCAAGTTTAATAATCTCTGAGAATCCTCTAAACCTGTTTGCAAGTTTAAGGAACTTTTAATTTCTAGGCTTGGGCACCCAGTTCTGTAGCCAGAAGCTCATACTGCTGAAGGCATTACATATTTGCAGAATGTGGGAACCCCTAGGGGTAAGTGAAATCCTATGTTAGTCCAAAGACTCCTAACTGCAAATCCTATTCTAAAAGAATCTTTAGAGGCCTTTTGAAAAGCAACTACCATTCATGTGGAACAGAAACAATGTGACTACCATTAGTTAATGAGGAAACAGCACAAAGTGGACAGCTCAAAGTTTCAAAGTAACTGCTGTAGGTGGTTTTGTGGCTCTCAGACTAGACTATTCTAAATGATCCATCACTGAGATCTCTCAGACCATGCTCTCCATGAAAAACTCTTCCATGCATAATGAAATAATTTAATCCTATCTTTGTGACACAGTTACACACACACACACACACACACACATCACTTTTCTACCAAAAACAGAATCTTAGTGCAGTCAGTACATAGGAAGCTAAACCATGATTGTCTTTAGATAATGGAGAAAATGTGACTTTTGTAGAGTAACACATACATGCAAAAATCAGCATTCAATGTATGCAATTTATTATCTCCAAAAGTCCCCAATCCTGATTCAGTTCTAAATACATTGACCTGGGCTTAAAGAAGACGTAACTGGATGTAATTAATATAAAAGAAAAGCCTGATTCAGTGGTCACAAGATGCATATGAACAAGAGTTCCATGAAGAGTTCAAATAAATTAATAAACAATGCATACTATTTCCCTTCCTGGAGAATTATAATGCATATTAGAACTTAAAGACTTTTGGAATTTTGCATTAAAGAAACCCTTTTTTAAAAACCAAACATTTCCCAAATATTTGAGACCACAGATTCCTTTTATTTATGGAACACCTGGTAACAGCACTAGTGCACCTCAGAACCCAATTTGGCAACTGCTGTCTTAATCAATTTCACAAAGTTGTAATGTGATAAAAGGACATTGGTTTGCCTTAAACATGGATGGTAATACTTGTCATCTTGCTTGGCCACTCAGATTGGTTTGTAGTGGTTTTTTTGAGAATTGTGCTGTGAAGGATTCTAAGGTGCATGCAGCTCAGTAGGAAAGACTGATTAGTTAGAGATGACTACCATGGAGGAAGAAATGTGTTTGCCATCCTTGGCCTAGAGTATTTCTATGGCAACTATACTTTTCATATTTTCCAGATAGTTCTGCTTTTGAATATTTTGTTCTTTTTTTTTTTTTTTTAAGATTTTATTTGTTTGACAGAGAGAGCACAAGGAGAGGGAGAGAGAGGGAGAAGCAGGTTCCCTGCTGAGCAAGGAGCCCGATGTGGGACTCGATCCCAGGACCCTGGGATCATGACCTGGGCCGAAGGCAGCCGCTTAACAGACTGAGCCACCCAGGCGTCCCTGAATATTTTGTTCTTTTGTCCCCATTTTGTAAATTACATTTACTGTAATACTTATGACACCATCTGATGTTTTATTCAGAAAATATAGTAGCCATAAATATGTAAAAAGGAAATTGGACAGTAAAATTTGTCAATATTTACCAATCATTGTCCAAAGCAAGTCACTGGTTCTGGTGACACCATATTTTTTTAATTTAAATTCAATTTAGCCAAAATATAGTACATCATTAGTACTAGACGTGATATTTTTTTTTTTTATCACTTGGCTGGGGATAATCTTGTGGAAAAGGGATATTTTGCAAGTTCTTCCATAGCCTGAAGGAAAAATCTCTAAAGACTATTCAGTTATTGAAAGCCTCAGTATGAATTTAGTTTTATTATTTTTAAAAACATACGTATTTTCAATCTTTGTCCACTAAAAAAACACTCAGAAACAATGAAAAACTGTGTCAAAAAGCAACTCTAGTACTTAGACTGAGATTCTTTTTTTTTTTAAAGATTTTATTTATTTGACAGAGAGAGACACAGCGAGAGAGGGAACACAAGCAGGGGGATGGGAGAGGAAGAAGCAGGCTTCCCGCTGAGCAGGGAGCCAGATGCGGGGCTCGATCCTAGGACCCTGGGATCATGACCTGAGCCGAAGGCAGACGCTTAACGACTGAGCCACCCAGGCGCCCCTAGACTGAGATTCTAAGTACCATTCTCCAATGAAAGGAACCAAGGTTTCTTAGAGAAATGGCTGATTCTAGGTCTGTGGCAAGAAGTGTCCAGGATGAACCTGGAATATCTTGTCATACTAGATATCAAAGAAGCTAAGGAACTGTGAGATAATAGAAAATAATGTATTGGTCTCTAGCTCCGGTTCCTGGCACAGAGCTCCTAAATTCCATGTAAATTCCTAAGTGATAAGACCAGTGGGAACATCTTTTGTTCTAATATTTGGTCTTCTTTAAAATTTAAATTCAATTTAGTTAATATATAATGTATTATTAGTTTCAGGGGTAGAATTTAGTGATTCATTAGTTGCACATAACAACCAGTGCTCATTACATCAAGAGTCCTCCTTAATGCCCATCACCCAATTACCTCATCGTCCCACTCACCTCCCCTCCAGCAACCCTCAGTTTGTTTCCTAGAGTTAAGATTCTCTTATGGTTCCCTTCCCTTTCTGTCTTTTTTATTTTTCCTTCCCTTCCCCTATGTTCATCTGTTTAGTTTCTTAAATTCCACATATGAATGAATCACATGGTATTTGTCTTTCTCTGACTTATTTTGCTTAGCATAATACCCTCTAGTTCCATCCACATCATTGCAAATGGCAAGATTTCATTCTTTTTGATGGCTGAGTAATATTCCATTATATATATGGAAGATTGATATATATATATATATATCACATCTTCTTTATCCGTCTTTATCCATTCATCTGTCGATGGACATCTGGGCTATTTCCATAGTTTTCTGCTATGAACATTGGGGTGCATGTGCCCCTTCAAATCACTATTTTTGTGTCCTTTGGATAAATACCTACAAGTGCAAGTGCTGGGTCATAAGGTAGTTCTGTTTTTAACTTTTTGAGGAAACTCCATCCTGTTTACCAGAGTGGCTGTACCAGTTTGCATTCCCACCAACAGTTTAAGAGGGTTTCCCTCTCTCCACATCTTTGCCAGCATTTATTGTTTCCTGAGTTGTTAATTTTAGCCATTCTGACTGGTGTGGAGTGGTATCTCATTGTGGTTTTGATTTGTATTTTCCTGATGCTGAGTGATGTTGAGCATTTTTTCATGTGTCTGTTAGCCATTTGTATGTCTTCTTTGGAGAAATGTCTGTTCATGTCTTCTACCCCTTTCTTAACTGGATTTTTTGGTTTTTTTGGGTGTTGAGTTTGATAAGTTCTTTATAGATTTGGATACTAGCCCTTTATCTGATAAGTCATTTGCAAATATCTTCCCCCATTCCATAGGCTACCTTTTAGTTTTGTAGACTGTTTTCTTTGTTGTGCAAAAGCTTTTTCTCTTGATGAAGTCCCAATAATTCATTTTTACTTTTGTTTCCCTTGTCTTTGAAGACATGTCTAGCAAGAAGTTGCTGCAGCCAAGGTCAAGGAGGTTGCTGCCTTTGGTCTCCCGTAGGATTTTGATGGATTCCTGTCTCACATTTAGGTCTTTCATCCTTTTTGAGTTTATTTTTTGTGTGTGGTGTAAGAAAGTGGTCCAGTTTGATTCTTCTGTGTGTGGCTGTCCAATTTCCCCAACACCATTGGTTGAAGAGACTGTCTTTTTTCCATTAGATATTCTTTCCTGCTTTGTCAAAGATTAGTTGGCCATAGAGTTGAGGGTCCATTTCTGGATTCTCTATTCTGTTCCATTGATCATTGTGTCTGTTTCTGTACCAGTGCCATATTGTCTTGATTACAGCTTTCTAAGACAGCTTGAAGTCCAGAATTGTGATGCCTCTAGCTTTGGTTTTCTTTTTCAAAATTACTTTGGCTATTCAGAGTCTTTTCTGGTTCCATACAAATTTTAGGACTGTGTGTTTCAGGTCTGTAAAAAATGCTGTTGGTATTTTTTTTTTAAGATTTTATTTATTTGAGAGAGAGAATGAGAGAGAGAGAGCACATGAGAGGGGGAAGGGTCAGAGGGAGAAGCAGACCCCCTGCTGAGCAAGGAGCCCAATATGGGACTCGATCCCGGGACTCCAGGATCATGACCTGAGTCGAAGGCAGTCGCTTAACCAACTGAGCCACCCAGGCGCCCCTGTTGTTGGTATTTTGATAGGGATTGCATTGAATGTGTAGATTGCTTCGGGTAGCATAGACATTTTAACAATATTTGTTCTTCCAATCCATGAAGAACAAATATTGTTA
>NW_023270121.1:0-35377 GCF_011800145.1 Mirounga leonina | reverse complement strand
CCATGAAGAACAAATATTGTTAAAATGTCTATGCTGAAAAACATTCCATGCTTTTCCATTTCTTTGTGTCTTCCTCAATTTCATTCTAAATATTCTATAGTTTTCAGAGCACAGATCCTTTACGTCTTTGGTTAGGTTTATTCCTAAGTATTTTATGGTTTTCAGTGCAATTATGAATGGGATTGATTCCTTGAATTCTCTTTCTTCTGCTTCACTGTTAGTGTACAGTTGCAACACAGAGCAGAAATGCAACTGACTTCTTTGCATTGATTTTATATCCTGCAACTTTGATGAATTCCTGTATCCTAGCAGTTTTTTGCAGTCTTCTGGGTTTTCTACATAGAGTATCATATAGTCTGCAAACAGTGACATTTTGACTTGTTCTTTGCCAATTTGGATGCCTTTCACTTCTTTCTGTTGTCTGAGTGCTGAGGCTAGGACTTCCAGTACTGTGTTAAATAACAATGGTGAGAGTGAACATCTCTGTCTTGTTACTGAACTTAGGGGAAAAGTTCTCAGTTTTCCCCCATTGAAGATGATATTAGCTGTGGGTCTTTCATATATGGCATGTATGATGTTAAGGTATGTTCCCTCTATCCCTACTTTGTTGATGCTTTTTATAAGAATGGATGCTGTAGGGGCGCCTGGGTGGCTCAGTCGTTAAGCGTCTGCCTTCGGCTCAGGTCATGATCCCAGGGTCCTGGGATCGAGTCCCACAGCGGGCTCCCTGCTCGGCAGGAAGCCTGCTTCTCCCTCTCCCACTCCCCCTGCTTGTGTTCCCTCTCTTGCTGTGTCTCTCTCTGTCAAATAAATAAAATCTTAAAAAAAAAAAAAAGAATGGATGTTGTACTTTGTCAAATGCTTTTTATGCATCTATTCAGAGGATGATATAGTTCTTATCCTTTCTTTTATTAATGTGGTGTATCACATTGATTGATTTGTGAATATTGAACCACCCCTGCACCCCAGGAATAAATTCCACTTGGTTGTGATGAATAATCCTTCTAATGTACTGTTGGATCCTATTAGCTAGTATCTTGTTGAGAATTTTTGCATCCATCTTCATCAGGGATTTTGGTCAGTAATTCTCCTTTTTAGAGGAGTGTTTGTCTGGTTTTGGGATTAAGGTAATGCTGGCCTCATAGAAATGAGTTTGGAAGTTTTCCTTCCCTTTCTACTTTTCAGAATAGTTTGCAATCAATCACTCTTTTCTCCCCAGTTTCCATCAGAACTCTGTGTTCACCTGGCCTTTGACCAAGCATTTTTATCTCAAGCATGTGACTGAGTTTCAAAACTCCAAATACTAACGACTCCCAAGGCTTGGACTCATGCTGTTCCTCCCTGGGGAGGGAGGGTGTCTCAGCGCACTTCTGCTTTTTTCTGGACCCCTCCCAGGAAAGTGGTTGCATGCCCATGCAGTGGTTCGCAGTTTATGGCAACACAGCGCAGAAAGCTGGCACCTAGGCTTGCTGTTCACAGCCGGCTTCCCCACTCCTATGCCTAGTAACTCTGCCACACTCAAATACCACACGTTCTTCTTGCAACCCCAGAAGTCCTCCAACCATGCTGTCACACCTGGGATTCCACCCTGCTTCACCACCTGAACACCTTTAAGCCAGGCACATTCCCCACTATAGTAGGCTTCTAAAAGTTCTGATTTTGCATTCTGCTGCTTATAATACTTTGTGGTATGCTCCTTAAGCAGGCTCTCTCCCCTCTGCCATATCCTCAGCTATATTACACTAGATTCAAGTCTTTGCACCTCCTACCTTCCAAATAGTGGTCACTTTTCTACTGGTAGACTTGCAGCATTTGTTTTCTCAGATCTCTGATTGATTTCTCTGGTGTTCAGAATGATTTGGTAACTATCTAGTTGTATTCCAGGGACCAGACAAACAGGGTCCCCCTACTCCTCCATCATCTTAACTCCTCTGTAATATTTGGTCTTTGACTCTAGTTCCTGACACAAAGCTCCTAAATCCTTTGGAATTTCCTGGGTGAAAGAAGTGTCTTTTGTTTGGGCGCCTGGGTGGCTCAGTTGGTTAAGTGGCTGCCTTCGACTTGGGTCATTAACCCAGGGTCCTGGGATCGAGTCCTGCATGGGGCTCTCTGCTCAGCGGAGTCTGCTTCTCCCTCTGCCCCCCCACCCCAGCTCATGCTCTCTCTCTCTCAAATAAATAAAATCTTAAAAAAAATATGTGTCTTTTCTTCTTATGGGGTGACTCTGGGTGAGTTATTGGAGGGCTTCTGGATGGGGGATTGGTCACCAGAAAAACCAAGCCATAATTAGAAACTTAGAATTTTCAGCCCTACCCCCCATTTCTTTGGAGAGGGGAGAGGGTCTGGAAATGGAATTAATAACTGATTCTGTTTATGTGAGGAAGCCTCCATAAAAATCTCAAAAGCATGGGGTTTGGAGAGCTTTCAGGTTGGTAAACATATCTAGGTACTGGGACGGTGATGTGCCCCAACTCTACAGGGACAGAAGCTCCTCCACTTGGGACTCTCCCAGAAATTGCCCTATGTATCTCTTCATCTGGCTGTTCATCTGCGTCCTTTAACATAACTTTTAATAAACTGGTAAATGTAAGTAAGCAGTTCCCTGAGATTTGTGAGCTGTTCTAGAAATTAATAGAATCCAAAGGGGAGGAGGTCATGCGAACCTCTGATTTATAGCTAATTGATCAGAAGCACAGGTAACAACCTGGACTTACAATTGGGTTTTTCCCCATAGAGAAACACTATTAAGGTTGTGTCAGAAAGGACTTGGGAGCAAAATTAAAGAGCCTTTACTGACCAAATGTGAAGCAATTTGAGCATCAACAAATAAAATAACTACAATGGATTGAAATATATCAAATATGTTTAAATATCTGAGTTCATAATGATACTTAAAAATGTAATTGGTCAACTTGGAGAAAGCAAGGAAACTAGCTCATTATTTTGAAACTGGTAAATAAAATAATGAACCAAACACTTAACCTGTCTTTTTATGTACACATTCTTCCTCTGTGTAACCAAATAGTTTGTGAGGAAAATGTTTTAGTAGAAGATTTCTAGCTAGGGGCACCTGGGTGGCTCAGTCGTTAAGCATCTGCCTTCGGCTCAGGTCATGATCCCAGGGTCCGGGGTCAAGCCCCGCATCGGGCTCCCTGCTCAGCGGGAAGCCTGCTTCTCCCTTCCCCCCCTCCCCCTGCTTGTGTTCCCTCTCTCACTGTGTCTCTCTGTGTCAAATAAATAAAATCTTTAAAAATATATTGAAAAAGATGATTTCCAGCTAATAAATTAAGAAAGAATGACAGAATTTTACAGTGGTTAATGAATTAATGGATCTAGGCAATGATCATCAAGGTCAACTAACATTACAAAAAGAGTAATAATCAAATATCATATGACTCCTAATGGAAAAACAAAGCAGCACCTATGAAGTATTTTTGCTGAAAAATAGAATTTGCATCTTATCAAGCCTCTAGATAGAACTACGAATTTTTAAGAAGATATAAGGACAATGATGTTAAATAACATCTTACTCTGTATATAGATTCTTGGTCTTGGCAGAGATATTAAAAATTATCCAATCCATTGAATCCCAAACCTAGCTGCACATCAAAATCACATAGAGGATTTATCAAAAGTATAGATTCCAAGTCCCTGACATTGAAATCTCTGCAGTGGGGCTCAGGAATGTGTTTTTAACAAGTTCTCTGGGGGATTCTGATAAGCTGGCCCATGTACAAGAATCATAAACTCTTTCTAGCATCTCACCTATTGCAGGAATCCATTCTATAATGCCCTGACTGTGGTCATTCAGCCTCTGAATAATGACTTCACAAGCAGCCCATTCCATGATTTAGTTTACTTTGCTAGAAAGTTTTTCCTTATAAAATGATGAAATCTGCAACCTCTAACTCCTCTTATTTTGGTACTAGTTTTGACCTCAGACATGGCAGGTAGGTTTTGTAGAGGTATCTCTTAAGGAAAAAATATCAGAAATACAAGTTTTTTCTTTGAGGATGGTGAGTAGCTTCTAAAAATACATTGCTTGTCAGCAAGAATGCAGGTTAAAAGAAAAAAAAATCAAAGCAAATACTATGCTCAGCATCTCTGTGCATGAAGTCATTGTTCAGTAAAGTACTAACAATTTCTCTTTGAAAGATAAGTATTTTCCAAGGCTGAAAGATTCAATATTTTACTTTCTTTGTTTTGAGAACATTACAGATCTGTTGTCTTATAATTGTTGCAAATTACACAAAACATTGTTCAGATGAATGTATAAGTCATAATATGATGGTTTGTATGAAAATTAACATTTTGAAAATTGTGTTGGCTAATGTAAAACATCCAAAGTAAGCTTTCTCAACTTTTCTTAAAGAAAGCATTGTGTTCTAAGTCTATAAGAGGTCAGTTTATCCTTTTTTTCAACTCATAGATGGGTTAAACCCATTTTGAGTTAACTTTTGTGTATAATTTAAGATGATCTAGGTTCATTCTTTTGCATGTGGTTGTCCAGTTTTCCTAGCCATTTATTTATTTATTGTTTATTTATTTTTTAAAAGATTTTGTTTATTTATTTGACAGGGAGAGAGAGTGCACAAGCAGAGGGAGTGGCAGGCAGAGGGAGAGGGAGAAGCAGGCTCCCCACTGAGGAGGGACACCCCCCCCCCGCCCCCGACACGGGGCTTGATTCCAGGACCCTGGAATCATGACCCGAGCCAAAGGCAGCCACTTAACTGACTGATCCACCCAGATGCCCTTCCGAGCACCATTTATTGAAGAGACTGTCCTTTTTCCATTTTATGTTCATGGCTCCTTTGTCATGAATGAACTGTTCATATATGTGTGGGCTTATTTCTGAGCTGTTTATTCTTTTCCACTGATCAGTGTGTCTATTTTTGTGCCAATACTATACTGTTTTGATTACTATAGCTTTGTAGTATAGCTTGAAATCAGGCAGTGTGATACCTCTAGCTTTGTTCTTTCTCAAGATTGCTTTGGCTATTCAGGATCTTTTTTTTTTTTTTTTTTTTAAATTCAGGTTAGTTACCATATAGTGAGTATTGGTTTCAGGAGTAGAATTTAGTGATTCATCACTACATATAACCTCCAGTGCTCATCCCAAGTGCCCTCCTTTATGCCCATCACCCATTTAGCCCATCCCACTCACCCACCTCCCCTCCAGCAGCCCTCAGTTTGTTCTCTATAGTTAAGAGTCTCTTACGGTTTGCCTCCCTCTCTGTTTTTATCTTATTTTATTTTTCCTTCCCTTCCCCTATGTTCATCTGTTTTGTTTCTTAAATTCCACATATGAGTGAAATCATATGATATTTGTCTTTCTCTGACTGACTTATTTAGCTTAGCACAATACATTTTAGTTCATGATCTTTTATCTTTCCACACATTTTAGAATTGTTTGTTCTAGTTCTATGAAAAATGCCACTTGAATTTTGATAGGTATTTTATTGAATCTGTAGATTGCTTTGTGTTGTATGGACATGTTAGCAATATTAAGTTTTCCAATTCATGGGCACCGAATATCTTTACAATTTATTTGTGTGTTCTTCAATTTCTTTCATCAGTGTCACAGTTTTCAAAGATTTTTACACAGTTTTACAGATTTCTTACTTCCTTGGTTAAATTTATTCCTAGGTATTTTATTCTTTTTGATGCATTTGTAAATGGGATTGTTTTCTTTATTTCTTTTTCTGATAGTTTGTTATTAATACATAGAAAGGCCACAGATTTCTGTATGTTTATTTTGTACCATGCTACTTTAACTGAATTCATTTATTAACTCTAGCAGTGTTTGGTAGAGTCTTTGGGGTTTTCTATATATAGTATCATGTCATATGCAAATAGTGACAGCTTTACTTTTTCCTTTCTAAACTGGATGCCTTTTATTTCTTTTTATAGCCTCATTACTGTGGCTAGAACAATACTATGTTAAATAAAAGTGGTGAAAGTGGGCCTCCTTGTCTTGTTCCTGACCATAGAAGAAAACTTTTCAGCTTTTCACCATTGAGGATAATATTAGCTGTGGGTTTGTTATATATGGCCTTTATTATGTTCAAGTATGTTCCCTCTAAATCCACTTTGTTGAGAGTTTTTATCGTATATGAATGTTGAATTTTGTCAAATACTTTTTCTGCATCAATTGAGATAATCACATGATTTTTATCCTTTATTTTGTTAATGTGGAAAATCATGTTGATTGATTTGCAGATTTTGAACCATCTTAGCATCTTTGAAATAAATCCCACTTGATCATGCATGGTGTGTGATCCTTTTAATGTATTGTTGAATTTAGTTCGCTAATGTTTTGTTGAGGATTTTTACATTTGTGTTCATCAGGAATATTGGCCTGTAATTTTCTTTCTTTTTCTTCTTTTTTTTTTTTTTTTGGTAATGGTGTCCTTGTCTGGTTTTGGTATTAGAATAATGCTGGCCTCATAAAATGAGTTTTGAAATTTTTCCTCCTCTTCAATTTTTTTGGAAATTTTGAGAAGGATAGGTATTAAACCTTGTTTGAACGTTTGGTAGAATTCACCAGTGAAACCATCTAGTCCTGGACTTTTGTTTTTTGGGAGGTTTTTGATTACTGATTCAATCTCCTTACTAATAATCAGTCTATTCACACTTTCTATTTCTTCATGATTCAGTCTTGGAAAATTGTGTATTTCTAAGATTTATCCATTTTTTCTAGGTTGTCCAATTTATTGGCATATAATTATTCTACTAGTGTTTTATGATCCTTTGTATTCTGTGGTGTCAGTTGTAACTTCTTTCATTTCTTATACTGTTTATTAGAGCCCTGTCATTTTTTTTCTTTGTTACTCTAGCTAAAGATTTGTCATTTTTTTTTTTTTATCTTTTCAAAGAAACAGCCCTTAGTTTCTCTGATCTTGTCTTTTTTTTTTTTGGTCTCTATTTCATTTATTTCTGTGTGAATCTTTATTATTTCCTTCCTTCTACTGGCCGTGGGCCTCATTTGTTCTTCTTTTTCTAGCTCCTTTTTGTATAGAGTTAGATTGTGTATTTGAAATTTTTCTTCTTTTTGAGGTAGGCTTGCATTGCTATGATCTTCCCTTTTAGAATTGTTTTTGCTGCATTCCAAAGATTTTGGTATGCTGTATATCTGCTTTCATTTGTCTCTAGGTATTTTTTTTTTTTTGCTTTCTTCTTTGATGACCCTTTGTTTTTTTCAGTAGCATGTTGTTTAATCTCCACATTTTTGTGTTTTTCCAATTTTCTTCTTGCAATTGATTTCTATTTTTGTATCATTGTGGTTGGAGAAGATGCTTGATATGATTTCAATTTTCTTGAATTTATTGAGACTTATTTTGTGGTCTAAAATTGATCTATGCTGTTCCATGTGCACTTGAGAGGAATGTATTTTCTGTTGCTTTTGGATGGATTGTTCTGTATGTATCTGTTAAATCCATCTGACCTAGTGTGTCATTTAAGGTTGATGTTTCCTCACTAATTTTCTGTTTGGATGATCTATCCACTGATATAAGTGGAGTGTTAAGGTCCCCTACTTTTATTGTAATGTTGTCAATTTCTCTCTTTAAGTACATTAATATTTGCTTTATATATCTTAATGTTTTTATGTTGGGTGCATATATATTTATAAATGTTATGTATGTCTTCCTGTTGAATTGACCCCTTTATCATTATGCAATGCCCCTCTTTGTCTATCATTACATCTATGTTTCAAAGTCTATGTTTTCTGCTATGAGGATAGCTACACCAGTTTTCTTTTCATTTTCATTAACATGGAATATCTTTCTCCATCCCTTCACTTTCAGTCTGTGTGTGTGTGTCCTTACTTCTGAAGTAAGTCTCTTGTTGATGATATATAAATGGGTCTTATTTTTAAATTTTTAAATTTATTATTATTTATTTTTTTATTTTAAAGATTTTATTTATTTGACAGAGAGTGAGAGATCACAAGTAGGCAGAGTGGCAGACAGAGGGAGAAGGAGAAGCAGGCTCCCTGCTGAGCAGAGGGCCTGATGCGGGACTTGATCCCAGGACCCTGGCATCATGACCTGAGCCAAAGGCAGATATCTGCTTAACCAACTGAGCCACCCAGCTACCCTGGATCTTATCTTTTTTTAATCTATTCAGCCACTCTGTATTTTGATTGAAGTGTTTATTCCATTTATATTAAAGTAATTATTGATAGGTATGTACTTATTGCTATTTTGTTGATTGTTTTCTCACTGTTTTTGTAGATCCTCTCTTTTCCTTTCTTCTCTTCCTCTTTTCCCTTGTAGTTTCTATATAGTGATCTGCTTTGAGTTGATAACAACTTAATTTTGAACACATACCAAAACTTTACATTTTTCTCCCCCTCCACATTTTATATTTTTGATGTCACTTCATATATATCTGTTAACAAATCACTGTAGTTTTAGTTAAGTTTGCTTTTTGTCTTTTAACTTTCATACTTGCTTTATAAGTGATCCACTACTTTCACTATGTATTTACTTTTTCCAGTAAGATTTTTACTTTTGTATGCTTTCTTGTTAGTAATTATTGCCATTTCTTTTCAGTTTAGAGAAATCCTATTAACATTTCTTGTAATGCTAGGTTAGTGGATTTTGCTTATCTGGAAAATTTTTAAACTCTCCTTCAATTCTGAATTATAACTTGACAAGTAGAGAATTCTTGATTGGAAGTTTTTTTTTTCCTTTCATCACTTTGAATATGTTGTACCACTCAATTCTGGCTTGCAAAGTTTCTGCTGAAAAATCTGCTGATAGCCTTATGGGGTTTCCCTGTACATGATAAATTTGTTTTTCTCATGCTGCTTTAAAGATTATCTCCTCATCTTTAGCTTTTACCATTTTAATTATAATGTGTCTTGGTATGGATCTCTTTGGCTTAATCTCATTTGGAACTTTGCTTCCTGGACCTGTATGTTTGTTTCCTTCCCCAGATTAGGGAAATTTTCAGCAGCTATTTCTTCAAATAAGTTTTCTAGCCTTTTCTTTCTCTATTCTCCTTCTGGGACCCCTATAATGCAAATGTTATTCTGCTTGATGTTGTTCCAAAGGTCCCTTAAGTTGTCTTCATCTTTTTAAAAATTTTTTTTCTTTTTGCTGCTGTGTCTGGGTGAGTTCTATTGCTTTGTCTTCTAGTTTGCTGATCCAGTCTTCAGCTTCATCCAGTCAGCTGTTGAACTCTTCTAGTGTATTTTTTTTTTCAGTTCAGTTATTACATTTTTCAGCTCTGTAACTTTTGTTTGGAATTTTCTTATATTTTCTATTTCTGTAGAGGATCTCACTATGCCCATCCATTTTTCTACTGAGTTTGGTGAACATCTTTATGACCATTAATTTGTATTCTTTTTTAAAAGATTTTATTTATTTGTTTGACAAAGAGAGAGAGAGCACAGCAAGGAGAGCTGCAGGCAGAGGGAGGGGGAGAAGCAGGCTTCCTGCAGGGAGCCTGATATGGGGCTCGATACGAGGACCCTGGGATTATGACCTGAGCCAAAGGCAGATGCTTAACTGACTCAGCCACCCAGGTGCCCCTGTAACAACCACAAGAACAGAAGAAGCAGAGGAACAAATAAGTGATATAGAAGACAGAATTATGGAAAATAATGTAGGTGAAAAGAAGAGGGAAACAAAAGTATTGGATCATGAAGGTAGACTTAGGGAACTCAGTGACTCCATCAAGTGTAATAACATTTGTATCATAGGAGTCCCAGAAGAAGAAGAGAGAAAAAGTGGTAGAAGCTTTATTTGAGGAAATTATAGCTGAAAACTTTGCTAATCTGGGGAAGGAAACAAACATCCAAATCCAGGAGGCACAGAGAACTCCCATCAAAATCAACAAAAGGCCAACACCAAAGACATATTGTAGTCAAATTTACAAAATGTAGGAGAAACATTTATCATGGAAATGGATGTCAAAAGAAAGCTGGAGTAGCTATACTTATATCAGACAAACTAGATTTTAAACCAAAGACTATAAGAAGAGATGAAAAAGGGCATTATATCATAATAAAGGGGACTATCAAACAAGAAGATCTAACAATTATAAATGTTTATGTCCCAACTTGGGAACACCCAATTATATAAAACAATAACAGTCATAAAGGAACTCAAACATAAAGGATAATAATACAATAATAGTATGGAACTTTAACACTCTTTCACGGCAATGGACAGATCATCTAAGCAGAAAACCAACAGGAAACAATGGCTTTGAATGACACAGTGGACCAGATGGACTTAACATATATTCAGAACATTTCATCCTAAAGCAGCAGAATACACATTCTTTTCAAGTGTACATGGGACATTCTTCAGAATAGATCACATACTAGGTCACAAATCAGGCCTCAAAAAGTATAAAAAGATTGAAATCATACCATGTAGCATTTCTGACCACAATGCTATGAAACTTGAAGTCAACTGTAAAAAATTTGGAAAGGCCACAAATACATGGACGTTAAAAAACATCCTACTAAACAATGAATGGGTCAACCAGGAAATTAAAGAAGAAATAAACAAATATATGGAAACAACTGAAAATGAAAACATGATAGTCCCAAAGCTTTGTGGTACAGCAAAAGTGGTCATAAGAGGGAAGTATATAGCAATATGGGCTTACCTCAAGAAGCAAGAAAAATCTCAAATAAGCAACCTAACCTTACATCTAATGAAGCCAGAGAAAGAACAACAAATGAAACCTAAAGCCAGCAGAAAAAGGGAAATAATAAAGATTAGAGCAGAAATAAATGATATAGAAACAAACAAACAAAAAACAGATCAATGAAACGAGGAGGTGGTTCTTTGAAAAAATTAATAAAATTGATAAACCCCTTGTCAAACTCAGAAAGAAAAGAGAAAGGACCCAAATAAATAAAATCACAAACAAGAGAGGGGAAATAACAACCAACACTACAGAAATACAAACAATTATAAGAGAATATTATGAAAATTTATATGCCAACAAATGGGACAGTCTGGAACATATGGATAAATTCCTAGAAACATATAAACTACAAAAACTAAAACAGGAAGACATAGAAAAGTTGAACAGACTGATAACCAGCAAAGAAATTGAATTATAATAAAAAATCTCCCAAAAGGGGCACCTGGGTGGCTCATTTGGTTAAACTTCTGACTTCAGCTCAAGTCATGATCCCAGGGTCCTGGGATTGAGCCCCATGCCAGGCTCCCTGCTTGGCAGGAAGTCTGCTGCTCCTTCTCCCTCTGCTCTTCCACCCACTTGTTCTCTCTCTCTCTCCAATAAATAAATACAATCTTTTAAAAAAATCTCCCAAAAAACAAAAGTCCAGGGCCAGATGGCTTCCCAGGAGAATTCTACCAAACATTTAAAGAAGTGTTAATACCTATTCTTCTCAAACTATTCTGAAAAATAGAAATGGAAGGAAAACTTCCAAATTCATTCTATGAGGTCAGCATTTTCTTGATCCCAAAACCAGACAAAGACCCCACTAAAAAGGAGAATTATAGACCAAAATCCCTGATGAAGATGGATGCAAAAATTCTCAACAAGATACTAGCTAATAGGATCCAAGAGTACTTTAAAAAAATCTTTCACTATGATCAAGTGGAATTTATTCCTGGGCTGCAAGGATGGTTCAGTATTTGCAAATCAATCAATGTGATACACCACATTAATAAAAGAAAGGATAAGAACCATATGATTCTCTCAACAGGTGCAGAAAAAGCATTTGACAAAGTACAGCATCCATTCTTGATAAAAACCATCAACAAATTAGGGATAGAAGAAACATACCTCAATATCCTAATAGCCATATACAAAAAATCCATAGCTAATATCATCCTCAATGGGGAAAAACTGAGAGCTTTTCCTCTAAGGTCAGGAACAAGACTAGGATGTCCACTCTCACCACTGTTATTTAACATAGTACTGGAAGTCCTAGCCTCAGCAATCAGATAACAGATGAAATAAAATCAGCAAGGAAGAAGTCAAACTTCCACTATTTGCAGATGACATGATACTCTATGTAGAAAACCCAAAAGACTCCATCAAAAAATTGCTCGAACGAATGCATGAATTCAGTAAAATCGCAGGATACAAAATCAATGTGTAGAAATCTGTTGCATTTCTATACATCAATCATGAAGCAGCAGAAAGAGAAATCAAAGAATTGATCCCATTTACAATTGCACCAAAAAAAAAAAAAAAAAGATGCCTAGGGATAAGCCTAACCAAAGAGGTGAAAGACCTGTACTCTGAAAACTATAAAACACTGATGAAAGAAATTGAAAATGACACAAAAAAATGGAAAACATACCATGCTCATGGATTGGAAGAACAAATATTGTTAAAATATATATGTTACCCAAAGCAATCTACACATTAAATGCAATCCCTATCAAAATACCAACAGCATTTTTCACAGAGCTAGAACAAATAATCCTAGAATTTGTATGGAACCATACAAATAGAATAGATAAAGCAATCTTGAAAAAGAAAAGCATAGCTGGAGGCATCACAATTGCAGACTTCAAGTTATTTTACAAAGCTGTAGTGATCAAGATAGTATGGTACTGGCACAAAAAAGACACATAGATCAATGGCACAGAACAGAAAACCCAGAAATGGACCAACAACTATATGGTCAACTAATCTTCAACAAAGCAGGAAGGAATATCCAATGGAAAAAAGACAGTCTCTTCAACAAATGGTGCTGGGAAAATTGGACAGCTATATACAGAAGAATGAATATTTTTTTTCTTTTTTTTTTTATTCTTATGTTAATCCCCATACATTACATCATTAGTTTTAGATGAAGTGTTCCATGATTCATTGTTTGTGCACAACACCCAGTGCTCCATGCAGAATGTGCCCTCCTCAATACCCACCACCAGGCTAACCCATCCTCCCACCCCCCTCCCCTCTAGAGCCCTGTTTGTTTTTCAGAGTCCATCGTCTCTCATGGTTCGTCTACCCCTCCGATTTCCCCCGCTTCATTCTTCCCCTCCCGCTACCTTCTTCTTCTTCTTCTTTTTTTTTTCTTAACATATATTGCATTATTTGTACAGAAGAATGAATATTATTCAGTCACTAAAAAGAATGAAATCTTGCAATTTGCAATGACAAGGATGGAGCTGGAGAGTATAATGCTAAGTGAAATAAGTCAGTCAGAGAAAGACAAATCTCATATGATTTCATTTATATGTGGAATTTAAGAAACAAACAAGGAAAGGGAAAATAAGAGAGATAAAAAGAAAAATCAAGAAACAGACTCTTAATTATAGAGAACAACTGTAGGTTACCAGAGGGGAGGTGTGTGTGGGGATTAGTTAAATAGGTGATGGAGATTAAGGAGTGCACTTGTGATTGTGATGAGCACTGGGTGATGTATGGAAGTGTTGAATCACTATATTGCACACCTGAAACTAATATAACACTGTATGTTAACTAAGTGGAATTTAAATGAAAACTTTAAAAAAACCAAAAAATAGGGGCACCAGGGCAGCTCAGTCAGTTAAGCATCCAACTCTTGATGTCAGCGCAGGTCTTGATCTCAAGGTTGTTAGTTCAGTCCCCGCATTGGGGTTCACGCTGTGCATGGAGGATACTTAATAAAAGAAAAAAAATTAAAAATAAAATAAAAAATAAAACATAGTATTCTGTACTCACACACATACACAAAAAGAAGTGCACGTGTTTTGATGAGCACCGAGTGATGTATGGAAGTGTTGAATAACTATATTGTACACCTGAAACTAATATAACACTGTATGTTAATAATACTGGAATGAAAATATAAAAAATTAAAAAATACATAGATTTGAACTGTTTGTATTTCATAAAATTAATTAGGTGAGGGTTTTTAGTAATGTATGAAGGCAAAGTTGTGGATTTAGACTTAATCATCCAATTTATGTTCAAGTTGAAACATTACATTTTCTTAGTCTGTGTCAAATTGTTCTATGGCTGATTTTCATCAGGGTTCTTTTTAGTATGACATTGGTTTCCTAGAAATCTAAGGACTTTTGTGCTGTGGTTCACTCAGCTTATGCTCAGGAACTTCTTCCTAAAGCACTTAAACATTCCTTTATTCAGCTTGTCTTTCACTACTATTAAGTCATCTTTGTACAAAGATCACTTTCATAAAAATAGATCCTCAGAGCTCATATTTTTACAGATGATAAAATTGACATTCAAAGGAGCTATTTGATTCACCTAAGATCACAGAGCTGTTTGGTATTAGGGTCAAAGCATAGACCTGTTTGTCTATTCTGTGTTGATTAAGCACTTACTCCATCCAGGGCAATGTACTCATTGATGAGGATACAAAGATGCAGAAGACTTGGTCCCTGCTCCCAAGGAAGATGAGTTCTTCAGATTCCAAAATAAGCCAGGCAGCCTATGAAGGCTGGGACATCACAAATGTCATTTGGACTTCATTAGAGAAAATTGCTTTGAATTTTGACTCCTTTTTTTAAAAAATTTTTTATAAAGATTTTATTTTATTTATTTGACAGAGAGAGACACAGCGAGAGAGGGAACACAAGCAGAGGGGAGTGAGAGAGGGAGAAGAAGGCTTCCCGCGGAGCAGGGAGCCCGATGTGGGGCTCGATCCCAGCACCCTGGGATCATGACCTGAGCCGAAGGCAGACGCCTAACAACTGAGCCACCCAGGCGCCCCAAATTTTGACTCCTTTATTTGTCAAAATATTCCTTGGGACTGAGCAGGAGAAAGACAGATTGCAAACCATAATCCTAGAGACCCGTTTTGTTTGGTCAGCATAGCACTTACATTTTCTTTAACTGTCAGTTAAAAATTTGGAGAGATCACATTTAAATATCTAGATTTCTAGATTCTCTTGAAAAAAAAAAATCCAAAGATCTGGCCTTATTAGACCAGTGTTCCCTTGTAGCAGTATTTCTCTGGAGGGGAGGAGTTGTGGCCTATTTTTTATGGGTTGGTGCTAGCAATTTTCATAGTTCCTAACCAATATCTTCCACACACTCTTACTGGCTACCCAACCACTGAAGTATTTAAGTTGATTAACCCTGTCAACTAACTTGGGGGGTTCCAAATTGTTGTTTGAACTATGCCTGACAGCAGATGGCAGCAATAAGCCATGTAACTGCCATTTCTCTTAGAAGTAGGAAAGTGGTACTATAGCCAACAGTTGACTTCAGAGGCTTTTCTTTTTTCCTCTAAAAAAAGACAAAAAAACTAAGGTCACTAGATTCTAGTTGAGCCATATTTTGACAAAATAACTGGTGGGAGAGGGATTTAGTGCTAGTGGTGAGAAGCAGCCCATTGTGTGTTGTAAGAATCTGTAAGGCATGAATGGAATAGCTGGCTACAAGCAAAAAATCCTGAAACTGAGAAATAAAGCAAGTTGGTTTGCAGCCACTGGTTGAGGACACTCTTCCTCACACAAACTATATACCAAAAAATTAGCTTAAAAATGAATCATAGACCTCATTATAAGACCTAAAACTTTAAAACTATTAGAAGAAAACCCAGAAGTCAATCTTTATTAACTTAAGAATAGATAGTGGCTTCTTAGATATGACACTAAAAGCACAAGCAACAAAAGAAAAAGTAGTTAAATAGGACTTCATCAAAATTTGAAACTTTTGTGCTTCAAAGTATACCATGAAGAAAATGAAAAGACAACTTGAAGAATGGAAGAAAATTTTTGCAGATCATAAATTGCATAAAAAACTTGTGTATAAAGAATGCTTACAAATGAACAATAAAAAGACAAATGACCTAATTTAAAAAAAAAAAACAAAGGATCTAAATAGACACTTCTTTAAGGAAGATACACAAATGGATTATAGGCATATAAAAAGATGTTCAACCTCATTTGTCATCAGGGAAATGCAAATCAAAACCACAATGAGATACTGCTTCACTCATCACAGGATGGCTAAGATGAAAAAGACAACAACATGTGTTAGCAGTGATGTGAAGAAATTAGAACCTTCAAACATTGTTCTTGGGATTATAAATGGTGCAGCTACTTTGGAAAACGTTTTGGGTGCTCCTCAGAATGTAACCCAGCAATGCCTTTCTTAGTTATATAGTCAAGAGAAATGAAAACATGTCCACACAACAGTGAAGGAAACCATCAACAAAACAAAAGACAACTTACTGAATGGGAGAAGATACTTGCAAATGATATATCTGACAAGAGGTTAATATTCAAAATATGTAAAGAACTTTTACAACTCAACACCAAGAAAAACAAATAATCCAACTAAAAATGGGCAGAGGACCTGAATAGACATTTTTCTAAAGAAGACATACAGATGGCCAACAGATACATAAAAAGATACCCAGCATCACTAACTACCAGGGAAATGCAAATCAAACCCACAATGAGATATTACTTTACATCTGTCAGAATGGCTAGAATAAAACAGACAAGAAATAATAAGTGTTGGTGAGGATGTGGAGCAAAAGGAACCCTCATGCACTGTTGGTGGGAATGTAAATATAAATTGGTACAGCCACTGTGGAGAACAGTATGGAGATTTCCTCAAAAAAGTTAAAAATAGAAATACCATATGATTCCATAATTCCACTACTTGAGTATTTTCCCACAGAAAACAAAAACAGTAATTCAAAAAGATATATGCACTCCTATGTTTATTGCAGCATTAGTTATAATAGCCAAGATATGAAAGCAACTCCATGTTTATAGCAGCAATGTCCACAATAGCCAAAATATGGAAAGAGCCCAGATGTCCATTGAGAGATGAGTGGATAAAGAAGATGTGGTATATATACATAATGGAACATTACTCGACCATCAAACAGAATGAAATCTTGCCATTTGCAATGACATGGATGGAACTAGAGGGTATTATGCTAGGTGAAATAAGTCAGTCAGAGAAAGACAAATACTGTATGATTTCACTCATATGTGGAATTTAAGGAACAAAACAGATGAACATAGAGGAAGGGAAGGAAAAATAAAATAAGATAAAAACAGAGAGGGAGGCAAGTCATAAGAGACTCTTAACTCTAGGAAACAAACTGAGGGTCACTGGAGGGGAGGTGGGTGGGGGGAAGGGATAATTGGGTGGTGAGCATTAAGGAGGGCACCTGATGTAAGGAGCACTGGGTGTTATATACAACTGATGAATCACTAAATTCTACCCCTGAAACTAATAATACACTATATGTTAACTAAATTGAATTTAAATAAAAAATTTTTAAAAATGCAGCCTAAGTGTCCATCAATAAATGAATAAAGAAGTTATATATATATCATACACACACCCATCTACCATATACATACATACACACAACAGAATATTACACAGCCATAAAAAGGATAGATCTTGACATTTTCAACAACATGGATGGACCTACAGGGTATTATGAAATAAGTCAGACTGAAAAAGACAAATACTGTATGATTTCACTCATATGTGGAATCTAAAAAACAAATGAATAAACAAACAATCAAAAAGTAAAATCATACCTATAAATACAGAGAACGTACTGATGGTTACCAGAGGGAAGGGGATAGTAGATGGGCAAAATGGGTGAAGGGGAGTGGGAGATACAGGCTTCCACTTATGGAATGAATAAGTCACAGAAATAAAAAGTATAGCATAGGGAATATAGTCAATGGTATTGTAATAGCATTGTATGGTGACAGATGGTAGCTACACTTGTGGTGAGGATAACATAATATATAAAGATATTGAATCCCTATGTTGTACACCTGAAATTAATATAACATTGTGTGTAAACTATACTGAAATAAAAAAATATATCCACACATAAACTCATATATAAATACCATAGCATCATTACTAACAATAGCCAAAATGTAGAAACAACCCAGTTGCCCATTAATTGGCAAATGGATAAACAAAATGTAGTATATCCATACAATGGAATATTATTCAGTTGTAAAAAGTAATGAAGCACCAAACATGCTACTATATGAATGTCCCTTGAAAAATTATGCTAAATGAAAGAGGACAGACACAAAATGATTCCATTTATATGAAATGTCCAGAATAGATAAGTATATAGAGACGGAAAGTAGATTAATGATTACCAGGGGCTGCAAAGAGGGGAGATCAGGAGTGACTGCTAATGGGTATGGAATTTTTCAGAGTGATGAAAATATTCTGAAATGAGATAGTAGTAGTTGCACAACTCAGGGAATATACTAAATACAACTGAATTATACACTTTCAGAGGTTGAATTCTGTGTTATGTGAATTATAGCTCAGTAAGTTATTTTTTAAAGATTTTATTATGTTATGTTAGTCACCATACAATACATCATTAGTTTTTGATGTGGTGATCCACGATCCATTGTTTTCGTATAACACCCAGTGCTCCATGCAGTACATGCCCTCCTTAATACCCATCACTGGGCTCAACCATCCCCCCTCCCACCTCCCCTCTAAAACCCTGTTTATTTCTCAGAGTCCATAGTCTCTCATGGTTCATCTCTCCCTCCGATTCCCCCCCCCCTTTATTTTTCCCTTCCTTCTCCTAATGTCCTCCATGCTATTCCTTATGTTCCACAAATAAGTGAAAACATATAATTGACTTTCTCTGCTTGACTTATTTCACTTAGCATAATCTCCTCCAGTCTCATCCATGCTGATGTAAAAGTTGGGTATTCACCCTTTCTGATGGCTGAGTAATATTCCATTGTATATATGGACCACATCTTCTTTATCCATTCCTCTGTTGAAGGGCATCTCAGCTATTTCCACAGTTTGGTTATTGCAGACATTGCTGCTATGAACATTGGGGTGCATATGGCCCTTCTTTTCACTACATCTGTGTCTTTGGGGTAAATACCCAGGAGTGCAATTGCTGGGTCATAGGGTAGCTCTATTTTTAAATTTTTGAGGCACCACCACACTGTTTTCCAAAGTGGCTGTACCAACTTGCATTCCCACCAACAGTGTAAGAGGGTTCCACTTTCTCCACAACCTCTCCAACACTTGTTGTTTCTTGCCCTGTCCATTTTTGCCATTCTAATTGGTGTAAGGTGGTATCTCAATGTAGTTTTGATTTGAATTTCCCTGATGGCTAATGATGATGAGCATTTTTTTCATGTGTCTGTTAGCCATTTGTATGTCTTCTTCAGAGAAGTGTCTTTTCATATCTTCTGCCCACTTTTTGACTTGATTATTTGTTTTTTGGGTGTTAGTTTGAGAAGTTCTTTATAGATCTTGGATACCAGCCCTGGATCTGTAGTGTCATTTGCAAATATCTTCTCCCATTCTGTGGGTTGCCTCTTTGTTTTGTTGATTGTTTCTTTTGCTGTGCAGAAGCTTTTTATTTTGATGAAGTCCCAAAAGTTCATTTTTGCTTTTGTTTCACTAGCTTTTGGAGATGTATCTTGAAAGAAGTTGCTGTGGCTGATGTCAAAGAGGTTACTGCCTATGTTCTCCTCTAGGATTTTGATGGATTCCTGTCTCACATTGAGGTCTTTCATCCATTTGGAGTTTATCTTTGTGTATGGTGTTAGAGAATGGTCGAGTTTCATTCTTCTGCATGTGGCTGTCCAATTTTCCCAGCACCATTTATTGAAGAGACTGTCTTTTTTCCATTGCATATCTTTTCCTGCTTTGTTGAAGATTATTTGACCATAGAGTTGAGGGTCCATATCTGGGTTCTGTATTCTGTTCCATTGGTCTATATGTCTGTTTTTGTGCCAGTACCATGCTGTCTTGGTGATCACAACTTCGTAATATAGCTTGAAATCGGGCAACGTGATGCCCCCAGCTTTGTTTTTCTTTTTCAACATTTTCTTGGTGATTCAGGGTCTTTTCTGGTTCCATACAAATTTTAGGATTGTTTGTTCCAGCACTTTGAAAAATATCATTGGAATTTTGACAGGGATGCATTGAAGGTATAGATTGCTCTGGGTAGCATAGACATTTTAACAATGTTTATTCTTCCCATCCATGAGCATGGAATATTTTTCCATCTTTTTGTGTCTTCTTCAATTTCTTTCATGAGTGTTCTGTAGTTCCTAGAGTATAGATCCTTTACCTCTTTGGTTAGGTTTATTCCGAGGTATCTTATGGTTTTTGGTGCTATTGTAAATGGAATAATTTCTCTAATTTCTCTTTCTACAGTTGTGTTGTTAGTGTATAAGAAAGCAACTGATTTCTGTGCATTGATTTTGTATCCTGCCACATTACTGAATTGCTGGATGAGTTCTAGTAATTTGGGGGTGGAGTCTTTTGGGTTTTCCACATAAAGTATCATGTCATTTCAGTTTTCCTTCTGTTTCTATTTTTTGAAACAGCTTCAGGAGAATAGGTATTATTTCTTCTTTGAATGTTTGGTAGCATTCCCCAGGGAATCTATCAGGCCCTGGACTCTTGTTTTTTGGGAGGTTTTGATCACTGCTTCAATCTCGTTACTGGTTATTGGCCTATTCAGGTTGTCAATTTCTTCCTGTTTCAGTCTTGGCATCTTATAGGTTTCCAGGAAGGACTCCATTTCATCCAGATTGCTCAGTTTATTGGCATATAGTTGTTGATAATAATTTCTAATAATTGTTTCTATTTCCTTGGTGTTAGTCATATCTCTCCCCTTTCATTCATAATTTTATTAATTTGGGTCCTTTCTCTCTTCTTTTGGATAAGTCTGGCCAGTGGTTTATCGATCTTATGAATTCTTTCAAAGAACCAACTTCTAGTTTCGTTGATCTGATCTACTGTGTTTTTGGTTTCTAATTCATTGATCTCTGCTCTAATCTTAATTATTTCTCTTCTAATGCGTGGCTTAGGCATCGTTTGTTGCTTTTTCTCTAGTTCTTTAAGGTGTAGGGTTAGTTGGTGAATTTGGGATTTTTCTATTTTTTGAGTGAGGCATGGATGGCTATGTATTTCCCCCTTAGGACTGCCTTTGCAGTATCCCATAGGTTTTGGACTGATGTGTTTTTGTTCTCATTGATTTCCATGGATTGTTTAAGTTCTTCTTTGATTTCCTGGTTGACCCAAACATTCTTGAGCAGAGTGGTCTTTAGCTTCCAAGTGTTTGAATTTCTGCCAAATTTTTTCTTATGATTGAGTTCCAGTTTTAAAGCATTGTGGTCTGAGAATATGCAGGGAATAATCTCAATCTTTTGGTATCAGTTGAGACCTGATTTGTGACCCAGTATGTGGTCTATTCTGGAGAAAGTTCCATGTGTGCTCGAGAAGAATGAATATTCTGTTGTTTTAGGGTGGAATGTTCTGTATATATCTATGAGGTCCATCTGGTCCAATGTATCATTCAAAGCTCTTGTTTCCTTGTTGATTTTCTGCTTAGATGATCTGTCCATTGCTGAGAGTGGAGTATTGAGGTCTCCTACAATTAATGTATTGTTATCAATATGACTCTTTAATTTGGTTAACTGTTGGCTTATGTAGATGGCTACTCTCATGTTGGGGGCATAGATATTTACAATTGTTAGATGTTCTTGTTGGATAGACCCTTTAAGAATGATATAGTGTCCTTCTGTGTCTCTAACTACAGACTTTAGTTTAAAATCTAATTTGTCTGATATAAGATTTGCTACCCCAGCTTTCTTTTGAGGTCTGCTGGCATGGAAGATGGATCTCCATCCCTTCACTTTCAGTCTGGATGTATCTTTAGGTTCAAAATGAGTCTCTTGTAGACAGCATATGGATGGGTCCTGTCTTTTTATCTAATCTGCAACCCTGTGCATTTTATGGGAGCATTTAGGCCATTCATGTTGAGAGTGATTATTGAAAGATATGATTTAATTGTCATCATGTGGCTTGTGAAGGCATTGTTTTTATAGGTTGTCCCTGTAAATTTCTGTTGTAGATCACTCTTGGGGTCTTTCTCCCTTTATAGAACCCCCCCTTAATATTTCTTGCAGGGCCGGCTTAGTGGTCACATATTCTTTCAGTTTCTGCCAGTCTTGGAAGCTCTGCATCTCTCCATCCATTCTAAATGACGGCCTTGCCAGATAAAGTATTCTTGGCTGCATGTTCTTCTCATTTAGTACCCTGAATATGTCTTGCCAGGCCTTTCTGGCTTGCCAGGTCTCTGTGGATAGGTCTGACGTTATTCTGATGTTCCTCTGTCTGTACGTAAGGGATCTCTTCCCCCTAACTGTCCCTAAGATGGTTTTCTTGGTTCTAAGATTTGCGAGTTTTACTATTATATGCTGGGGTGTTGGCCTGTTTTCCTTGATCCTGGGGGGTCTTCTCTGCCTCTAGGACACGAATGTTTGTTTCATTCCCCAGGTTAGGGAAGTTCTTAGCTACGATTTGCTCAAATACATCTTCTAGTCCTCTCTCTCTCTCCACTCCCTCCAGGATTCCAATAATTCTGACATTGGAACGCTTCATGGTGTCACTTATTTCTCTGATTCTATTTTCATGGATTCTGAGTTGTTTTTCCCTGGCCTTCTGTTTTTCCTTTTTATCTATTAAATTGTCTTCCAGGTCACTGATTCATTCTTCTGCCTCACTTACCCTAGCTGTTAGAGTATATAGATTAGAATGGATCTCATTGATAGCATTTTTAAGTTCTGCCAATTCAGCTTTCCATTCTGCCCTTAGAGACTCTATGTTGCCATTAATTGATTTCTCCATTCTAGCTATTGTCTTCATAATTGCTAACCTGAATTCCATCTCCGACATCTTGGTTATATCTACATCCATTTATAAATCTGCGGCATAAGTCATAATCTCTGAGTCTTTTCTATTTGGGAGGGTTCCTCCTCTTAGTCATTCTGTTGATGGGTGGTTGAGGGAATGTATAGAGTCCAAATTATTGACCAGAACCCAAGCAAGATGCACCTGTTTTCTAGGGACCTTAGGGTTGCTGGCCTCTTGCTTTCCCAGCCTGTCTTCTGGGGGAGGGGCCTGCTGCGCTGTTACTCAGGCAACCCTGTTTGGGCAGAGTTGCCCTGCCCCCCTGTAGCGGGAGATGGGCTGAGTGGAAACAGGTTTTTGGGGGCTTTTGTTCTTTGGCAGCTTTCCCTGGCGACTTCCTGTGTCTCTTCTGAGAGTCAGAGCAGAAGAGACCGTTTCCAACCCTCTGCCTCAGAGCAGAGACATCGCAGTCTGTTCTTCAGTGAGCTCTCCAGGCCACATTATCTCCGTTTCTGTCTGTGCTGCTATAAGCTGCAGCGTCCTGGGTTGTGCACCCCTCTGCAGCGCTCCCCGTCCTGACTCCATGTTGGGGCACATCTCTGCCCTTTGTGCTTCTAAAACCGCCAGCCACTCCCAGTTTGCATGCTCAGCCCCGCTGCTCCAGGTTTCTGTCCTGGGGGCTGCCCTAAAGCCGCTACCAGTCTGCAAGTCTGTGCCCAGTCCCCAGCGAGGGAGGCTATCGCTCACCAGTGGTGTAGGATCCCCACGGCCAGGCTCCCTCCCACTGCCTTTTATCCTCCAATATCTGTCTGTGGAATCACGGCTCCCCACTTTGTACCTCAAAACCAACTGCCTGCGATACTGTGTTTGTAGAGATCCAGATCTATTTTCTTACATCTCAGGCTGATTTCGTGGGTGCTCAGAGTGGTCTAGTAGGTATCCAGCTCAATTCTGGGGACCAGTTGGAATAGCGTCCCCTACTCCTCCACCATCTTTTCTCTCTCCCCAGTTGTTATTGTTTAAAAAGGCACATTAAATATTAGTTTCCTGTAGTGCTTCAGGATCAACTATAAGAAAATCAGTTTTTTAACACTGAAGGAATATGGTTTAGTGTAATTTATGGGTGATAGATGTGGATTAAAGCAGTTATGGCTATGACCCAGACCCCTTCCTCTGGCTTCTGGAGGACAGCAAACTGGGGGACAGGACAACTGGAAAAAAGGAAAAGTGGGAAAGTTGAAGAGGAGAGGAAAGTATGAGGCCTAGCCTGGGATGGAAACTACCTTACTCTCAATGAATGGAAAAGGTGAGATCATACAACTTCCATCTGTGTTTGTGAGACATCAGAAATCAGCCTGATACTCTCCTTCCAACAAGAGTAGAGCATGAACACAGTACAAGTTTTAGCAAGGCAAAGGATAGGCAGGTCTTATTTTTAGGACTCGCCTGACTAGAATTTCCTCATTTCACCCTAAACACACTGAGTACACACACACACACACACACACACACACAGAATGAGAGAGAGAAGAGAGAGAGATTGAGAAAGACTGTGCGTGAGAGAAAACACAATGTTTCATGGTGACCGAATTATTTAATTATTTTGCTGGAGAAAAAGATGGCATGGCTCTCATGCAACCTGCAGCAAGGCTAAGCCTAAAGCATCAAGGTTCTCTGTCACGGAGGCTGCAAACCTTGTTGTAGCATGGCCCTCTTCTTTCTCAGGGGCTCTTATCCATATCTACTTAGCCATTATGGTTTATTGATTTATTTTTCTCATCTAATGTACTTCACATCTGTCCCTTTGTTTTCAATCTTCTTACCACTCTATCAGACCAGGTGTTCATCAATTCATGCCTGAAAAACAACTGAACAAACTAATGAGGAAAAAATAAAAGTGTTAGTTTAAGAGCTAACTAACCGTAAATTTCCTCTTAAGGGAAGAGATCTGTGTTTGTTTTAGCAAAAACCTTGATGGATCATTTTGATTACTCAAATATTATTCTTGGGACATGGTTGGAATGGACCTGGAGCTAAACTGTTCTGCTTGAGAAATTACCAGTAACAGCATGATTTGGATATTCAAGATCTGAGGAAAAGTAGGGAGAAGACTGAAAGAGAGAGGAGAATTTAGCAGCATCAAGAAAACTCAAGCCCTAGCAAAATGGTTAAGGAACTTTTAAGGTGAGAGATATTTAATAATTAATTTTAACTTGTTTACAAATATTTGGTCCTTCAGTAAGATCTGAAAGCACACAGCTATTGGTAGTGTATGGGAAAGTGAAGGAATCAAGGAATGAGCAAGGAGGCAATATAGTACAGAAAAAGAACCACATACCCAGGAGGCATGAGAAGAGAAAAAGAAGCAGAAACTCACAGACATTGGTGACCAGAAGAAACATAAGCATCAAACCTTTCCCAGGATCTCTTAAATCTTAGAAGGCACAATGACCCCAACAAGCCAGAAGGCTAGGGGCTTTTCAGGGACTGAATCTAAATCACATTACCACTGGTTATTTGGCACTTACTGTTCTTCCAGTTTTACACTTTGTCCCTCCCCATTCTTCCCCATGCTTTGTGTCTGAGGGGGAAATTGACCTATACTGAGATCATTAATGGAATTTTTTCTATTTTGGTTTTCTGTTGGGTTCCACCATTGAGAAGCCCTGGCAGGAGATCTGAGAGAGGAAGGAGATTGAGGTCAGGGTATTTATTCACTCAGCTCCTTCTGTGCAAGGTCACAGTGGGATAGTTAAGTTCACAGTACCTGATAGACGACCCTCTCAACATCCCTCTCTCTCATCAACTAACTTCTCCCACTTCTTTCTCTTCTCCCTACTATAATATTAAGAGTGGCAATAACCTCACTTTTATTTATCCCCAGTTACTTTACCATTCCTTGTGTTTTCCCTACACCTAACCCACATAATTGTTAATAGTCTCTTTATTAAATTCTCTTAAATTACCTGATATGAGTATGTCACCTGTTTTTCCCCTAGCACTCTAACTAATACTCTCATTAGGGCATTACTTCCATTATCTCAGTTAATTCTCACTACAACTCTACAAGGTAAATATTATTATTATTTTTAAAGATTTTATTTATTTATGTTTCAGAGAGAGAGAAAGAAACAGAGAGCAAGCACAAGCAGGGGGAGGGGCAGAGGGAGAAGCAGGCTCCCCGCTGAGCAGGGAGCCCAATGGGAGACTTGATCCCAGGACCCCAGGATCATGACCTGAGCTGCAGGCAGATGCTTAACTGACTGAGCCACCCAGGTGTCCCTGAGGTAAATATTATTATTAATCTTACCTTACAGATGTGGAAAATACGAGGCAGAGAGAAATTAAGTAACTTGCCTGAAGACCTTCTGACTCTAGAACTTTGGCTTTATACACTATGGCTTTTGTTTTTGTTTTGTTTTTTCTACTTTGATGGTAACCCTACATCCAGGTTTCAAGCCATCTGATACATTGTGCCCAGATTAGTCTTCCTAAAACATTCAACAAAGGTCCTCTAAGACCTGACTTCTATGTACCTTTTATCTCCCCTATACTTTTTTTCTATATAAGCCTTACAATCAAGCTGAAGTGGACTATTCATTTTTCCATGAAAATATCTTATTAGTCCTACCTCATCCTTCTTCTCATGAAGTGTCCCAGGGCTGGACTTCTCTCTTCACTCCCATTCCATCTCTTCCTTTGTTAGTCCCAATCAACCCTCTCCTCTGAGGTCCAACCGAAATCCTACCTTACCCACAGAGTCTGGCTAATCTTACTTCTTCCACTTTCTAGTTATATGACCTTCAGTGACTCATGCTAACTCCTCTGAGTCAGTGTCCTCAACTGTAAAATTCATATCAATTGCTGGTTTATTGATCTTGAAATACTTACTAATCTCAAAATGGCTCAGCAGTGAGGCCACCCAACCTAGGAATTCTTCTCTTCAACGACTTGATCAAGATTTCACAAGTGATGTTTTATAGTAGATATTTGCCAGTCTTTTTATGGTTTCATAGCATCTGAACCCCCTTAGCATTGTCCATTGTGTATTAGAAAGTGCCCTGCCTCTCACTACAGAGGCCAAAAGGGACCAAACATTTCTACTTTCTGCTCCTGACAGCTAGGATATAGACACATGACTTGACTCAGTCTTCCCAGGACTTTGAATATGGAAGAAGTGGACACAGAGGCTTTTGGAGATATAGCATGGTTTAGTGGTTCTTAAACATTAGTGTGTATCAGAAACTCCTTGGTGTGATATGCATGTGTGTATGTAAGGAGTTGTTTTGGTTAAAATGAAATCTCCTGAGCCCTACATAGATCTGCTAAGTCATTATCCTTTGGAAAGGGGCACAGGAATCTTTATTTTCACAAGCTCCTTAGGGCCTGGTGAATCTGATACACAATAAATTTTGAAAATTACAGCTCTAGGTCTATAGATAATACATTATTTTTACCAAATACGTTATTTCTTTCTTCATCTGTGGCTTTCCCATATCCCTCATTATTTGTTTCTACAGAAGAGATCTATTTTCTCCTTAGAGACTTTAATTTTACTCTTTCTTTAAGAATAATCTTTACATTAGCCACCCCACACCCACATTAAATAACACACACACACACCCTTTGGAAATCTTGAAATATGAACAGGGCTTATATGCCATCAATAATTTCTCCTATATTTGTAATTCCTCTAAGAACAAGAATTTGCTCCATACTCCTCTTCCAACTTTCCAATCTTTTAGGAAATTAATTGATGATTGGAAATGATGGCATCATTCACTTCATTTTGCATGACTTCTTTCTTTCACATATATCCTATTAATTTTATGGGAATCTCACTTTGTGGTTAATTGATGGTATGAATTTATCTCAACCAGTTTTATCAGTCCTTTATCATACTAATGTTAACCATTTGGCTTTATAGTCATTTTGATTATTTCTCTTTCCCAAGGTATTTGAAAATTCCTCCCCAACAATTGACCTGTTTTATATATTGGAAGAAGACATTACTTTCCCTGACATAGGTATTTCCAGAGGCATATGTATTCATAAGTTGTATCTCTTATCCTTTCAAATACATAGCCATGATCAGATATCTTCTTGCTATATCTTATGGCTTTTTGACATTCTTATTATAATCTTGGGTAAGTTAAAAACTAAAACTAATTTGAGTCTTCATTTATACTCTGTAAAAGGAGAAGACTAAAATCAAAGCTCTCTAATGGACTTTCTAGATAGTCTATGCCTACAAAGGATTGGGTCACTAGACATCTGAGCTGGGCACTGGGGAACAAATAAGAAAATTTCAGTTAACCAATATGCTCTTAAATGTTATAGAAAAAGTTTTCTGAAACTTGCCTCATACCAACAGTATCCTGCAAACTTTGTACCCTTTCACCATCATCTCCCCATTTCTCCCTCTCTCTAGCCCCGGACAATCAGCATTGTACTCTCTGCTTCTGTGAGTTTGACTACTTTAGCTTCCACATATAATTAAGACCATGCAGTATTTGTCTTTCTGTACACTTAAAATTTTTCTAAAAGGGTAGATCTTATGTTAAGTGTTCTTACCACACACATACACACACACACACACACAAAATAGTAGTAGTAGTAATAATAATAATAACAATAATACAGGTATGAGAAGAAACTTTGGGAGGTGATGGATATGCCTATGGCCTTGATGGTGTTGATGGTTTCACAGGTGTATAGTTATCCTCAAAGTCCTCGAGTTGTATACAATAAATATGTAGTTTTTATATGTCAATTATACCTTAATAAAGTGGTTTTTAAAAACAGAATATCCTTAGAAAATTGTTGGTAAAATGCTGATTCCCAGCACTTGCCTACCTCCAGCAACCCTGATTCAGGTGGTCTGAGATCAGGACTGGGAATTTATGCTTGAAATGATTTTCATGATCAGCCAAGTTTATGAGACTCTGCTAAAAGAATGGAAGATACTGCAGAGTTTGATGTTTGATAAACTTAATTTTTATTGAAATATAACATACATACAGAAAAGTGCACAAATTGCTTCATGTATTTTCTCAAAGTGAACACACCTGTGCAATTAGCACCCAAATCAAGGAACAGAACAGTACCAGCACCCTTGAAGCTTTCCAAGGTAGCCACTCCCAGTACTACTTTGTCTAAGGATAATGATAAACCTCATTTCTAACAGCACTGATTAGTTTTGCTTTCAAATTTTTAAAAGTTTTAATTCCAGTACTGTTAACATACAGTGTTATATTAGATCTTGGTGTACAATACAGTCATTCAACAATTCCATACATCACTCAGTGCTCTTCACAGCAAATGCACTCCCTAATCCCCATCACCTATTTTACCCACTCACCACCACCCCTCTGGTAACCATCACACCTGTCAGAAAGGCTAAAATCAAAACCACAAGAAACAACAGGTGTTAGCAGGGATGTGGAGAAAAAGGAACCTTTGTGCACTATTGGTGAGAGTGCAAACTGATGCAGCCACTCTGGAAAACAGTACGGAGTTTCCTCAAAAAGTTAAAAATAGAAATACCTTATGATCCAGCAATCACACTATTGGGTATTTACCCAAAGAATACAAAAACACTAATCAAAGGGATACATGCACCCCTATGTTTATAGCAGCATTATTTACATCAGCCAAGATATGGAAGCAGCCCAAGTGTCTATCAATTGATGAATGGATGAAGAAGTGAGATATATATATATATATATATATATATAGATAGATAGATAGATAGATAGATATGAATATTATTCAGCCATAAAGCTATAAAAAAGAATGAAATCTAGCTGTTTACAATGACATGGATGCAGCTAGAGAATAATGCTAAGAGAAGTAAGTCAGCCAGAGAAAGAAAAATACCATATGATTTCGCTCATATGTGGAATTTAAGAAACAAAACAAAGAAGCAAAGGGAATAAAAAGAGAGAGAGACAAACCAAGAAACAAATTCTTAATTTAGAGAATTGATGGTTATCAGACGGGAGGGGGTGGGGGGTTGGTTTAAATAGGTGATGGGGATTAAGGAGTGCACTTGTCATGAAGAACACTGGGTGATGCATGGAATTGTTGAATCACTATATTGTACACCTGAAACTAATATAACACTGTATGTTAACTAACTGGAATTAAAATAAAGACTTAAGAATTAAACTTAAAAAGTTTACTGCCTATGTTTTCTTCAAGGAGTGTTATGGTTTCAGGTATTACACTTAGATCTTTGTCTATTTTGTTTATTTTTGATATAAGAAAGTGGTCCTGTTTTGCATGTACCTGTCCAGTTTTCCCACCATTCATTGAAGAGACTGTGTCTCTCCCATTGTATATTCTTGTATTCTTTGTTGTAGATTAATTGACCATATGAGTGTGGGTTTATTTCTGAGCTCTCTATTCTGTTCCATTGATCTATGTGTCTGCTTTTGTGCCTGTACCCTATTGTTTTGATTACTATAGCTTTGTAATATAATTTGAAATATGAAAGTACTATACCTCCAGCTTTGGTTTTTTTTTCTCAGTTTTGTTTTGGCTATTCTGTTTTTTTTTGTGATTTCATACACATTTTAGGATTATTTGTTCTAGTTCTGTGAAAAATGCTATTGTTATTTTGATATGGATTTCATCAAATCTGTAGATTGCTTTGTCTCATATAGGACATTTTAACAATATTAATTCTTCCAATCCATGAGCAAGGAATATCTTTCCATTTATTTGTGTCATCTTCAATTTCTTTCATCAGTGTTTTATAGTTTTCAGAGTATAGATAGGTAGGTCTTTTACCTCCTTGGTTAAGTTTATTCCTAAGTATTTTATTCTTTTTGGTGCAATAGTAAATGGGATTTTTTCTTAATTTCTCTTTCTGCTATTTCATTATTAGTGTATAAAAATACAACATATTTCTGTATGTTAATTTTGTATCCTGTAACTGTATTGAATTCATTTTTTACTCCTAATAGTTTTTTTGGTGAAGTCTTTAGTGTTTTCTATATTTAGTATCATGCCATTTGGAAATTGTGACAGTTTTACTTCTTTCTTACAATTTGGTTGCCTTTTATTTCTTTTTCTTATCTGATTGCTGTCACTAGGATTTCCAGTACTATGTTGAATAAAAGTGGTAAGAGTAGACATTTTTGTCTTATTTGTGATTTTAGAATAAAAGCTCTTATTTTTTCACTATTGAGTATAATGTTAGCCATGTAGTCATATATGGCCTTATTATGTTGAGGTATGTTCTTTCTTAACTCACTTTCTTGAGAATTTTTATCATGAACAGATATTGATTTTTGTCATGCTTTTTCTGCATCTGTTGGAATGATCATATGATTATTATCCTTCATTTTGTTAATATGGTGTATCACATTGATTGATTTGCAAATATTGAGCTATCCTTCTATCCCTGGAGTAAATCCCACTTGATCATGATGAAAGACCCTTTTAACGTATTGTTGAATGTGGTTTGCTAATATTTTGTTGAGGATTTTTGTATGTATTTTCATTAGGGGTGTTGGCCTGTAGTTTCTTTTTTTTTTTTTTTAAGATTTTTTTATTTATTTGTGAGAGAGACAATGAGAGAGAGCATGAGAGGGAGGAGGGTCAGAGGGAGAAGCAGACTCCCTGCTAAGCAGGGAGCCTGATGTGGGACTCGATCCCGGGACTCCAGGATCATGACCTGAGCCGAAGGCAGTCGCTTAACCAACTGAGCCACCCAGGTGCCCGTAGTTTCTTTTTTAATAGTGTCTTTGTCTGATTTTGGTTTCAAAGTTATGCTGGCCTTGTAGAATGTATTTGGAAGCTTTCTTTCCTCTTCTATTTTTTGAAATAGTTTGAGGAGAATAGGTGTTAATTCTTTAAGTGTTTCAATTTTTTAAAGGATTTATTTATTTATTTTAGAGAGAGAGCATGAGCAGGGGGAGGGGCAGAGGGAGAGGGAAAGAGAGAATCCTCAAGCAGACTCCCCCCTGAGTGCAGAGCCTGAGTAGGGGCTCGACCCCAGGACCCTAAGATCATGACCTGAGCCAAAATCAAGAGTTGGCCACTTAATTGACTGAGCCACCCAGGCACCCCTAAATGTTTTAATTTAAATGTTAGAATTCACCTGTGAATACATCTGGTTCTTGACTTTTGTTGGGAGTTTTTTTTTTTTTTTAATTACAATTCAATTTCATTACTAGTAGTTGTCTATTCAGATTTTCTATTTCTTCATGATTCAGTTTTGGAAGATGGTATATTTCTGGGAATTTTTTCATTTCTTCTAAGTTGTCCAATTAGTTGGCATATAATTATACACAGTAGTCTCTAATAATCCTTTGTATTTCTGTGGTGTCAGTTGTAACTTCTCTTTCATTTCTAATTTTATTTATTTGGGCCCTCTTTTTTTCTTGATAAGTGTTGCTAAAAGCTTATCGATTTTGTTTATCTTTTAAAAGAACCAACTCTTAGTTTTGTTGATCTTTTCTATTGTATTTTTAGTCTCTATTTCATTTATTTCTGCTCAGATCTTTATTATTTCCTTCTTTTTACTAACTTTGGGCTCTTTTTCTAGTTCCTTTAGGTGTAAGGTTAGGTTGTTTATTTGAGATTTTTCTTGTTTCTTGAGGTAGCCCTGTATCACTATAAACTTCCCTCTTAGAACTGCTTTTGCTATGTCCCATAGAATTTTGCATGTTTTGTTTTAACTTCTGTTTGTCTCAAGGTATTTTTTAAATTTTCTCTTTGATTTCTTCATTGATCCATTGGTCTTTTAGTAGTATATTGTTTAGCTTCCATGTGTTTGTGTTTTTTCCAGTTTCTTTCCTTGTGATTGATCTCTAGTTTCATACTGTTGTGGTCAAGAAAGATGCTCAGCATGATTTCAGTCTTCTTACGTTTTGGGACTTGTTTTGTGGCCTCACATGTGATCTATCTTGGAGAATATTCTATGTGCACTTGAAAACAATGTGTATGATTCTGTATTTGGATAGAATGTTCTGTATATGGTGTGCCTGGGTGGCTCAGTTAAGCATCTGACTCTTGATTTTGGCTCAGGTCATAATCTCAGAGTCATGAGATCAAGCCCCGCATTGGGCTCCATGCTAGGTGTGGAGCCTGCTTAAGATTCTCTCTGTCTCTCTCCATCTGCCCTTTCCCCACCCCATGCACACTCTCCCTCTCTCTCTAAAAACTAAATAAAAATTTAAAAATTTAAAAAAAGAATGTCTGTATATATCTATTAAGTCCATGTGGTCTAGTGTGTCATTGAAGGCCATTGTTTCCTTGTTGATTTTCTATCTGGATGATCTATCCATTGATGTAAGTGGGATGTTAATGTTCCCTATTATTACTGTATTACTGTCCATTTCTCCTTTTGTCTGTTAATATTTGCTTTATGTGTTTAGGTGCTTCTATGTTGGGTGCATAGGTATTTATAATTGTTACGTCTTCTTGTTGGATTGGATAATGCCCTTATTTGTATTTTGTTACAGTTTTTAAAGTCTATTTTATTATTCCTACCACAGCTTTTCTTCATGTCTATTGGTATAGAATGTCTTTCCATCCCTTCACTTTTAGTCTGTGTTTGTCTTTAGATCTGAAGTGAATCTTTGTAGGCAGAATATAGATGGGTCTTTTTTTTTTCTTAATCCACTCAGTGACCCAATCTCTTAGTTAGAGCATTTGTTCCATTTAAAGTAGTTCTTGATAGGTATGTGCTTTTTGCCATTTTGTTAATTGTTTTCTGGTTGCTTTTTTTTCTTCTTTGCTTCTTTCTTTTCTTGCTCTCTTCCCTTGTGACTGATGACTTTATTTAGTGTTAAGGTTGGATTCCTTTCTCTTTATTTTTTCTCTAAGTTTTTGGTTTGTGGATATCATAAAGTTCATATATAGCAACCTATGTGTATAAAAGTCTATTTTAAGTTGATGGTCACTTAAGTTCAAATGCATTCTAAAAACACTATATTTTTAATCCCTCCCCCCATTTTATATTTTATGTTATGTTTTGCATATTTTTATTTCATATATCTTTAAACTAATTATTGTAGATATAGTTAATTTTGCTACTTTTGGTTTTTAGCATCATATTAGATTCATAAGTGGTTGCTTTTACCAGTGAGACTTTTTCTTTCATAATTTTCTCTCATAATTTTCTTACTTGTAGTCATAGTCTTTTCTTTTCTGCTTAAAGAAGTTCCTTTAACATTTCTTGATAAGCTGGTTTAGTGGTGATGAACTCCTTTAACTTTTGTTTGTCTGGGAAATGTTTTATCTCTCCTTCAATTCTGAATGTTAGTTTTGCCATGTAGAGTATTCTTGGCTGTAGGTTTTTTCCCTTCATCACTTTGAGTATACTGTGCCACTTTCTTCTGGTTTGCAAAGTTTCTGCTGAGAAAAATCTGCTGATGACCTTAGAGGAGCTCTCTTGCATGTAATTAGTTGCTTTTATCTTTCTGTTTTCAATATTTTTTCTTTACCTTAAATTTTGACATTTTAATTATATAATGTGTCATGGTGTGGACCTCTCGGGGTTCTACTTGTTTGGTGCTCTCTGTAGTTCATGTACCTAGATGTCTGTTTCCTTCCCTAGGTTATGAAAGTTTTCCACTCTAATTTCTTCAAATAATTTTCTGGCCTTTTCTCTCTCTCTTCTATTTCTGGGACCCCTATCATGCAGATGTTAGTATGCTTGATGTTGTTCCAGAGGTCCTTTAAACTATCTTCATTAATTTTTTTTGTTGTTGTGGTGCCTGGGTGGCTCAGTCAGTTAAGGGTCTGACTCTTGATTTTGGCTCAGGTCATGATCTCACGGTTGTGAGATCAAGCCCTGTGTTGCACTCCACACTGGGTGTGGACCCTGCTCAAGATTTTCTCTCTCCCTCTCCTTTTGCCCCTCCTCCCCCCACTCCTTCTTAAAAAAATTTTTTGTTGTTGTTGTTTCTGCTGCACAATTTTTTTTCTTTCATTATTTATACTACCCCGTCTTCTGGATCACTAATCCATTCCTCTCCATTATCTAATCTGCTATTGATTCCCTCTAGTGTATTTTAAACTTTTATTATTGTATTCTTCAGCTCGTTTGTTCTTTTTCATATTTTTCATCTCTTTGTTGAAGTCCTCACTGTGTTTATCCATTTTTTTTCTGAGTCTGGTGAGCATCTTTATGGCTATGACTTTGAACTCTTTATTAGGTAGGTTGCTTATCTCTGTTTCCTTTAGTTCTTTTTCTGAGCTTTTGTCTTGTTTTTATATTTGGAACATATTTTTCTGTCTCCTCATTTTGCCTGACTATGTGTTTCTATGTACTGGGAAGACCAACTATGTCTCCCAGCTTAAAGGAATGACCTTGTATAGAAGGTATCCCATGGGTCCCAGAAGTATAATACACGTGGTAATCAGAACCTGGTTCTGATGCACTGGTTGGCATGGCTGGCTCTCCTAGGGTTAAAGTTGCTTTTGGGGGTTGCTGGCTGAGGCGGAGGCCCCTACTAGATGTTCCAGGGTAGAAGATGCTTTGAGGGTGGCAGGTCTGGCCGAGGCATGGAGGCCGCCGCCTTGGCCGCCGTGGCCGCCGCCGCCACCCCGGCAGTTTTGCCACCCACTTCCCTAGGGTTCTGAGGAATGTTCACGACGGCCTGAGCCTCTCGCAGGAGGCCGTGAGCGTCATGGATTCGTTCGTCAAGGACATCTTCGAGCGCATCACCAGCGAGGCCTCTCACCTGGTCCGCACCACCAAGCGCTCCACCATCACCTCCAGGGAGATCCAGACGGCCGTGCGCCTGCTGCTGCCCGGGGAGAT
>NW_023270120.1:22156-26521 GCF_011800145.1 Mirounga leonina | reverse complement strand
TCTGGGGACCCGTCTGCTCGGAGAACGTGCCGCGTCGGCCAAGGGGACGCATTTATACCCTGGTGTTTGTACAGCTACTCTGGCTTCTGTTTGCTTGGGGACGGCCCTCCCCTCCTCTGGTCGCACCTACTTTTCCCTGCGCAGGACTGTGAGCCCCCGGCGGCTCATCTTCCCGAAGGGGGACAGGCCAGTCTGACCCCACCACCGTGGTAGCAAGCCGGCTGAGAGGCCAGACTCCAGTCTCCAGTTTACCCCTCCTCCCTGGGGAGCTGGGCTGTGAGTCCCAGGCTGGCCTGGCCTGGGGGAGAGGATGAAGGCTCCGCGGGGGGCAGGACGGCAGCCAGAAACCCAGCCAGGAGCAGCCCATAAGGCGCCCTCCTCAGTGACCACAGCGCCCAGAACCAAGACCAGCCTTGGAGACTTGAAAAGACGAGTCCCGCCCAAGATTCAGGCACGCTGTGCGCACGGATCTCGTTCCTCCCTCGTAATTCTTGAAAATCCTGTCCTTTCTGTTTCTCTTGTTGACAGCAAGATTTATTTTTTATCATTAAGTACACTTTCATAAATGTATTCGATACACTTATTCAATATTTTAAGAAAATTGAGTTTAATAAATTGTAGCATTTTGATAAAAATAGAATATATGCAGTAGGTTTTGAAAGAGCAGACAATCCAAAAAAGTCCTCTCCTGTCCAGAGGTATCTGCATTTAACACTTTAAGTATTTTTCCAGAAACGTTCTCTCTAGACCTAAGCACGTTTTTAACCCAAATGAGAACTTACTAGACATCTTTGTTCAGCTTGTCTTCTTTTTTTTAATGAAAGATATATCCTGGAAATTATTTTATAACAGCTTATCAAAACAAGATGGGAATAATTATACCCATCTTCCAGAGGAATGAACTAAGGCTCACAACCTAAGATGCCTGTCGGGGCTTCCTCTCGTGGGCCTGGCAGAGCCGGGATCCAGGAAGCTGTGTAGGACCCGGAAGCAGGTGCACCTGGCTGGTCACCTGAGCCCCCGGTGGGGGTGTGGTGTTGGAGGGGGACCTGAACCACCCCAGAGTTTGTCCCCAGAGCTGTCCTCCACCCAGTGACTGATGGGGCCTGGCTGTGCACGCGTTGGCAATGAGGGTTGGGTCCCACCTTGCGACAGCCCAGGCCTAGCCCCTCCTACTCAGCAAGCCCCCACCATCTGCTTTTCACCCCCTCTTCCAAGACAAGTGCAGGCTGAAGACAGAGCAATGTCTGTGTTGTTTCAGGGCTTTGCTTTGCTCCCAGAAGGAGAGTGTGAGCCCAAGCTGAAAGATGGCATGAGTTTTGTTATGAAGAGATCATCGTAGAGAAAATCCCTGGGGGGACGTTCATCTTCCAGGAATGAATGAAAACCAGGCCCAGGACTGGTCTCCAGCCCCACCCTAACAAGGGGCTGCCCTGGGCGCCCCTGAATCTAGGGTGAGCACACCCCGGCTCCTGCTGGGAGCTCTCTCCTTCCTCAGCCTCTGACGCCTCACCTCTGCCACAGTGTCCCTGGCCATGTGCCTGGACTGTCCTGGGATCGCTCCCCTGTGAATCCCTCCTGCCCTGGGCTTTGTGTGCAGTGCCCCAGGGAAGGTGAGGTTCCTCTGGACGGGTCCAAGCAGCGGGCGGTCTTGCCCTGAGTGCTGGGCTACCACCTCCCACCTGCAGAGCGCATGGCCATTGGCAAGTATATGCCACAAGCAGGGACTGAGTGTGGATCGAGGGCAAGGTGCTCCACCTGCTAGTGTTGGACCCTGAGGACACCAGGCAGAGCCCCTGACCTCAGAGCCCACGGTCCAGTGGGGGAGAGTAAGTCTTGACATGTGGATTGTGATGCAACGTGGTAAGAGCTGGTGGGACGCCGCCCAGCAGGCTTCTCGTTGGGAGTGCAGGCTGAACTGGGTCTTGAGGAGTGAAGAGGAGTTCACAGACGGGTGAGGGTCCGAGGGTGTCCCCGGCAGGTGCTGCTAACTCACCCAACACGAGTCAACGTGGCCGACACAGGCTTATATATTCCGTGCTACCTCTCAGCTCACTAAGATTGTCACTCTGGGTTATTCAAGCCAGCGGAGGGCCAGATGGGGGGAAAGATACACAGTCGGTTAATCGGTACACCTGGGTTAGCCCTGGACTCTCACCCGCCGGGGGAGCCTCCTGTTGACCGGCTGTTACTCGTTCTATAGCTGCCCTGGGTGTGGGCGCCTCCCTCTGTGCCCTGCACAGAATTTCCTCCTGCTTCCCGGAGGGGGGCTTGCAGACCCTTCCTGGAGGCTCCGGTCTTTGGCGTGGTTTACACTGAAGACAATGGGGGGCGGGTAGAACTGCACAGATGAGTCCCCCACCCACTCTGGAGGAGGAGCGGGGGAGGACAGAGGGTGAGTCAGGACAGAGGCCGTGAGCCCTAGGAGGCCCCTCCTGGGGCTTGCACCTCCTGCCCCCAGCACTGGGCCAGTGTCTGTCCCACCGTATATGGGGGCATGAGACGCCCCCGGGTGGTCTGGAGGAACCGACGTCTAGCCCAAAGTCTACCGCTGGTGGTTTCGGCCACAGTGGCCCTAACCCCGGAGGTCCTGGGGGCTGGGGCTGGGGCTGTTGCTTCAGCCCAGAGGCTGTTATAACAAGGAAAGTGTCCCAGGAATGAGTTAGCCAATGACCTGGACCCCGAAGGGCGAGAGACCAGTCAGAAATAAACAGAGCTAATAGCCGGAGCAGGTGTGCCTGCGGGCACCAGGCCCCTCACGACAGCCCCGCCTTTCAGACCCGGATGGGCCTTTTCTGGAGTGACTGGACCAGCTCCAACAGGAAGCCCAGGCGCCGGTGGTTGCCCCGACGCAGGACAGGGAGATGCCCCGACCTGCACCTGTCGCTTGCCAGCCCCTGGTGAAGCCCTGAGCCGTGTCCCAGGAGGACGGCCAGGGAAGGCGGAAGATGGCCCCTGCCGACCTCTGCGCACTTCCCTGTGAATCCAGCCATTGTCGCCAAGTGACTTCCTAAGAGTGCTGGAATGGAGAGTGTCGTTCCCAAATTCATATCCTTCCTGGAACCCCCGAGAATGGTTTATTTGGAATTGGGTTGTGGCAAGCGTGATTATTTAAATGAAGATGAGGTCGGACTGGAATGGGGTGGCCCTTAATCCAATATGACTGGTGTCCCTATAAGGACAGAAACCCAGACTCTCGGGGAGACGACATGTGACAATGGAGGCCCAGGCTGGGGGGCACGCAGCGAAGCGCCGAGGAGCGCCAAGGACTGCCTGCAGCCGCCAGGGGTGAAGGAGGCAGGAGGGACCTTCCCCCAGCACCCTGGGAGGGAGCGCCGCTTCCCCACCTTCATTTCAGACTTCTGGCCTCCAGACTGTGAGGGAAGAGCTCTCTCGCGAGAACCACCTAGTTCAATGGCCTTTGCTACACTCGAGGCACATCTAGCTCTGAGATCTACCTTCACTTGCATCTTCTCACAACGGGGAGGAAAGCACACAGCCAGAGACCTGGAGAGCTTGTGTCCCGGGGACCTTCTCCTTTCCCACCCTGACTGGGCTTCCCAGGAGCTCCGCCTGGTGCTTGGTGCCCCTGCACCCGGGACGCTGTCCGTCCTGCCAACCACAACCCTGTGCTTCCACACCCGTCCTGGGCCTACTTTGCCCTCCCTGTGCACCTTCCATCTCTGGTCTCTACAGATCGCTGGCCGCATGTAATCAATCACCAGTATTTGTAGAACCCTCTCCTGCACTCCCATACCTCACCCAAATAATCGTCAAGCAGTCCTTTGTTCTCATTTCCTTGTCTCAAGGGAGGTTAAGACAACACAGGCTGGTGGGCAAATGTGAGGCTCCCCTGGTCGAAGCTGGGCCAGGCGCCAACACCCGAGGCCAGGGGAGGCCCCTTAGGGAGGCGACTGTGTCATGAGTTGTCCAGACTGGGACACTTTTCAGAGCCTACAGAGCACTGGCAATGATTATATCGGGAGGAGAAGTGTGAATGGGGATCATCCTGAGCCAGTGGGACGAAGTCCACCTGCCGAGGTCCACCTGCCGCGTGGGCATCCCCCCAGCCCCCCAGTGGGTGGTGGTCATTTTCGAGTCCATGTGACTTTGATGGATCATGAGTGTCAACGTCTAGTGCGTTGGGGTCCCTGGGTAAGGGTCTACGAAATCACCAGGACACAGGGGATGCAGAGCAAAGGCAGCACTTGCAACTGCATACTGCCGTTTATTTCTCACCTAGCTATATACTCGCAGAGATCAGATAAACATAACAATGTATCAAGCCAACATCTGTGAAGTGAAATATACACGAAATGCAATAAGAACAAAATACATCCTGCTTATGCTTGCAGAATAAAGAAT
>NW_023270120.1:0-22056 GCF_011800145.1 Mirounga leonina | reverse complement strand
TAGGCCTTGCAACATGAGGTAAGGGGAAGAGAACATTTTCTCCTCCTGGCCTGGGGCTGCCTGGCCGACCTTAACCTCAGTGCAGTCCTCAAATGACCCTGGCCTGCAAGGGGTCTACAAGCCTACACCATCTCACATGAGCACAGGTATTCTTCAAAGCTCTGGAACCACACAAGCCATGGGATCAAACGTGAGTGCGTCATGCTCCGTCATGTCCTGACATACGTGTTGTATGTTCTGATGGGACGCTCGTGTGAGGATATGAGTGTGTGTGTCTGGCCCTCAGCGTGCTCAGGCTGCTCTAACAGAAGCCCATGGCCACTGGGTGGCTTATAAACAGCCTTTATTTCTCACAGATCTGGAGGCTGGAAGTCGAGGATCATGGCACCAACACGGTTGCCTTCTGGTGAGGGCTCTCTTCTTGCTCACCGACGTTTCCACCTCACGTGGCAAAGAACAGAGCGGGGAGAGGGGAAAATTTTGCAGTTTACTATCAAAATCCTTCCCGCAAAGTAAATTTCAGGTTTAGATGGTTTCACTGTGTCATTCTGTCAAAGAGCTCCTATCTCACGCAAACCAAGAAAGAAGATGAGGAAGGACTGTTTCCCAGATCATTTTACGGGGCCAGCATAAATCTCCTACCCAAACCTGGCAAATAGATTATGAATTATGAAAGACCATCACAAACATAGATTCAGAGAAACCTAACAAAATACTAGCAAGCTGAATCCAGCAACATACCATAAAGAGCAACACATCATGGATGACAAGGGTTTATCTAACGATAACAAGGTAGGTTTAACATCAGATAATCCATCAGTGCAATTCACCACATTAATAGAAAAAATGAAAATAAAAACTGTGATCATTTCAATAAACGTGTTAAAAGCATCTAACAAAAGTCATACTCACACATGGTGAAGACTCTCAGACAACTAAGAATAGAGAGGACCGTTCATCCGCTGATAAAGGGCATCTACCAAAAAACATCACCGCACCATTCTTCATGGTAAAATATGAGCCTTCTCCCTGTAAGACTGGGACCAAGGCCAGGATTCTTACTCTCATTTCTATTTAACATTGTAAGGGTGGTTCTAATAGATGTAGTAAGGCAAGAAGAAAAAAAAGGCATAAAGATCACAAAAGAGGAAGTAAGATTGCCTTTATTCTTGGGTGATAACTTTACTTCCAATTGTTTGCTGCTGATATGTAAAAACACAACTCATTTTTATATTAACTTTGTGTCTTATAATTTTGTGGTTTTAAAGATTGCTTGGGATTTTCTAAAATCACACATATCTTGAAGGTACAGTTGATAGGTTTGACTCAATTAATATTCAGGCTACCTATTCAGCAAGACATGACAGGTGAATAAAAAAGCCAAACCACAAACTAGGAAAAGATATTTGAAACCCATGCAATTGATAAAGGATCACTATCAAGGACACGTAAAGAATTTCTACAAACCAATGAGAAAAAGACAAACAGCAGTTTTTAAAATACACACAGAAGTAATTTACGGTAAAGCATGGAAAGAGGCCCAGTGTCCCTCATAGTTGGGAATGACAGAAGAAACGAACATTTACACGCCATTTCGCTCACATGGATTGTACCCATATCACAAAATACCGACAAGCGTATAGAGAAAAAGGAACTCTTCCTCAAAGTTGCTGAGGGTAAGTAGTGCATCTACTTGGGCAAGCATTTTGACAATACCTAGTAAATGAAACAAGTGCATATTGTTTTGATAGGAAGACACTGGGGATAATATACGTAATTGCTTACCAATGGGGGAATGCACTCCACATTAAAATGAATGCATCAGACCTATTTTTATCAATAAGAATAAATTTCTAAAGTGTAAAATACAAGATCAAAAGCCTGTATATTATAATACCATTTCTGATTATTTAAGAAACAACAACAAAAAGCACCACATACTGTTTATGGGTATGCATAGGAATAATATACACTGACTTCAGAATGGTGCTTAACTCCAGGAAGGGAGGGGAAAGAATGGGTAAAGGTGGTACTTTCCTTGTTTTAGTTCTTCTTTATAAAATGAGAGGTATCAAGGCAAATAGAACAAAAGTCCAGCATGAATAAATCTGGGTAGTGTGTATACAGAGGAGCATCCTACCTTACATACTGTTTATCTAAGAAAGAGGATTTGACATCTGGCTGCTGAAAATTGTTATTTAAAAAATCCAGATACCATAAGGCGGTTTGGGAAGCACGGGGAGAAAGCGCTGAGAGTGACCAAGCCTGGGAGAAGCCGGCTCTGAGGCTCGGGATCTGAACACCGGGGTCCTGGTTTGGAGGAGCCATTTTAATGTTCTATCGGGGATGCCTGGTCAATATCAAAGAGGCTTATCTGGTCCAGGATGAGGGAGGGAGCACTCTGGAATCCCATCCAGCATCCATCTTAATAGCAAATAACGGCTCCAGTCATTCCGAGTTTTCTGATTTTGATTCCTAGGTCCCTGGGCCTCTGCAGTGCAATCTCAACTTTCTCTCCGTATTAGTAGGTTTGCCAAATCTGCTCGATATGAAGACCTGACTATGTCCCGGGTGGGGGAGGAAGAGCGTGCTTGAGCGTGACTTGGTATGCCAGCAGGGGAGTGCCGAGGAAGCGATCATGGGTTCATACTATTAATCTCTGAACCCAAACATGCTATTGGTGTGTCCCCTGCTGCGTACTGTCTCAGCCTTGACCTCAAAGTCCATCAGAGAGAATAAACTACAGATTGTGATTCTGACTTTCTAGAAATGAGCACTAATCCATCAGAGGAGAAAAAATGGCCCATTAGATTTTTCACTAAAAGGTAGCATAAGAATGATCAGAATTGAAAGTATCTCACGTCTCATAAAAGGCAACCTTATATCATACCTGATTCTTTCCACCACATCCCAAGTTTTAGCTCAGCTGCACTCGTTTTTAGGGAATTCAAAAGAAATTGAAAGCAGAGCCCACCCTTAAGAAATGCATTGTTTGCCAAAAGCAAAAAACATATTGAACCATCAATGAGAATGTGCAAGATGACCTGGGCCAGATTCTCCACATGCTTCCTTGCACCTGTCTATGCGGGCGAGGGAGATTCCTCGGAGCGGGGGGAGAAATTCCTCACAGCCAGCTCCCTCTGCAGGGCTGCTCCTCACAAGGATTCTGGCTGGTTTGTGTTGAAGGTGCCACATGGACTTTTGTTGGCTTTGAAACCAGTATATATCACATGTTGGCTCTTCCGTTACTCGCCATCACATCACCGTTTCAAAGAATGTTTTTGCCCTGTGGTCATGTACGCACTGCACTGAGTATGTAACCCATCGGGGAACTGAAAGCAAAGTGTGAGATCACGAAGAATGGCAACATCACAGGCAAGAGCCAGCCTCAGTGGCCAATGCCTCCCTGTAGTTCTTAGTTATAAAGGTGCCCACCGGGTCTCGAGGCTCATAATAGCCCTGTTTTGCATATCGAATGGCAAGAAGTTAATACTGTGGTTCATTAGGAGATTATTCATACATCCATAGCACTCTACGATACCTTGTTTTGAACGACTTGAAGGGTTTTGCCAAAGCATTAATATTTGTTGAGCTCCTGTAGGTGGATAAGTTGTTGAACAAAGGACAATCGGTCAATATTTACCAAACATCCTTTGTGTGCATAGGCTTCAGCCCAGGTACTGGGGGTGGATATAAAGGAAGAAGATGATGTGGTCAACACTGATAAGTCAAAGTCAAAGACCACATTGTGGGATCCGGGCGCCTCCCTAGAGCTGCGGCGACTGCCCTCGGGTGGCTCTGCACACGGGGCAGGATCCGGCAGGCGAATACATTAATTTCAAAAGTGAGGTCACAAACACACACGCGGGCTGTGGGAGGAAAGACATGTGGGCGTGGGGTATCAGCATTAGCGCCTTACTCTTCTACTGGAGGCGCTGTTGAAGGGACGGGAGACTGCACTGGGCTCTGCCACGCGGCAGGGAGGTCATCGAGTCAATGGGGGATGTGTTGCCTAAACGTGAGGAAGGTGCAGCAAGAAGGTGCCTCTCTCCAGGGCATCAGGGCAGAGTGAGACATCCCCAGACTCGGAGCATATGTGGTGGAAGACACCCTGGGTGGCCAGGGGGCAGGAGGGTCCGCGGTGCTTGGCTTCCAGATGGCAAGAACCTAGCAGAGTGTCATGGGCCCAGAGATAGACTGGGAGTCAAGCTTCCACGGGTGTCCCTGGACAACTGAACCACGGTTTCCTGATGGATAACCACGATGCCTTCCAAGGCAGTGTGAGTCAAGAAGTGACGCACAGAGCAACCTAGCAGGTAAGATGCCATCCACTTACCAACAGCGGGGGCTGTTGCCTACATGACAGAGACCCATGCGGTGACTGCTTTATTATGACTGCAATGATCTGGGGGTGCAAACGATAGCCATCCTTGGTCCCTCGTGACTCAGTTCCACGGGACTTGGTCTAACTTGCTAACCAGACTCCTGAGTTTGATGCCCAGAGCTACTGACCGGTCCTGGAGCAGATCCCTGGCTTCAGCTGACTTTCTGGCTCTTCTCCTGAGCTGGAAGCTGCTTGCTGCTCAGCACCTACCTACGGGAGGATGGAAGTCCCTGCTCTCAGGTGTCTGTGGCCGCAGGATGGATCAGTGAAGGGAGTAAGACAGGTCGACCCTGGCCTGAGGCTCGCGGGTGAGGAATCCTGTAACACAGAGCTCCACCCTGAGGCCAGAAGTTAGTTATCAGGCAAACTGCTTCATTCGAGGCAAGCACCCGGTGGCTACTGAATGGAAATCGGAGGCTGAGCATTTGCTCATCATCACACTTACATGGACCGTAAAACTAACTGAGAGCAGGCAGACAGGAACCCCGCGTGGTTTCATTTGCCATGATGAGGATCATTTGGGTCATAATTCAATACACTCAGTGCACCAAGTTACATTTTGCAGAACACTGTAGCCACAAAGCAGAAAAGTTCAGATTCTAGAGCTAATAAAGAACTCATGTGTTATTATGAAGTTCGAGAGTGGCAGGCAGGATAAAAGCAGACGTTAAGCAATGCTGCCCAACCCTCCCGTCTGTTGGCACCTTTCACAGAATAAAAAGCCTCAAGCCCTTTCGTAGGAATTACAAAAAAGAATGGGTAGTAACTTTGTAGGGAAGAGGGTAAAGTGAATTGATACACAAATATTTTATTTCTGATAAGTGTTTCATTAAGAACATAATAGTTAATATTCTGGTCATTTTTTTTCTTTTTAACATTGTTTTTACTTTCTGGAGAAATGTGGATGCTCTCAACAAGATTTTTAAGTCAATCCAACAGATAACTTATCTGCTGAAGATCCGAAGATGGATTTTCACTGGAATTACTTGTATTAAGATTCTCTTCATTTGCTTCCTGTATTTCCTGATCAGGATTCCATTCGCTTTCTGCGCTTAACCAATAGTCGTCATGATTAAAAATTATAAGTGGAATTTATCAGTAGATTGCTAAAAATATAGAACTTTAAAACACTAATGATCAGAGGGGATTTATCTAGCAGGACACTGAGTGAGTAGGGGATGCCATCTCGATGATCCCACAAAATAGAACTCAGGCCAAAGCACTCACACATGACAAGAAGGACACTTTATAAGCCACAAGTCACAGTGAGGATGTAACAGTTATAAATGTTTGTACCCATAAAAGGCTAGGCAAATGTATTCTGCTTTACAAACCAGAAAGAATGGTCATGCAGGCAGAAATGAATAAAAACACAACTGATGAACGTTGGGGACACCATGCTGGGCATAAGACAAGTCATGTGAACAGAAAACTAAGTAAGGAAATAGAGACTCCAGCAAAGTAATCAGTAAGGTAGATCTTAGGACATGTGCACATCAGGCTTTAAGTCCTGCCCGAGTGAAAGAAGACAGGCCCAGGAGCACACGCTGCTGGAATGTGTGTGTGAGATTCCAGAAGAGTCAAAACTGTCGTGAAAGAAGGTGGATCATTGGTCTCTTGGGGCTGGAGGTGGGAGGAGGGTATTGACCTTGAAAGGGCGGAGAGAATTCGGCATCTTCCTTGCGGTAGCGTCTCCATGACTGTGTACGTTTTTCAAAACTCAACGAACCAATTCACCTAAAACAGGCAAATTTTATTATATTGAATTATACCTCAATAGAGCTGATTAAAAAAAAACGCTTTAACGTTTTTATAAGTGTTACCATTCTCAGTGTTACTAGTGTAAAGAGACTGAGCTGATTAATGATGCTGTGACTGAGTTGTTCCTCACCCCAAGTCCGTATGTTGAAACCATGACCTTCAGGCTGATGGCATTTGGAGACAGGGGGTGAGGAGGTGGGGGGGTGCTTTACAGATACGACTAAGCTTAAATGAGGTCATAACTGTAGGACCCTGATCTGGTAGTGTGGTAGGATCACAGGGTTCTTGTCTCATGGAGTCGAAGAATGAATCTCGAGGACGCAAAAGGGTGAAGTGAAAGTTTATTATGTGAAGGTGAGAGCAGAAAGGAAAGAAAAGAAGAAGCTTTCTAGAGTGAGAAGGGTCCCGAATGCGTTGCCACGGAGGGCTTCCACTGGTAGTCCTTTATGGAGAACTGACCGGGAAGCTTGTGGCCTTGAGTTTCTTGTGCCGACTTGGTTTGAGCATGGACTCTTGATGACCCCCTTCATGACTTAATTCTTTGGGGTTTAGTCATTTTCTATGATACACTGTAGCCGCCAAAGAAAAATACCAGGTGGTCTGCCTCCTTATGTCTTGTTCACTCTGGCTTAGCTTCTGCCTGCCAGGAATAGTCTCAGAGCCCAGCCAGGGGCCCCCTCCTCTCCCTGCCTAGACCTTAACCCTTTCCTTACTCAGTAAGATTAGTGTCAATATAAGAAGAGACTGGATCTCTGTCCTCCCCCTCCCTCTCCCCGCCCCCTCCCCCTTCCTTCTTCCCTCTCTCCCTCCCTCTGCTTTGCAAACCCACATCAATAAATCTGGCCCAATCTGAGTTATAAGTTTAGCAATTTACAATAGTTATTGAGATGACTCTCTTGACATTGGGAGGCTCAGTAGAGTCAGCACACCTTTGCTGCCCCAGGAGACCCACAGTGCCCAGTAGGTGAAGGCTCAGTATAGTCAGCACACCTTTGCTGCCCCAGGAGACCCACAGTGCCCAGTAGGTGAAGGCTGAAGTAGCTGAAGGCCACCTCCCAGGGTGGCCAGCAGAGGGCACTGGAGGACCGACGTGTGAGCATCCTTGGCCAGAAGCTCTTTGCGTTCATTAGCCACCTATCCCAAGGACAAACAGAACGGTGGTCCTTCTTTCCTCAAAGCCACATTTCTGACTGTGCTAAATGAAGGTGGAGCACTTACGAAGTTCCGTGCTCTCTTCGGAGGACAGGAGATCGTATGGAGTCTGCCACCCTCGGGGCCTTGGGGAAAGCTGGTCACCAGGCCTGGAGCATGGTATTGGCACCTCCACGTCTGAGCGGCCAGGGGAGCCTGGCTGGGCTGGAGCAGAGATCAGGCTCTTTCGGGTGCCGTGGACCAAGGAGACTGTTCTGTCCAGGGAAGCTCAGACAACTCCCAGGAATGCCCCGGAAATCCCCCACAGCTGTTCACACAGATGCAGACGAGCCTTGGGCAAGGGGTTTGTGAAAAGCGGGGGACAATGGGCTGACAAATTCCCATTTCACTGGAACACCTCTGGCCAGGCCCTTCCCGAGGAGCTGGCAGCGGCATCGTGCCAACCTAGGACAGGACCACTGCCCACTGGGAGCACAGCATGGCCAGAGCCATGGAGGAGCCCTGGGGAGGGGACTTGGCAGGGACTGGCCTTCCTGCATCAGCAGGTAGGATCGTGGAGGGTCTGAGAACTGTGCCCGGAGACAGCGGGGACACTTCCGTCTCCCCGGGTGGGGGAGCCTGGCCTGGCTGCGTGCTCACTAAACACTTGCTATGTGCCTGACACTGTTGTTGGTACGTCTCATAAATGAACTCATCAGACCCTCCCAACAAGCCTCTAAAAAATGATCCTGTTAATTTTAACCCCCACTTCGCACATGAGTAAAATTAGGCACAGAATGTCTAAGTATAGCTCTCAAGGTCACACAGCCGGGAAGTGAGCTCAATATAGAGATCATCTAGAACAGAAGTGCAGTATCTCTATTTTGGAGATGTAATACATACACGCTTTGGCAGCACTCTGATTCCAGGGGCCCCACGGCGGTTCAGACTGTGCTTCGGTCTTTTCCTCTCTTTCTTTAGGCAAAGGGGGCGGGGAGGGGTGTCCACAGAGGGGCTGGGCCCCTGGACCCCCCAGCAACAGCTAGGGGCACATGTGTGTATGTACCACGTCTCCAAAACACATGGAGGGAATACGTAGTACCTATGATGAATACACAACTGGTCCTCATTATCCACGGATCCTTATCTGCAAATCCACCTACTCGCTAAAATTTATTTGTAGCATGAACTTTGCCAGCCGGAGTCCAACAAGGTGACGCTCTGCCTTCTTGTTTCAGGTCTCAGAGTGAAGGCAGATGTCTTCTCATGGCCTGTTGGGACCTCGCTTTATGCATTCTTGTGCTTTTTGTTGGTTTGGCTGTTTAGATGGTTCCCACGCACGGTGGGGAAGCGCTGTCGGGTGGCCTGGGGCGAGCGGCTGTGACGTGCTGTGCACACGTGTACGTCCAGCCAGGGCTTACAGTGCTGGCTGTTGTGAGTCCGGTGTTCCTGCACCAACAATGTATATGAAATAAATGGTCTTTAAGCAGAAACACATACCAAGCAAGGTCACGGATTGATCCTTGATGAACTTGCTCAGGAGGCGCTCAGGAACCTGACCCTGTGTGTCCCCCAGTCTCAATGGCTCAGAGTTTCCTAATTCAGTGTCAGTGACTTTATGGAACACAACTACCTTGAATAGAGAATCCCACTGTCGCGTATTCACTATATGGTGAATGTGTCGTGAATATAAGGAGTAGGTATGTGTTCTTGGGCTCTACCCACATTCTGGATGCAGCCATGCTGCTCTGCACACAGAAGGGGCTTTTCAACACGTCCCCGCCTGGTCCTGTCAGGACAAGAGAGCAGAGTCAGCTCTGTCCAGACTCTCCGGAAGGAGCCCACTGTGTACCAGGCAGCTCACGAAGATTCGTTTCAGTTCCCACTGCAACACGGCTAGGGATGGAATTAGTACCCGTATTTTACAAACAGAAAGGCTGAAAATCTGAGAGATAGGAGAACCTCCCCGAGGTCACACACCAGCGATATCAGCCCACAGGTGCACTGTGACATGTCCTATTTTTCCCTCGGCCAAAAGGCTCCTCAGAGCATCTGTCTACCTCAGCCGGCCAGGCAAGGACTGCATGGCCCTGGGGAGCCGGGAGACCGCGACAGTGGAATTGAGGGGCAGAACTGGACTTCCCCTGCCTCTGCTCCAGTTGGGGGCGACCGCTGCCAGACCCTGTGCACCAGCCTCCCCGCTCCCCCACCAGTGAGGTCCCACGGGAGCAGACACCACAGAGGGGACCAGGGAATTACCTCATCGCAAGAGGAGAAAGAGGAAGGTTGGCTTTTCTGATGGGGTGAGTTTGAATGTCACCAGCTGTTGTTCCAGGGGCAACGAGGACCCTAGGGTGGCCCACCTCAAGGATGAGGTGGGGGGCAGCACTACCCCAAGCATGGTGGGGTGCCCCAGAGTGACCTGCAACCTGCAAGAGTCAGAGTACCTGACACGGAGTAGATCTGCCAAGTCCCCCGGGCCCGTGGCGACGGCCAGTGCAGTTCTTCCAGAAGCCGCCCTCAGTTATCAAGATCAGCTCAGAACCCAGGGTGCGCGCACTGGGGAGACCCCCGCCCAGGGAAGCGGGACTGGGGAGGGGGCATGAGGAGAGAACTCTGAGAAAGCACGCCCTGTCCCCGCACCCAGAGATGCGTGCCGAGGGGCCCGCAGCCTGAGGATGGGGGCCAAGGACCAGAAAATGCCCAAGGAGGCATGAATCCAGGAGCTTGCACTGAACCCAGGGTGCAGGACGGCCATGACGCCAGTGCTGGGGGCAGAACCCCGAACTCTCTATCCATGGGTGTCGGTACAGAAGTGCTATGCAGGTGGCATCGGGAAAGAAGGACAAGCCACAGAAAGATCTGCCCGTGTCCTCCCCCTGCATGCCCACCCCCGACCGAAGAATGCCAGGACCCTTCCGCGGAGACACACGCTAGGTTTTTGCCAAAACCCTCCCATAGGGTGACTTGGCCTCGGTGGCAGTTGTCAACCTCCTCTTTGGACCCAGACTTCGGCACGTCGCCACAGCTGCTCGGGGGTGGAGGATGGGAAGCGTCGGAGCCAGCCCACCCCGCCCCACCCCTGCGAGGACGGACGGTGGTGCCCCGCACTCCTGCAAAAGCCATAGTCTGGGATGCATTTGGTAAAGGCGAGGCAATTTTGTAATTGCAATCTGAAATCAGACGTTACTGCAAGAGGTTTTCAGGGCTAAAGTCATTTGAGTTTCTATACAAATGATTGGGAATGGGAGCGATCGTGGATCGTGAATTCCCTCTTGCTGCGGGGGTGGTTTGCACCGGCTGGGTGAGTTGTCCCCACCCCCCCCACAGACACTCACACCCTCACACCTGTATGCACGCACACTCCCTCTCTCCCTCTGTCGCTCCACTTCTGTGTCAATGAAGCCAAAAGGAAATTTAGCAGACTTTAAGGGTTTTCTTTATTTGAAGAAACGTATGTTGAACCAGTGAAAAGGATAAAAAGCAGATTAAGGGAAGCCAGGAACTCTGGAGACGTGAGATGCGGTGGTGAGTCTTCCTCATTTCCAAACACCCAGAGAGCCTGGTGGGTTCTCGCAAGGGACTCCTCTTAATAATGGCAATCTGGAAGTGTGAAATGCCAGTGGGTGGGGACAGTGTCTGGGGGCCGAGGGAGCCCACGGCGACAGGCCTTGGGGGCTCCTGTCAACAGGCCCATGACCAGACTTCCTGCCCAAGGAGCCCCCCCCGCCCTTGAATGGACACTTCTTGGGGGTCCATTCTCCCCCACTAACTGGCAACTGTCCAGAGAGACCCTTAGGTCTCTGCTGCGCTCTGTGGCTCACCCTGATGTTCTGAAACGGGGAAAGGAAAGCGTCCGGCATGGGCAAGGGCACGCTGCCCATTTTGGGGGCCGTGCCGGACCTGTCCTTGGTGTGGATAACTCAGGGTCGGAGACGCACTGTAGCTAAGGCGGGGGGGACAACCAGACCCTGCCGGGGGGGCCCTGAGCAGGCCGCCATGGGCAGAACTTGACCCTCGTGCTCACGGGTGAGGGAAGAGCAAGGCCCACGGGAGAAGGCCCACGTCCGCCCGGCACCCGGCACAGCTCGTGGCACTTAGTGGCCCTGCCAACGCGTGGCTGCAGGACAGCTGGGCGGGGATCCAGGGGCGTGGCGGAGGTGACCCGCTCTCCGCGGGGGTCGCACAAGCCCCCCTCAGAGCCGCCTTTTCCGGAGATGGTCCCCACTGGGCTCGGGGGCCCGGCCCCGATGGGGGCCAGGCCTGGGGCTGGCTTGGGGCCCGCCTTGGCTCCCAGCCCCCGCCCCGCAGGACGTTACCTTCCACAGACATTGGGAAGAAACACCAGGGCACGTTGACGATAGTGTCGGAAAAGCAGCACTTGCGGGACGCGCACTGCTGAGGGCTGATGCCCGGGTACCCGCAGTTCCTACGGGCGGACACTTCCATGACACACTGCTCCGCCTCTGGAAAGGAGCAACACGGAGACTCAGGGAGGGCAGCCCAGCAACCGGCAATGTCTCTGTCCGTCCTCCCACGGGGATGCGGCTGGGTTCAGCCTCCCTGTGCTAGGAGCGGCTGCTGGACCACGACCCCCCAAGGACCGTCTAAGGGCTGGCGCCAGCGCCTGACCACCCAAGGATCTGCACGGATGCTACAGGTCTGACGTCCTGGGGCCTTGGGAAACTCAGTTCACCTCTCTGGACCTGATATTCCCATCTGTAAAATGGGTGACCACCGTACTCTGATGAGAACGGGCGGTGAGCACCTTTAAGCAGGTGAAGCATCTTGCTGAAGTCCTGAAAGCCAGCAATGCTTCCACCAGAGAAAGGGCCCTGCCTAAAAGCCAGCCGTGTGTCTTGTCCCCTTCGGAGCCCAGGGAACCTGCAACGGCTGTGGCCGGGGGGCCGTGGGTGCCGGGCTCCACCCCCACGGCATGCTCTGCACACGCAACTTTCTTCTGTGCATGCCTCGGCACGAATAATTACCTTCTATTTTGCGAGTGTGCGCTGCCGTAAACCTCATCCTCAGAAGAACATCCTGGAAGTCTTAACTGAATCTCTTACCATTTGAGGCCTGTGAGCAGTTATGTGGAGAATGTCCTATTAACTGCCTTCATATCCCTTAAAAGCTCCTTCAGAAGTCGCAGCTTTACAGCTAAGAGAGGCCTGGGAGCTGTTTTTCCTTCTAATCGTACAAGAAACTGTGATGGCTTCTCACAGATACCTGTGGGAGGGGCGAGTGGCTGACCCTTGGGGCTCCAGGTGGGGACAGCGGGCCAGAGGCCGCTGTCTCTTCCCTTCTGGCTGGCTGGGGTGGGGACGGGAAGAGGGCCAGTTCCTCGGCCAGTTACCTTGCTTTGGAAGGGAGTGGAAACACCAGGGGACGTTGGGGACTGTGGAGTCAAAGCAGCATCCCATGCCGAAGCACGTCTCAGGGGTGATGCCCGGGAAGCCACAGTTCTTCCTGTTCTGGACTGCGATCTGTGAGCACTGGCAGGGGGCTGGGGGGAGAGCCTCGGTCAACCTGTCCCCCCATGGGACCCGCCTGCTCTCGGGGGCACTTTCGGACCCTTCCCCAGGTCCAGCGGCCACACAGGGAAACCACAAAGTCTGATCTCTCCCAGATTTCAACTATGCGACGTCTTGAGGAACAAACAGGGCTTTGCAGAAATTATTAGTTTAAAAAAAAAAAAAAAAGGAAGGAAAGACTTCAGGAAATATGGCAGACGGTGGACCTCGGGAAAAGTCAAGAGGAAAGGTGACCAAGGTGGGCTCCAGATGCCCTGGGGGCCACCTGCCCCAGCCCGTCTCCCCAGCCGGCCCCCCAGCACCTGTGGTCATGGAAGGAGGCCTTTCCTGGAGGTCTCACATACCCCTGGGTGTTCTTCCCAAATGGCAGAAAAGGATGCACAAATGCAATCAGCCCACATCACGGGGCTCAGGATGCCTTTTTAGCTACTTCTGCTCTCCAGTGAGCCCATCATACCACCCTGTGGCTTTGAGGAAGACAAACAAGAACAGAGACCCACCAAGGGCAAGGGACTTGCATACGCCCATTGCATTTGGGGTTTCTCCCGGCTCGCGGGCCTGAATGCTCTGTTGCCCAGTCAAGGACGCTGAGCTGCGCAGGGCGACATACGGGTGGTCACTTACAAGGTTTCTGGGCCGCCACCAGGGAACACAGCCACTTGTCCCCCAGGACGAGGAGCACGGCCAGGAGCTGGACGCTTCGAGATCCCATGTCCACGCCACACGCTGGGGCCGCCTACCGAATGCGCACCGCCCACTGCCATGAGCTGTTTTATAATGTCCTCTCTGTTTGCTCAGCAAACTCAAATAACTTTTCTCTGTCCCCTGTGGCACCAACCCCTCGGGTCCTTTGATGGGAAAAGGAGCTGAGATAGGCCGCTGGGCAGGAGACCGAGTGGCCGTGCCTACAGGCAAGGCTTCTGGCAGGAGCTCCCGTGCCGTCCCAGGGCCAGGAGCCAGGTCGCACCAGGATGCCAACGTGGAAAAGCGGCCACATGCACGTCTGGCACTGGGCAGCCCCAGGGTCACACCCAGGAAGGGATAAGCCTGGTATGTCTCCTGATAAAGTACGTGGTTATCACATGATTTTTTTTTTTTTAATATTAGACCCAAGGTTACTGGGGAAAACGACCAAGCCGGCAGAGGCATAGAGAAGACCCCACCTCAAGGTCATCGTGGATGCCTCTGCCAGCCCCTAGTCTTCTGTGTCTCCTTGGCTCCGTCTTGGGGAGGGGCTGCTGCCTGTGGGCATGAGGCAGGTGTGTAAAAATCACAAGCTTGTTTCAGCAACCCCCGAAATGCCTCTGTTTTTCTTCCATGGGAGCCCTGTGTGTTTCCTAAAGACATGAGCATGCCCATGCGCAGGGGTGCAATGCTCTGGGGCAGAGTACATGGATGGGATGGGGAGAGGGGAGAGGAGGGACAGGGAGGCACCCCAAGGGACAAAGAGGGAAGATTTGGGGCAGAGAGGAGGCCGTAAGCCCCCACCGCCTGATGCCTTGCAAGAGGGGCCCCATCTGTAAATCGCGGGTTGAGCAGCCAGGGACCCAGAGATGCACAGAATCCAAAGCCCAGCGTTCTCGGGGTCCAGAAAGCTTCTGCCTGACCCACTCCAGCCCCTCCAGTCCAGGTCCCTGACCCCCTGGGCAGCCACCACATTCCTTGAAATCTTGGAAAGTCAACTTTCCCCATCCCATGTCCCCGCCATCTTTGGTCACCAGCAAGACATAAGGGTCCCGAGTGACCATTGTCTCCCCACTCTGCTTCCTCTCCCTGACCTGCTACCCACTTCCTCCCACCGCCCCCATCCTGGCCCTTCCAGGAGTCCTGCAGAACCCCCTCATCCATGCCGAGCCCCTGGTCTCTCCCCCTCACCCCCGGCACCAGCAGAAGCCTGTGCCTTCCCAGACACGCTTCCCTTCCCGGACACGCTTCCCTTGTGCTCATCCCAGGAGAGGTGCTCAGGCCCCACCCAGGGCACCAACTGTCCACACGGTGCTTCTGTATGACTTAGAAAAAGGCTCACTTGCTTCAAGCCAAGTTACTTGGAGCTGTGGGCAAATCATGATAATAGAGGCAACATCTCCCATGTCAGCGGCGCCCTACCTGAGTGCGGGGCTATGCTCAACACAGCCTCCGAGACTGTGCTCGGGGGCCGCGTGCGCATCACAGGGGCTCAGGCTGGGGGGCTGGATGCTGGCCTTGTGCCCCAGCATCTCCCCGTGCATGCAAAACCATGCTCCTCGGGGATGCAGGCTGTGTCCTGGATGACTTCCGATGCCCCTGCCCCCTGTCATCTCCTGACCTTCAGCCTGTCAATTTCGTTAAGGATTTAGCACTGAGTTCAGTGTCCCTTGTCACGCCACAACCTAGCAACATCCCAGATGGCTTCTGCATTCCAGTGAACAGTTCATCCAAATTCATAGCCACTTGGCTTTTCATTTCGTCCTCATCTCTAGAAACATCCGTCCCTACTCCATGTCTGCTACGTGTCTCCCACAACCACACTTGGAACTCATCCTCTACTCAGAAAGAAGACATGCTAATGTCCTTTCTGTTCAGGATGTCCTACGCGTCTAACATCTTCTCTGTTACTCCCACCACACCTGTTCTTCAAATCCGAAGGCCCTCCACTGCCTCAATCCCTCTCTTTCCCTCTGTGAGCATGATGGTGCTCCCTTCCACCCTCCCTCTTTCCCAGCCTGGTCCACACGGTCCCCACTCTATCTGCTCCTCCCGCTGTCCTGGTACGCAGCGTGCACCCATCTGCTTGCTGTCTCCAGGCCCAGCCCCACAGCTGAGCCCGCCTCACACACGCCTCTGACTAGGGCCACTGTCGATGCAGGGTCTCAGACGGATCCTGGCTCTCACTGGCATTATAATCCTTCTTTGAAGCTATCCTTCTCCACCCCCTCTCACTACCATTCTGCAAACTTTGGGGGGTGGTATTGTCTATCAGTTCACAGAGAAAACAGAAACCATCAATGGGAACGTCCTCAGATATCACCCGCGTGGACCTCTGCTTCTGACTATGATGGAGAGACTGGTACCAGACTCTCCCTCCCCGGCATAAGAAACTGGAACTATGTGACAGAACATGTCCAGATGCTGAGCAACAGGCAGAGGCCGGCTGAGAGAAGGAGGCAGTGCAGGAGTCCCTCGGTCACCCTGTGCTCTGCCTGGAGCTACCGTCTGGACCACAGCCCAGCGAGGCGACCGCACCGAGCAGGCAGGCTCGCCGGGCTGTGGGGACGGACGCTGGAACTAGAAGCCACAGAGGCAGTGGATTTTCAGGGTAGGGGCCCGGAGAAGAGGGCGCTCCAGAAATATGAGTGGTGGTCTCTCTGGGGTTTTAGTCAAAGACTTAGCTGCCCCTGAAGACAAGGGCAGGCGGCAGAAGCTGCCGGGAAAGAACATGCACTTGGGGGGGGGAGAACGTAGCGGGGCAACCACAACACAGAAATCGTCTGAGCTCTGACCGCCATGGGGAGAAGGCTTACTGGCCAGGTGGGGCATTCAGCAGGGACTCAGAAGGCCGCGTCATGTCTTACTCAAAATACCACAGACACGGTGCCTTAAAGAGCTGACATTTGTCTCTCACAGTTCTGGAGGTCAGAAGTCCAAGATCAGGCTCCCCACATGGTCTGGTTCTGGGGAGGGCCCTCCTCCTGGTCTGCAGACACCACCTTCTCACTGTGTCCTCACCTGGTGGAGAGAGAGAGAGAGAATAAGCTCTCTGGTGTCCCACCATGAGGACTCCATCCTCAGGACCTCACCTAACCCTAATTACTTCCCAAAGGTCCCACCCCCAAATACAATCATATTGGGTGTCAGGACCTTAACAGATGAATTTTAGGGGTACGCAAACATTCAGTCCACAATATGCCATAAAAGTAGGCTTGATCTAGTTCTAGAGGAAAGGCACTCTGTGCCTATTCTAGCATAACGGTAAAACAAGTCTTAAAAGAATCAGGTTCACCTGGCAAGCAAATTAACTGCCCAGCAGAACAAACTCAGCAATTTACTAAGGGAGACAATAAAACCCAGACACACGACATTGCATCCATGATGTTTCACACAAAACCAGACACCACCAGATGTGTGAAGAAGCAGGAAAACATGACCCATAGTCATTAGAAAGACCAGTGAATAGAGATAGACCCAGAAGCTGCATTTAACTGCTCAAACATTTAAAGAAATACAAAAATATAAAGAGAGAACACATTTAAAACCTGAATGGAGAATAGAAACTAGAAAAGAAGCAAGTGGAAATTCCAGACATGAAAACACAGTATCCGAAAGGAAGAAATCCACTGTATGGGCTTTAGATTAGATACTGTGGAAGAAACAGCTGGTTTATCAGAAGCCAGCGCAGTATAAATTCTCCAAACTGAAGCAGAGAAAGGGGGCTGAACACAATGAACAGAACTTCAGGGCCCCCGGGGGACAGTGTCAAGGGGTCTAACAGACTTGTAATTGGTGTGCCAGAAGGAGAGGAGAGAAGAAGTATTTGAAGAAATAATGGACAATCTTCGGGGGGAAACTTGATGAAAAACATAAACCCATATATCCTAGAAGCTCAATAAACTCCAAGCAAGATAAATACAAAGAGAACCATATCAAGGCAAAGCATGATCATATTGTTGAAAATAAGTGATTACAAGAATTCTTACAGCCCCTGAAGTTCCCCACATTCAGGGCAACGCAGCTGACTTCTCGCTGAAACGGTGCACACCGGAAGGAACAGAATGATGATTTTTAAGTGCTGGAAGAAAAGAAACCAACTGTTATAAGGTCAGAATTTTATACTCAGTGAGAGTATCCCTCAACGATAAAAGCAAAATCCTCTTTTAAAGCATGGATTTTGTTTTTTCAGAGCAGTTCTGGGTTCACAGCAAAAATGAGCAGAAGGCACAGAGATTTCAAAATACTTTTTTTTTTAAGACAAACAAAAACCCCGAGAATTGGCCACTTGCAAACCTGTTGCCTGAGAAATTTTCAAGGCCGTTCTTGTGGCTGAGGAGGGCATGAGTCCCACAGGAGGTGCCACCACTTCCCACCTGGCCGGGTGCCACGCAGTCCGGTCGGCGAGGCTTCTCCCTTGGTTTGCAGCAACTGTCTCCCATCTAGGGTCTCAGCCACAGACAAAAGTTGGGGGTTTGGGCCCCAACCAGACAAAAGCTTGCTTCCTTAATTATCTTTAAAAAGGGCAACTCTATATATGTCACTCCCTTGCCACCCCGCACTCCCCACAACCTGTAGGGTAAAGACCAAGTACAGGTTCCTGGGTATGAAAAGCAAGACTCTGTAGGAACTGGTCCCCCCACCCCGTCACCACCACCACTCTCTTGTGCTACTGGGCCTCTGACAGTGTAAGAACTTGCTCTTCTCTAGACGCACCCTGACCGTTCAGCCTGCCCGTCCTTCAGCTCCTAACTAAGGGGCCACCTCTTCCAAGAAGAATTCACTTTCACCAGAGTGAGGACAGGCACCTTTCACCCCCCACACACACCCTCGTTCACCTAGTTCGCAACACCTGCACGTGAAGTGGATTTCCACATTCCTTATTCCTTTATTGATTGTACGAAAGAGAACAGCTAACACGCATTGCAGGCTGACTTTGTGCCAGGTGATCTTCTAAGGATTTCACATGCTCTATCTCGTTTAATCCCTACAACCATCCCGAGTCAGAGCTAAGATTTCACCCCCATTTCATGGTCTGTAGAGGTAAAAGGATTTGCCCAAGTAACACGGCAAGTTCGTGTAGGGTGAGATGGAGACCTCGCCTCACTCACGTTGTATCCCGGAAACCTGACCTAGTCTGCTCACATGACTGGGAACCGAGGCAGGAACTTGTCCGCCTTGTGTTGCCTCTTACCCAAATTACCTTCTGTAATTCATGAAACAGTATCTAAATAGGGATATATGCAAATAAACTAGGCAAGCCTCCTCCTGTCTCCTGATTAGTGTCCTCATCTGTAAAAGGAGAGGTGGAAGAAGGAATTTTAAATGCTTTTCAAAGTCTCACATGCCTTTTAAAACCTGAGTCGTATAAATATCTCGTTGTTACAGTATCATCAGGGGAAAACGTATTTTTATTTCCAACGTTTACATGCATAATCACACCAAATCCAGAAAGGCAGGGGTCCCCACCAGTCTTCCCAGCGTTGTAAGTTTCTGGTTTGGTTTCTGCAGTTTAGTTGTGCTGCTCAGTAAGGTGGGTAAATAACGGAATCTTTTAAAGCCCAGGACTAAATGCATCTACATAATAAAGAACGTGGCCAAAGCTGGGAGAAGAAATGAGCAAATCAACTGATGCTGATGGGAATTTTGATACTGAATCTGGGAGGGAATGACATCGGAAATGTCTTGATAAGTTATATTTGAGGGATATAATTGGACAGACATAAATTTTAGCACATTTTTCAGGGTGTTGTGTGATGAAATTCCTCCTTGAACTTGTCTGAGAGATTTTCATCAAGGTTTAAATTACTTTAAGGTGTCTCTTTGGTGTCTGAGTGGGTGTTTTGTTTTGTTTTATTTGGCACCCTGCTGAGACAAGCCGCGATCCGGCCAATCTTAAAACTTAGAAATGTTTGAGGGGCGCCTGGGTGGCTCGGTCGTTAAGCGTCTGCCTTCAGCTCAGGTCCTGATCCCAGGGTCCTGGGATTGAGCCCGCATCGGGCTCCCTGCTCGGCGGGAAACCTGCTTCTCCCTCTCCCTCTGCCTCTCCCCTGCTCATGCTCTCTCTCTCTCTCTATCTCTGTGTCTCAAATGAATAAATAAAATCTTTTAAAAACGTGACTGTGTCCTAGGAGCCTTTGATACCTTCCTGTAAGTCCCATGCTGGATTTGCCAAGTGTGTCTCTCTCTTATTAGCTGATGTTCCTATCAGGGTCGCAAGCGTTGAACATTTCCCCCGACCACCCCTCCCCACACTCAAGAAGAAAGGCGAGGGAGTTTTCTTAAATAACAATATCCTTCCCAGTGACCCTACAAATAAGATCTTAAACCACAATTTGGCTTCGAGAACCAGTTCCTGGTCTAATCCTTAGATCAACATTTTCTGAACAGAATCCTGTTATTGTTTAGAAATTATCCAGAAGCAATGGAAGCCTCCAAGTACACGGCCAGTCACAGAACAGAAAGCCTTGTGGATCAAAGCCACAGAGAATGGAAAATCAATGGACACCATGTGTGAAAATCAAGAGGCAGGAGAAGTGGCAGGTTAATGCTTTGCCGGGGGTGCAGGTGGGTGGAAGGACCACATACCTGGACCCTGGGTAATGTTCTGTCCTGCTCTCAGCCTTCCCACCAACGCAGGCTACCCAGGACCAGCAATGGGGCTTGAGCAAGGGGCTGGGACACGGACGGCACCAGGGACCACCATGCCTGAGCTCTATCAGAGAGACTCAGGGCAAGCATTGCCGGCCCAGCTGGAGCCCGTGGTGACCCACAGGGCAGCCGTGACATTAGTCTGTGTTTCTGGGGCTGACACATGGGCCTGATTAGGGCCATGACAGGGGTTATTGATGGGTCCCTGATTTAGAGATATCAGAGTTTTCAGCCTGGACACTCACAGTCTGCTTCCGATCGCTTGGCCTTTCCATCCCTGCCTATCTATAGTACATTTCTGCTCATTCCTTTCTTTTTATTGTGTAACGCATCCTACAGGTTACCAGCTGTCTACATTTAAGACATCTCAGGAGCGCCACCCACATCCACAGGCCACAAGTTTCCCACTCTCTGTACTGGACACATTTTCAGTTTCGCATATTGCATTTGTTTTCCTACCATTATCGGCAGATTGACCAGTCTCAGATGTAGAAGATGATCATGACACCTCCCCTGTGGTGATCTGCATCGATTAGGGCTCCTTGGTAGCAAGGAACAGACACCAGCTGTCACAGGCTGAATGGGGCTCCCACCCAATTCATCTGTTGAAGTCCTGACCCCCCGTAATCAGAACGTGACTTGATTTAGAGATAAGATCTTTCAAAAGGTGATTAAGGTACAAGGAGGCCCATAGGGTGGGCCCTGATGCAGTAAGACTGGTGTCTTAGGACACAGACATGCACAGCGGGACGCCCATGGGAGGATGTGGGGAGAAGGCTGCACACACGGACGGGCGGAACCAGCCCCGCCAACGCGTGGATGCTGGACATCCAGCCTCTGGAGCTGGGAGACGATAAATGTCTGTTGCGGAAGCCATACAAGGTGTGGTCCTTTGCTGCCGGGGATGGTGGCCACTGACTCACACACCCACTCACACTGAAGGAGAAGGCGGGGGAGCGGTTAGTATCCGGAGCCCCAGCCCCACCGGCCTCAGGGGCAGCACGTGCTCCCACACTGCCCTGGGCCCTCTCCATCGTCCTCCCCACCGCTCCACCCCTGGAAGCTCCTCTGTCACATTCTGAGATTCCGAGTCTAACGAAGATACAACTCTCTCCCCCGCCGGCTGTCTACCTAGGAGATCCCCAACTCCCCCCGAAACGGGGAGCTCCCCCCACGAGAGAAGTCTGAACTTTTGTCTGAAGTCCTTGAAGGACATGGGAAGTTCTAGAAGGTCTCCTGAGTTGCCGCTTTCCAGGCTGGTAGAAGATGGGCAGGATGGCACAGACGGCTTTGCCAGGTGTTAAACGGGTCAGGCTGGCATTTCAGCTTCATGCCTAGTAAAACCAAGCCAACTTTAAACAGACACATCACTCCATTGCATTGCTATGAGGTGGAAAGCCTGTTTCTAAAAGCAAAATAGGAAATATATAAAACTTTCCACTGCCAAGCAATGTATTCAAAGACTGCAATTATCAGGATGGCCTCCTCTCTTCTGAGGGAAATCCAATGGTGCAAGTTGCAGAGGGCTTGCCCCCAAATGGCCACCTTCAGCCCAGCTTCCCCGGGCCCTTTAACAGCCAAGTGTGTGTGTGTGCATGTGCGTGTGCGTGTGTGTGTGTGCACGCATGTGCATGCGCATATGCACATGCATGAGAGACACGTCCTTCCTTGTGCCTTATCGGCAGAACTGTTCCCAGGAAAGGACTTTATTGTTATAGCTGCCTGTTCCCACCCCTCTCCCAAGGTGCCTCAAGGACTCAGGGGCCTCAGGCAGCTGCCAACTGGCCACCCGGGACTCTCGCTGCTGGGAGAGGGGGCCTGGAAGGGGGCTGGGAGGGGGCCAGGAGGGGGCCAGGACAGTGGTCTAGAGGGTGGCCTAGAGGGCCCAGGAGGGGCCTGGGAGGGGGCAGGGAA
>NW_023270119.1:10484-15601 GCF_011800145.1 Mirounga leonina | reverse complement strand
CCCTTTCTCCGCATCCCCGCCAACATCTGTCGTTTCCTGACTTGTTAATTTTAGCTATTCTGACTGGTGTGAGGTGGTATCTCATTGAGGTTTTGATTTGGATTTCCCTGATGCCGAGCGATATTGAGCACTTTTTCATGTGTCTGTTGGCCATTTGGATGTCTTCTTTGGAAAAATGTCTGTTCATGTCTTCTGCCCATTTCTTGATTGGATCATTTGTTCTTTGGGTGTTGAGTTTGCTGAGTTCTTTATAGATTTTAGATACTAGCTCTTTATCTGATATGTCATTTGCAAATATCTTCTCCCATTCTGTCGGTTGTCTTTTGGTTTTGTTGACTGTTTCCTTTGCTTTGCAAAAGCTTTTTATCTTGATGAAGTCCCAATAGTTCATTTTTGCCCTTGCTTCCCTTGCCTTTGGCGATGTTTCTAGGAAGAAGTTGCTTCGGCTGAGGTCAAAGAGGTTGCTGCCTGTGTTCTCCTTTAGGATTTTGATGGACTCCTGTCTCACATTGAGCTCTTTCAACCATTTGGAGTCTGTTTTTGTGTGTGGTGTAAGGAAATGGTCCAGTTTCATTCTTCTGCATGTGGCTATCCAATTTTCCCAACACCATTTGTTGAAGAGACTGTCTTTGTTCCATTGGACATTCTTTCCTGCTTTGTCAAAGATGAGTTGAGCATAGAGTTGAGGGTCCATTTCTGGGCTCTCTATTCTGTTCCATCGATCTATGTGTCTGTTTTTGTGCCAGTACATTACTGTCTTGATGATGACCGCTTTGTAATAGAGCTGGAAGTTTGGAACTGTGATGCCGCCAGCTTTGCTTTTCTTTTTAAACATTCCTCTGGCTATGCGGGGTCTTTTCTGGTTCCATACAAATTTTAGGATTATTTGTTCCATTTCTTTGAAAAAAGTGGATGGTATTTTGATGGGGATTGCATTGAATGTGTCGATTGTTCTAGGTAGCATTGACATCTTCACAATATTTGTTTTTCCAATCCATGAGCATGGAACGTTTTTCCATTTCTTTGTGTCTTCCTCAATTTCTTTCATGAGTATTTTATAGTTTTCTGAGTACAGAGCCTTTGTCTCTTTGGTTAGATTTATTCCTAGGTATCTTATGGTTTTGGGTGCAATTGTAAATGGGATCGACTCCTTAATTTCTCTTTCTTCTGTCTTGTTGTTGGTGTATAGGAATGCCACTGACTTCTGTGCATTGATTTTAGATCCTGCCACTTGACTGAATTCCTGTATGAGTTCTAGCAGTTTTGGGTTGGAGTCTTTGGGGTTTTCCACATAAAGTATCATATCATCTGCAAAGAGTGAGAGTTTGACTTCTTCTTTGCCAATTTGGATGCCTTTGATTTCTTTTTGTTGTCTGATTGCTGTGGCTAGGACTTCCAATACTGTGTTGAATAGCAGTGGTGATAGTGGACATCCCTGCCACGTTCCTGACCTTAGGGGGAAAGCTCTGTTTTTCCCCATTGAGAATGATCTTTGCTGTAGGTTTTTCATAGATGGTTTTTATGATATTGAGGTATGTACCCTCTATGCCTATACTCTGAAGTTTTGATCAAGAAAGGATGCTGTACTTTGTCAAATGCTTTTTCTGCATCTATTGAGAGAATCGTATGATTTTTGTTCTTTCTTTTGTTAATGTATTGTATTACATTGATTGATTTGCGGAAGTTGAACCAACCTTGTAGCCCAGGGATAAATCCCACTTGGTCGTGGTGAATAATCCTTTTAATGTACTGTTGGATCCTATTGGCTAGTATTTTGGTGAGAATTTTTGCATCCATGTTCATCAGGAATATTGCTCTGTAATTCTCCTTTTTGATGGGGTCTTTGTCTGGTTTGGGGATCAAGGTAATGCTGGCCTCATAAAATGAGTTTGGAAGTTTTCCTTCCATTTCTATTTTTTGGAACAGATTCAGAAGAATAGATATTAATTCTTGAAATGTTTGGTAGAATTCCCCTGGGAAGCCATCTGGCCCTGGGCTTTTGTTTGTTGGGAGATTTTTGATGACTGCTTCAATTTCCTTAGTGGTTATAGGTCGGTTCAGGTTTTCTATTTCTTCCTGGTTCAGTTTTGGTAGTTGATACATCTCTAGGAATGCATCCATTTCTTCCAGGTTATCTAATTTGCCGGCACAGAGTTGCTCATAATATGTTCTTATAATTGTTTGTATTTCTTTGGTGTTGGTTGTGATCTCTCCTCTTTCATTCATGATTTTGTTGATTTGGGTCATTTCTCTTCTCTTTTTGATAAGTCTGGCCAGGGGTTTATCAATCTTGTTAATTCTTTCAAAGAACCAGCTCCTAGTTTCGTTGATCTGTTCTACTGTTCTTTTAGTTTCTATTTCATTGATTTCTGCTCTGATTTTATGATTTCTCTTCTCCTGCTGGGTTTAGGCTTTATTTGCTGTTCTTTCTCCAGCTCCTTTAGGTGTAGGGTTAGGTTGTGTACTTGAGATCTTTCTTGTTTCTTGAGAAAGGCTTGTATTGCTATATACTTTCCTCTTAGGACTGCCTTTGCTGCATCCCAAAGATTTTGAAGAGTTGTGTTTTCATTTTCATTGGTTTCCATGTATTTTTTTAATTCTTCTTTAATTTCCTGGTTGACCGATTCATTCTTCAGTAGGATGCTCTTTAGCCTCCATGTATTTGAGTTCTTCCCGACTTTCCTCTTGTGGTTGAGTTCTAGTTTCAAAACATTGTGGTTTGAAAATAGGCAGGGAATGATCCCAATCTTTTGGTACCGGTTGAGACCTGATTTATGACCTAGGACGTAATCTATTCTGGAGAATGTTCCATGGGCACACGAGAAGAATGTGTATTCCGTTGCTTTGGGATGGAAAGTTCTGAATATGTCTGTGAAGTCCATTTGGTCCAGTGTGTCATTTAAAGTCTTTATTTCCTTGTTGATCTTTTGCTTAGACGATCTGTCCATTTCAGTGAGGGGGGTGTTAAAGTCCCCCACTATTATCGTATTGTTGTCGATGTGTTTCTTTGCGTTTGTTATTAATTGCCTTATATAATTGGCTGCTCCCATGTTAGGGGCATAGATATTTACAATTGTTAGATCTTCTTGTTGGATAGATCCTTTAAGTAGGATATAACGTCCTTCCTCATCTCTTATTACAGTCTTTGGTTTAAAATCTAATTTGTCTGATATAAGGATTGCCACCCCAGCTTTCTTTTGGTGTCCATTAGCATGGTAAATGGTTTTCCATCCCCTCACTTTCAATCTGGGGGTGTCTTTGGGTCTAAAATGTGTCTCTTGCAGACACCATATCGATGGGTCTTGTTTTTGAATCCAGTCTGATAGCCTGTGTCTTTTGATTGGGGCATTGAGCCCATTTACATTCAGGGTAACTATTGAAAGATAGGAATTTAGTGCCATTGTATTGCCTGTAAGGTGACTGTTACCGTATATTGTCTGTGTTCCTTTCTGGTCTATGTTTCTTTTAGGGCCTCTCTTTGCTTAGAGGACCCCTTTCAAGATTTCCTGTAGGGCTGGTTTTGTGTTTGCAAATTCCTTTAGTTTTTGTTTGTCCTGGAAGCTTTTTATCTCTCCTTCAATTTTCAATGACAGCCTAGCTGGATAGAGTATTCTTGGCTGCATATTTTTCTCATTTAGTGCTCTGAATATATCCTGCCAGTCCTTTCTGGCCTGCCAGGTCTCTGTGGATAGGTCTGTTGCCAATCTAATGTTTCTACCCTTGTAGGTTACATATCTCTTCTCCTGAGCTGCTTTCAGGATTTTCTCTTTGTCAATGAGAATAGTAAGTTTTATTATTAGATGTCAGGGTGTTGACCTATTTTTATTGATTTTGAGAGGGGTTCTCTGTGCTTCCTGGATTTTGATGCCTGTTTCCTTCCCCAAATTAGGGAAGTTCTTTCCTATAATTTGCTCCATTATACCTTCTGCCCCTCTCTCTCTTTCTTCTTCTTCTGGGATCCCAATTATTCTAATGTTGTTTCGTCTTATCGTATCGCCTATCTTTCGAATTCTGCCCTCGTGATCCAGTAGTTGTTTATCTCTCTTTTTCTCAGCTTCTTTATTTTCCATCATTTGGTCTTCTATATTACTGATTCTCCCTTCTGCCTCATTTATCCTAGCAGTTAGCGCCCCCATTTTTTATTGCACCTCATTAATAGCCTTTTTGATTTCTACTTGTTTAGATTTTAGTTCTTTTACTTCTCCAGAAGGGGTTTCTCTAATAACTTCCATATTTTTTTCAAGCCCAGCTAGTATCTTTAAAGTCATGATTCTGAACTCTAGATCTGACATCGTACTAATGTTCGTATTGAGTAGGTCCCTGGCAGTCGGTACTACCTCTTGTTCTTTTTGTTGAGGTGATTTTCTCCATCTTGTCATTTTGTGCAGAGGAGAATAGATTAATGAGAGAACAAAATGCTAGCAGAGTAACATTGTCCCCAGAAAATATACTCTAAACAAATTAGAAAAGACCTGAAGCAGTGGAAAAAGAAATGGAAAGAGAGAAAGAAAAAAAAAGAAAAAAAAGAAAAAGATAAAGATAAAAACAAAAACAAACAAAACAAAACAACAACAACAAAAAAAACCAAAATGTGATCAAATATGATCAGGCTGGTATATAGATCAGTGCCACACACTAGATTTGGGGTGTATTTTGGTCTTTTAGAAGAAAGTGCCTCCCAAAATTTTAAAGAAATAAAAACTTATATATGTACAAAAATAAGTGTTGATAGAATGAAGGGATGGAATATGACTGTAAAGATGGAAATTATAAAAAAAAATTATAAAAGGAATTGATAAGAAGTTGTTTGAAAAAAGAAGAGAGGATTTAAAAAAAGAAAAAAGGAAAAAAAAGGGAGAGAATGTGATCAGGCAGGGGAATAGAAAACACCATATACTAGAGATTTAGGGTATATTTTAATCTTTTAGAAGAAACTATCTCAACATTTTAAAGAGAGAACAACTTATATATATATGTCAAAAATAGGGGTAACTACTATGAAGGGATAGAATATGACTCTAAAAATGAAAAATAAAAATGTTTTTTTTTAAAAAAAGGGATTGATAAGATGTTGGTTGAAAAAGGGAAAAAGAAAAATTCAAAAAAAAAAAAAGGAA
>NW_023270119.1:0-10384 GCF_011800145.1 Mirounga leonina | reverse complement strand
ACTTGGTCTTGGCTGGCTGTTCTCGCTGATCTTCTGGGGAGGGGCCTGTTGCCGTGGTTTCCAAATGTCTCTGCCGGAGGCGGAAGTGCTCCGCCCTTGCCCCCTCCCGGCTGAGTCATCTGCTCGGGTTTGCTCTCCGGGGCTTTTGTTCCCTGCGAACTTCCCGCACAGGTTTGGAGGCGGAGAGTGAAAATGGCGGCCTCCCAATCTCCGCCCCGGAGGAGCCGAGAACTCGGGGCCCCCCTCCTCAGTAAGCCCCCAGAGAAAAGCCGCCAGTCACTCCCGTCTCCCCGCTCTCAGGCCGCATTCCGTGCTCTTCCGGCCTGTGACCGCGCGTTTTTATCTCCGGCACCCGATCCCGGGTGGAGTCTCCAAACCCAGCAGATCCCTGCGGTGCGCTCCCGCGCGGCTCCTCCCGGGGGAGGAAGGGGAGTCTCCCCTGATCTGCCGCTTGTTGGGTCCCTGCTGGAGGAGCAGTGACCCGACTGGGCCGCGGATCATGGTCAATGGCCACCCCGAGCTGAGAGACCGCGCCTGGGCTCCGCCTCTGCAGCCGGCTTCCCTGCTCCGATCCCTGGGAGCTCTGCCGCCCTCAGGCACTCCCGGTCTTTCTGTGACCCCGAGGGTCCTGAGACCACACTGTCCCGGAGGGTTCCACCCCCCGCTTAGCCACCGGAGTGACGTCCCTCGGTGGAGCAGACTTTTAAAAGTTCCGATTTTGTGCCCCGCGGCTCCATCACTTGCCAGAAGCGGCCAACGGAGGCCCCTCCCCCGCCGTCTATCCTCCCGAATATCGCCTCGGACTCACTTCTCCGCACGTCCTACCTTCCAGGAAGTGGTCGCTTTTCTGTTCAGAGAGTTGTTGCTCTTCTTTTCTTCGATCTCCTGTTGAGTTTGTAGCTGTTCAGAAAGGTTTGATCCCTATCCAGCTGAATTCCTGAGAGGAGACAAAATCCAGGTCTCCTACTCCTCCGCCATCTTGCTCCGCCCCGGGCCTTGAATCTTCATAGGGTTTCTCTCCCACTCTTGGGAGTACATTTGTTGTACCAATACCAGCAACATATTCACCAGATCTGGCTCACCCTGCTTATTATATGTCATCAATATGATGGAACCAAGTGAGGTTTTGTGGAATGTCCAGAAGGCCCATGTCCAGGCGGTGCTGGAGCTGCCTCCTATTGTTTCATGAAAGGAGCACCTGGGTGGCTCAGTGGGTTAAGCATCTGCCTTCAGCTCAGGTCATGATCCCAGGGTCCTGGGATGGGTCCCCTCGTTGGGCTCCCTGCTCAGTGGTGAGTCTGCTTCTCCCTCTCCCTCTGCCACTCCGTCCCCACCTCCCCACCTCCCCATGCTCTCTCTCTCTCTCTCAAATAAATATTTATTTTTATTTTATTTTATTTTATTTTATTTATTATTTATTTTATTTAAAATCTTTGGAAAAAAATATCAGGAGAGCTGTTAGATTTTCAGGCATTTTGCAAACCAGTTGTTAAATACAGCTATTAAAAATAAGTCATTATAAATTTATACGTTATATTAAAAGCAGAGATAATATTTAAAACTGATCATTTCCTCGCTATTTTACTATATTCTGTGATTTTTTTTACTTTTATTTGCATTTATTTTATGCAGAATTTACTACCAGGCCATAAACTTTTGTTTCTGCAGTTTCTTCTGGGATATCTTTTTCTTCTTTGCAACCTCCCCTTCTGGTTTAGGAACAATCTGCTCTTTTTCAGTAAGGATCATCTCAGTGTGGCAGGGATAGCTCACGTGTGGGTGAATCCGACCATGAACCTGGTAAGTTCTGTGTCGCATCTTGGGGGTTTTGTTCACCTGGATGTGCTCAATGGCCAGAGAATCTACATCAAAACCCTTAAGCTCAGCATTACTCTCTTCATTTTTAAGCATGTGCAGTAAAAATCAGCACTCTTTTTGGGCCACCAGCCCCGTGTCCAGCCACACTGTTTGGCCAGGGCACACCTCCCAACTCCACCATTGTAGCCAGGGAGTGGTGCACGCTGCTTTTGCAATGTGACATCCTTCAGATACTTGGTGGCTTTCCAGATATGCATATTTTTGATGGCCTGGGCAGTTTCAGGTGTGTTCCTAAAGTGAACACAAAGATTCGAACCTCTTGATTGGCATGATTTTGTAGGGTTATCTGGGTCAAGTGAATAGTGAAATATTTCCAGAGATCACCTCAGGCTGCTTATGGGAAGAGCTATATTTTATGCTAAACTGTGCTTATTGACATCTATTGTGTCTGTATGATTTAAAAAAAATACTATGATATACTGCGTGGGGGTGTGTTACCATGTATAGCTCTCCAAATCTGCATTTTCAGTAAAGTCACGCTGGCAGCTTAAAATTGGGTATGGTAGAAATATTCCCTCTACAGAAATCAGCAAATAGGACAGACCACACTTTTCTGCCTGTAGTACCAGCACACGCTGTCCACGTCCCTTTGGACCACGTTATGATGCCAGAGTTATGATACAGTAACATAAACGTACAGTTTTACACACACCGTGTAGATGCAAACTGCTTCTCGTCCTCCATCCTGATAGTATTTGAAAACACATTCACCAGTACCCAAGAGCCATGTAACCGAGCCCCAAACCATGTTAATCAGGCATGAAAGCTGTAGTTAGGACAACTACCTGGTTGTGTTTCTGGTGGCTCATTGTCTTCTTCCAGGATCTGGTCGGGTGTTTGTAGTGACCAGAGTGCTCAATGAAGTGGACAGGATAGGAACAACCACCCCCTGCATCAATCTGCACCATTTCCTTTGGATTGTGATATTGCTCTGGACTTAGTGTCTTTGTGGAGAAGGGAGTACAGATTCGGGACTCCCCCTCAGCATCCTCCTACCATATCACTTACTCCACTGGCCCAAGAACCAATATGGGGATTCTGCCAAACACCAGGTGTATGCATTCCAATTACACATTCAGGAACTCTAAAAATGACTACCAGGTAGGTCCATGGACCTCACACAGCCACTGTGATTTGGACCAGGGCCAGGGTGCCATTGATTAGCTGACCCCATAAGCCCCTACTGCAATGGAGGACAGGCATGTTAATGACTCAGCTATGTTGTATGAGCCCTAGACTGTTCCAGCCCTAAGGTTTTGTAATTCTGTGCTGTTGCAGTCAGGTCCAACTCAGACAGAAGTCGATGGAACAGAAGGAAGTTGAGTACTTTAAAAAATGGGATCCTACATGAGTGGATCAGAGGCTTGGGGGGAATATCTCGAAGCCTGGGGGAGTCTCCGCAGTGGTAGGGAGGAGACCACCTTGTTATTGCTGACAGAAAGAAGCAGTGGGGGACCTCTTTACCTACCACAGGAATAGCAAATGCTGGCATGGTTCCTCTAGATAGTCCCCGGCCTCTGTACAACAATCAGGGACTAATTGTCTGTGGACTGTGGGACCCTAAGGTCTTAATAAAATTAATGAGCTTTGTCTCCATAGGATGGGAGTTATGCAATCCCTCCCTCTAGCATCAGATCAACCCTTCTAATCCCTGTGCCTCTGAAACAACCTACCTTCTCCCCAGCCCGAGGGCAAATGCTGTTCACAAGCAGGAGCCTCTGACCTCTGGGGCCTCACCTTCCCTGCAGGGACGTGGTGCGCTGAGGTTGGCGTGCAGCCCCTGCAACCAGCCCACTTAGGTTCAAATATCAGCTCTCGTGCTCACTGACTGTACTGTCTGAGACAAGGGATTTAATCTTTCTCTGCTTCAGATTCTCTACATCAAAGGGAGAGTGTGCACAGAGTTGTTGTGTGGGTGATCAGAGGCTTGCTGGTAAGTGTTTGGCAACCAGTTTAGTTGGGGGAAATACAGCCCCCGATTGAAGGGCTAGCCAAGTTCTGTGGCGTAAATATTCCTACAATGGCTGGTCCAAGCTACCAATAGTTTAATTCTCTCTCACAAAAGTCCCCCAAATTTAACAGTCAGGAGCTAGTATGAGCCAACTCCTGCACATCCCATGTCCATGTGCCTAGAGAAGCGTTGATTCTGCAACAGACAAATACAAAGACTTCTAAGGGATGGAGACTTCTAAGGGATTCACCTCAATCAAGCATGTTAATTAATGACAATAACAGCATTATCTGGAGGCAAAAGTTCTAGGGCTCAGTGGTTGGAAGTAAAGACCACAAATCAGCCAAACATCATCATCAGGACTCTATTTCCCTTCTACTATGGGTGTGGAGACTGTTCAGGCATACTGTACGAGGTGTAGGAGTCTCAGGATCTATACTGAGAATCCACTGGTTGAGGCCATGGCCCTGGCTGGTGAGAGAGCTCATGTCCCCAGTCTCAGAAGTAGTTGGTGGCCTCATCTCTCTGGGTAAGGGATGGCCAGTGCCTCTATAAACATCCAGAAAGAGTGGGAAATGTCTAGACAGGAAAGGATCATCTAAGTTCTGTGCCCTGCTAAGGCCTCAGTCTCCCCTTTTGCAATAACCGATAATTCATACTTCACAGGATTTGTTTGTGAATGTAATGAAATTATGTACTTTGAACTTTAAAGTGTTATCATTTTTATTCCACTTGTAGAAGAAGAGTGAAGAAACTAGAGTGGGGGTGGAATTGAGTGCCCAGTGCTCTTGGATGTTACCTCTGGAGTTTCTGCTGAGTCTTTGAGGTGCCCTTCTCCTTTCAGGTGACCTGGATGGGGAGGACTATGCTGCAGAGCCAATAGTGGAGGATGTTTCCCTCCTAAAGTTCATGCTGGGCACCTTCCCAGGGTGTCTGACTGTCCAGCTGATCTTAAAGCGCTGGGCTAACCAGTTGGAGATCTGTGCCCTGGTCCTGAGGGCACAGAAGTTCTACTTCCTGGTGGGCTACAGTGAGACTCTGCTGTCCCACTTTTACAAATGTCCCGTCCATCTGCACCTCCAGACTGTGCCCTCCAAGGTCATGTATACATACATCTAAGACAGTCACCTTTTCTGATTCAGGCTCTAGCCTGCGAAGGACAGAACCATGTGGAAAGAAGTGAAGTAGAAATGGGGAAATACATCCCCTCACTGTCTAAAGGATTCCTTTTCAAAGCTGCTGTTGAATCAATAGACCTTCCGTGTTGTCTTGTCTCTTGGTTTGTCTTTCCTCCTTAGAGAAGAGAACTAGAGTAGGGTTTCTTTGAGGATGTTCCAAGGCTCCCCAAAAGGCTGCCAGTTGTTTGAGGCTTGGGTAATAGCTACAGTGCAATGAATCTCTTGTCACTTCACCAGGAACTCTACCTGGAGTTCTTTGTTTTTTCTCAAAGTGGAAGAATCCATTTTTTGTCATTATAATATAATCAACATTAATTTTAAAAAATTTTAAATAGTTTGGACATGTGTCAAGTCAACCATGAACGTTTCTTGTAACTTTTCCACAGAGAACTACTGTGAACAGTTGCTTTTATTTCCAGATGTACTTTTTCCCTCTAGAAATACCTTAATGGATGCACATTGCTTAATAAATAAGCTTTCAATTGAACACCTACTGTAGGCCACAGATTCTTCTGAGTGCTTGGAATCCATCAATGGACAAAACATTCTGTTCCAAGATCCCTGCCTTCGTGACACTTGTATCCCCATGGAGGTCGGCAGGGAGGGTTAGGCAGCACTGAGGACTCCAATCAGGTGAACTCAATGCAGGAGAGCATTTCAGGAGGTGGCATCTTCAAAAGCTGCATGTGGTGCTGGGTGGTGGGGAAGGGCTTGCTGACCAACTTCACTGTGACACTTGACCCTCACCTTGACCATGACCCTGTTACCCTACCCTGAACCTCAAACTCACACACCCTAATTCCAACTCTGAACTTGACTTATTACCCTGACTCTGATTCTACCCTAAGCTTTACCCTCATTCTAACAGTAATGCTCTCCCTAATCCTACCCACAACTTGACCTTCACTCAACCTCACTCTTACCTGAGGGTCTCACCCGGACCCTCCCCTGATCATGTCTGACTCTGACACTGATGTTGCCTACATCCCTCACATAACCCTGATTTTCAGTAAGAACTTTACGCTGAAAATATCCTAATGCTATCTGACCCTTACCACGACCCTGACTGTGACCTTATCCTAACTCTAACCCTGAGGCTTGCTTTGACTCTGACCATAATCCTCACCCAGACTCTCGTCATGAACTTGACCATAAAACTGACAGTCATCTAAATTTGACCCTAGCCCTGATCTTCCTTTATTGATAAACCAGACTCTGATTTTGACTCCAAAATGCAACCGTCACCCAGACTCTGTTCCTCACACAGATCTGAGCCTACTCTTAACCCTGGTCTTGACCCTGATTCTAACACTCAACAACCCTGGATTGATGTGACTGATTGTCATTCAGGCCCTGAGACACCCTCACACCTTGCTGACAAAACTCAACCTTAACCTGACCCTTGTGACCTTCACTCTGTCACCGACCCTTATCCTGGACTTCATGTGACTTTAACCCTCACCCTCTTCTTGATTCTCACCCTAACACTGATCTTGACCCTTCCACTAACAGTGATCTGACTGAACCTCAGCTGGACTTGATTATGTTCCTGACCCTCATGATCCTGATCCACCCACATACTGATCATGAAACTTCACTTAACCCTGACCTTGACCCTGAACCTTATTCAAATCCTTAACTGACACAGGCCCTTATCCTATCCTCGACTGTGACCCTGATGCACAACCTTGCTTTGATATTCACCCTATAGACTTACCCAGATCTTGACCCTGATCCATTATTTTAATTGAAATATATTTGACATATAACATTGTATAAATTTAAGGTGTACATGTCGATACATTTATGTATCTTAATACATTATATATCATGGAATGATTGCAACAATTAGCACCTCTAACATATTACATAATTATCCTGTCTTTTTAGTCATTAGAATAATTAAGTTCTAGGTTCCTAGCAAGTTTGTTGATTATAATACAATATAGTTGTCTGTGCTCACTGTTCATCATAAATTTGTACCGTTAGGCAACATCTGCCCTGTCCTCTCCACTCCCCAACCCCTGGTAACCACCATTTTGCTCTGTTTTTGTGAGTTTGGGTTTTTTAGATTACACTTATAAGTGATGTCCTACAGTATTTGTCTTTCTCTGTCTGACTTATTTTACTTAGCATCATTTCCACAAGGTCCACCATGTTGTTGTAAATGGCAGGATGTCCTCTTTTCTCATGGCTGTATAATATTCCATTGTATTTATATACCACATCTTCTTTATCCATTCACTTACGGGCTATTGTGAACAACGCTGCGGTAAACATAATAGTGCATATCTCTCTTAAAAATCCTGTTTTTATTTCCTTTGTGTGTATACCTAGAAGTGGAATCACACTGCATCATTGTTGGGTCTATTTTTAATTTTTGAGAAGGCTTCATATTGTTTTCCATTGTGGTTGAATCAATGTACATGCATACCGGCATGAAAGAGTTCCCTTTTCTCCAGACCCTAGCCAGCAATTTTTATCTCTTGTCTTCTGGATAATAGGCCTTTTGACAGGTGTGAGTGATATCTCATTGTGGTTTCGATTTGCATTTCCCTGATGATGAGTGATGTGGAGTATCTTTTCATTTGTCTGTTGGCCATTGGGATGTGTTCTTTGGAGAAAGGTCTCGTTCCAACCATTTTTCAGTCAGATTGTTTTTGATTTTGAGTTGTATGAGTTCTTTATATATTTTCAGTAATAACTCCTTATCCAGGGTGCCTGGGTGGCTCAGTCGTTAAGCGTCTGCCTTTGGCTCAGGTCACGATCCCACGGTCCTGGGATCGAGCCCTGCATCAGGCTCCCTGCTCCGTGGGAAGCCTGCTTCTCCCTCTCCCACTCCCCCTTCTCATGTTCCCTCTCTTGCTGTGTCTGTCTCTGTCAAATAAATATATAAAATCTTAAAAAAAAAAAAAAAACATAACTCCTTATCCAATGTATGTCTTGCAAAAATTTTCTTCCATTCTGTAGAGTGCTTTTTTGTCTTGTTAATGGTTCCTTTTGCTGTGCAGAAGGTTTTAAGTTTCCTGGAGCCCTATTTGTTCATTTTCCCTTTTGTCTTTGGTGCTGGTGGTGTCCTATTCAAGGAATCATTGCCAAAAGAAACGTGAAGGAGCTTCTTCCCTATATTTACTTCTAGGAGTTTTATAGTACCAGGTCCTTCTGTTTCAGTCTTTAATCTATTTGAGTGAATTTTTGTGACTGGTGGGTCTAATTTCATTGCATGTACTCATCCAGTTTTCCCCACCTCCCTTGTTGACAGGCTGTCCTTTCCTCATTGTGTGTTCTTGGCTTCTTTGTTGAATAATTTTTTGACTGTATAAGCAGGGGTTCACTTCTGTGCCTTCTATTCTGTTCCATTGGTCTATGTGTCTATTTTTGTCTGTCTATGCAGTAACGTACTGTTTTTATTCCTGAAGCTTTGTAGTGTAATTTGAAGTCAGGAAGTGTGATATCTCTGGTTTTGTTCTTTTTTCCTCAAGAAGGACATTTTAACAATATAAATTTTTCTGATCCATGAACAGAGTATGTCTTTCCATTTGTTTGTCTTTCCATTTCTTTGATTTCTTTTAACAAAGTCTTATAGTTCACTGTACAGGACTTTCACATCCTTGGTTAAATTTATTCCTAATATTGTATTGTTTTTGATGCTATTGTTAATGGGGTAGTTTTCTTTATTTCTTTTTCAGATGTTTCATTCTTAGTGTATAGGAACATCAACGATTTCTGTAAGTTGATTCTGTATCCTGCAACTTGACTGACCTCTAACAGCCTTTTAGATTTTCTATAGACCGAATCGTATTATCTGTAAACAGTGACAGATTCACTTCTTCCTTCCTGATTTGGATGCCTGTTATTTCTTTGTCCTAATTGCTTTAGCAAGGACTTCTAATACCAAACTGAATAAGAGTGGTGTGTGTGGGCATCCACGTCTTGTTCCTGCTTCTTGACGAAGGGCTTTCAATTTTCACCAGCGAGTCTACTGTTAGCCATGGGCTCATAACGTATGGCCTCTAATATATTGAGGTATGTTCCTTTTATACCCGATATGCTGAGGGTTTTTACGAAATAATGGATTTTGTCAAGTGGTTTTTCTGCATCTCTTCAGATGATCATGTGGTTTTTTCCTTTTCATTTTATTAATGTGATGGATCACATTTATTGATTTGTGTATGTTTAATGATCCTTGCATTCCAGGGATAAATCCTACTTGCTCGTAATGTATAATCCTTTTTATATGTTCTTGAATTCAGTTTGGTAATATGTTGTTGAGAGTTTTTGCATCTGGATTCATCAGAGATATTGGTCTGTAGGTTTCTTTGCTTGTGGAGTCCTTCTGTGGCTTTGGTATCAGGGCAATGCCAGCCTCGCAAGGTGATTTTGGAAGTATTCCCTCCTCCTCAATGTTTTGGAAGAGTTTGAGAAGAATTGGTGTTCATTCTTCTTTGACTGTCTGGTAGAATCTCTAGTGAAGCTGTCTGGTCCTGTGGGAGGTTTCTGTGTTGGAAGGTTTTTGATTCCTGATTCAATTTCTTTAGTCTCTATTGGTTTGTTCAGATTTTTTATTTCTTCCTGATTCAGTTTGTAGGTTGCTTGTTTCTAGGAATGGATCTGTTTCTTCTAAGTTATCTGAGTTTTTGGCTTATAATTGTTTAGTCTCACAGTCCAGTTTTTCTGCAGTCTCAGTTGTAATGTCTTTCTCTTTTCTTTTTCAAAAGTATTTTATTTACTTATTTGAGAGAGAGAGAGAGCACAAGCTGGGGGAGGAACAGAAGGAGAGGGAGAGAGACAAGCAGACTCTGTGCTGAGCAAGGAGCCTGATGTGGGGCTTGATCCCATGACCCTTCCCCAATCACAGCAAGTCAGGATGGGGCAGGCTCATCAACTTCCTTGGATCTGCAACCCCCCTTCACGGTCCTGTCCATCTACTTTCTGATGCACAGGTACATAGAAATCTGGGTGCCCTGGTGTGATGAGCAGAGGCACTTTTGTTCGATTATGAATGTCGAAGTAGTTGTAAATAAAAGGGGAGAGGAAAAAAGGGAAGACTCTTGCGGCCACCATGCTGATGTCACACTTGACCCTGATCCTGACCCTACACTCATCCTATCCTTGGTTCTGAACATGATCCTTACCTTGGAAATAACCTGACTTTGACCTTCACCCTGTTACTGACCTTGCAGTGTACTCTTAACCTGATTCTGAATCTGGCATTCTCCATGATACTGACCCAGAATTGACCCTTACCTTCACTCTGACTCTGATCTTGACTTTGACCTGGAACCCACTCTCACCCTGAACCTGAACTGGACCCAACTGTCACAGTAATTGGACCCTAACGTTCAAAGTGAGTCATAATTTGACATTCACTCTGACC
>NW_023270118.1:0-11384 GCF_011800145.1 Mirounga leonina | reverse complement strand
CAATGTGAGACAGGAATCCATCAAAATCCTAGAGGAGAACATAGGCAGTAACCTCTTTGACATCAACCACAGCAACTTCTTTCAAGATACAGCTCCAAAGGCTAGTGAAACAAAAGCAAAAATGAACTTTTGGGACTTCATCAAGATAAAAAGCTTCTGCACAGCAAAGGAAACAGTCAACAAAGCAAAGAGGCAACCCACAGAATGGGAGAAGATATTTGCAAATGACACTACAGACAAAGGGCTGATATCCCAGATCTATAAGGAACTTCTCAAACTCAACACCCAAAAAACAAATAATCAAGTCAAAAATGGGCAGAAGACATGAACAGACATTTCTCTGAAGAAGACTTACAAATGGCTAACAGACACATGAAAAAAATGTTCATCATCATTAGCTCTCAGGGAATTCAAATCAAAACCACATTGAGATCGAAGAGGTTGCTGCCTGTGTTCTCTAGGATTTTGATGGACTCCTGTCTCACATTTAGGTCTTTCATCCATTTTGAGTCTATTTTTGTGTGTGGTGTAAGGAAATGGTCCAGTTACATTTCTCTGCATGTGGCTGTCCAATTTCCCCAACACCATTTGTTGAAGAGACTGTCTTTTTTCCATTGGACATTCTTTCCTGCTTTGTTGAAGATTAGTTGACCATAGAGTTGAGGTTCCATTTCTGGGCTGTCTATTCTGTTTCATTGATCTATGTTATACACAAACAATGAATCATGAAACACTACATCAAAAACTAATGATGTAATGTATGGTGATTAACATAACATAATAAAATAAAGTTAAAAAAAAAAAAACCACATTGAGATACCACCTTACACCAGTTAGAATGGTAAAAATTGACAAGGCAAGAAGCAACCAATGTTGGCGAGGTTGTGGAGAAAAGGGAACCTTCTTACACTGTTGGTGGGGATGCAATTTGGTACAGCCACTTTGGAAAACAGTGTGGAGGTGCCTCAGAAAATTAAAACTAGAGCTACCCTATGACCCAGCAATCGCACTCCTGGGTATTTACCCCAAAGACACAGATGTAGTGAAAATAAGGGCCACATGCACCCAACGTTCATAGCAGCAATGTCCGCAATAGCCAAACTGTGGAAAGAGCTGAGATGCCCTTCAACAGATGAATGGATAACGAAGATGTGGTCCATATTATACAATGGAATATAACTCAGCCATCAGAAAGGTTGAATACCCAACTTTTACATCAACATGGATGGGACTGGAGGAGATTATGCTAAGTGAAATAAGTCAAGCAGAGAAAGTCAATTATCATATGGTTTCACTTATTTGTGGAACATAAGGAATAGCATGAAGGACATTAGGAGAAGGAAGGGAAAAATGAAGGGGGGGGAATCGGAGGGGTAATGAATCATGAGAGACTATGAACTCCGAGAAACAAACTGAGGGTTTTAGAGGGGAAGGGGATGGAGGGATGGGTTAGCCCGGTTATGGGTATTAAGGAGGGCATGCACTGCATGGAGCACTGGTTGGTATATGAAGAGAATGAATCATGGAACACTACATCAAAAACTAATGATGTATTGTATGGTGACTAACACAATACAATTAAAAACAAAACAAAACAGATGAATGGAGAAAGAAGATGTGGTTCATATATACAGTGGAATATTACTCAGCCATCAGAAATGATGAATACCTACCAGTTGCATTGACATGGATGGAACTGGAGGGTATTAAGCTTAAGTGAAGTAAGTCAAGTAGAGAAACACAATTATATGGTTTCACTGATAAGTGGAATATAAGAAACAGTGCAGAGGATCATAAGGGAAGGGAGGGAAAACTGAATGTAAAGAAATCAGAGAGGGAGACTCTTGGCTCTGGGAAACAAAGAGAGTTGCTGAAGGGAAGGTGGGTGGGAGGTGCGGTAACTGGGTGATGGGCATTAAAGAGGCTATGTGATGTGATGAGCACTGGGTGTTATATGCAACTGATGAATTATTGAACACTACATCTGAAACTAGTCATGTATTATATGTTGGTTTATTAAATTTAAATTAAAGACAAAGTATAAAAAAATAAAGTGACCTATAGATTCAATAACCCCCCCCCCCTTTTTTTTACTAGGGAGAAAGAGAAAGAAAAGAAGGCAAAGGGAGAAGGAGACAGAGAATCTTAAGCAGGCTCCACACCCAGCACAGAGCCTGACATGGCATGGGGCTTGATCTCATGGGCCTAAGATCATGACCTGAGCCAAAATCAAGAATCAGATGCTCAATTGAGCCACCCAGGCATCCCAATAGAATCCCTATTAAAATCCCAATGGAATTCTTTACAGAAATAGAAAAAAACAACCCCAAACTTCATATGGAACCACAAAAGATCCTGAATAGCCAAAACAATTTTGAACAAGAACAAAGCTGGAGGCATCACACTTTCTGATTTCAAAATATATTATAAAGCTACAATGTATTAGTACTGGCATATGGACCTATAGATCAATGGAACAAAGAGCCCAGAAATAAATTCATCTATAGTGTGATCTTCAAGAAGATTTCCAAGAACTCACAATGAGGAAAGGATAACCTCTAATAATGATGATGGGCAAAAATGATCGCTACATGCTTAAGAGTGAAACTGGTCCCTTAACTTCTTCTACAAAACTCAATCTGAAATGAATAAAAAAGACTTAAGACCTGAAACTGATAAAAAACATAGGAATAACACTTCTTGACATTAGTCTGGGCAATAACTTTTGGATCTGACACCAAAAGCAATGGCAACCAAAAGGTAAAAAAAATAGACAAGTGGATTTGCATCAACTAACCAGCTTCTGCACAGCAAAGGAAACCATCAACAAATGAAAAGGCAACCTATGGAATGGGAGACAATATTTGTAAACTATGTATCTGTTAAGGGGTTAATATCCAAAAACATATGAGGAACTCCTTCAACTCAACAGCAAAATAACAAATAACAACAACAACAACAAAACCCAACAAAGTACTTGTATAGACCTTTTTCCGAAGAAGACCTACAAATGGCTAACAGATAATATGAAAAGTTGCTCAATATTACTAAGTGTTAGGGAAATGCAAATTAAAACCACAATGACATATCACTTCACACCTGTTAGAATGGTTGGGTTATTTCTCACTGCTCATTTTACTACTGGGATGTATTTTGCATCTTCACGGCCTGGCATCCAGATGCATTGATAAAGGTTATGTTTAGTTTGTTGGGACGGGTTAACCAGTATGACTGATATTCTGGCACATACAAGGTGCTTGGTCATAACTGCTCACCTCTAAACATCAACTTCATCACCTGAAAAGTGAAACAATAATGTACCCACCTAGTGGGGCTTTTATCGATTTGGCAAGCATGAATATGAAAGTATTCTACATAGTGCCTAGAAACTCAGTGGTGCAGTGATGACACAAATTTACATTTTCAATAGAGCGTGATGAACACAGCTGGGCACTCAATTTGGGTCTGTTCTTCCTTTAACAGTTCAGGACACCAACAGTTTTGGCTGTCAACATCTGGATCATAGGAAACATGCTGCATTCTAATTTATAACATTTATAATTTTACACCCAGTTTATTTTAATTTATATGCTATGCCTGCTTCATTGCATTTGAACTATGAGCCATATGAGTTTAGTTTTTTCCTGAGCAACTTTTGTGTTTGGAACTTTGCAGGGTGCCATGTGTCCTGTGTTACCTATCTTAATTTGTTCTACCTCCCAGTGATATGACAGTGATCAGGCCTGGGATGTGCCCTGAAAGGAGGTAATGAAGACTCAGTTTTCCCATCCTTAAGGGACATGTGTGCCACTAGGCAGCAGGTTCATAGGTCCTGTTGACTGAGTGGACTGTGCAGTTCTTTCACTCATGGATGGCCTGAGTCTTTCATGTGTCAATGGTTACCATTTGCCGGGGATACAATACTGGCTAAGACCCTGACCAGCTTGCCACTTTAGCCTTGAGAGAGACAGAAAGCAACACTATAGGACAATGAAGCAGGACAAAGGCCAAGAGAGTAATAGGGCAGATCTCAGTCAAGAAAGTGCTCCATAAAGAGCCTCCAAAAGCATTCTGACAGGAGGAAACAGAGAATGCAGAGGCCCCAAGGTGCATTTCAAGAACAGAAAGAAGTCTGCTGCACCTGAAGCTCATGACCAAGGCAGAGGGGTGGCAGTGAGAAGAGGTCAGACCAGACGGTGCCTGGGAAGGGACGCAATGAGGAGTCTGGAGTTTGTTCTGAGAACAGTAGGTACCAGGAAGGGGGAAACGAGAGGCAGGAGGATGGTGTGAGAACATGGGGGAGAGGGATCCCTCCCACCTGGAGAAGGTGACTCTTATTCACAGTGTCAGGGGAGAGAGAGCAGGATGGGCAGCAGGGGCAAGGTGGGGAAGGACAGTGAGAACTGACATGCAGGGGGCCTCGTGCTGATGTCACCAGAGGACACACAGTGTGGTAGGACATATGGGCAGACAGGCCAGTCGCAGGGCCAGGCCTGAGAAAGACCGTGTGGGGAAGTTGGCCTTTACCCTGCAGTGGGAACCACCCAAGGGAGAAAGCAGATTTCTCCCTCAGGAACTATCCTTGGGTCTGCTGCTCTCCTGGCAGAGTCCATCCAAAATGTCAGTCCTGCCAGCACATTTTGGAGAGAACTGGTCAAGTCTCACCACCTGGAGGAGAAACCCTGACCTCCCAGCCACCCCACTGAGGAAAGGACTCCTGGGGGAGTCAGCCCCACCCTGCATCCAGCCACCAGCAGAAGTGATATTCCCAGACCCGTCCAGGTAAGTGTAAGAAGACCACTGACCATTCCAGGGGAATGGCTGCCCTAGAGAAGAGACAAGATGACTGAGCAACAGAAGATCACAACAAACAAGGGTCAGTCCACATGGAAGAGCCTCACAGTTGCCAATATGCCCCATGACCCCCTCCCAGGCCAACACACACTCCAGCCAGCCACAGTGAGCTGTGATCACACAGCCCCATGGAGCCCCTCTTATCCCCAAACACACAAACTCTCTACCTACCAGATGCCCGCTTCTGCACCTAGAACTCTCGTGTCCCAAATAGACATATACCCCCCTTCCCAATAAAATTACAGCCATGGTCTTGAATACAAAAATGCACTCCCAACCATCCCCCAATAATCAAACACTTAAATACACACATCCTCATATCCCACAAAAATCCACTCAACTCTGTATCACTCCCCAATGCAATCACCCAAACCCTCCAGCAATAACTGAATACATTCAAACCAAATTCACATACTTAATATTAAACACAATCCCCTAATCCCAAATATACCACATACAGCCCCCTATAGCTGTAAACATCCACATATGTACAATGCCTTCAAAGCTCAAACACATAAATACCATCAGACAGACACACATGGGGTTTCCTACTTTCTCCTAAATACTCCTCAAAACAATGACCTCACCACCCTGATACAAACATATACTTGTCTCCCTCTTGAGAACCTATAAATGGCATCTGTCTACAGCCCCCAATTATAGATATACAACTCACAACACCCCAATACACTGACAATCTGAATCTCCCAGATCCCTCCACTCCCTAAATTCTTACCCTGACAAGATAAACATATGTATAGCCCTGATACTGCAAATACACACAAAACCAGCACACGAAGCATTAACACATAACCTTACATCTTCTCAAATGCACATATGCGTATTCACAATAGTCTCAAAATGCACACACACACACACACACCATGCCACATCAACTGTATACTAATGGCTCTCATTGCCCCCAAAATCACACATACACAATCGCTACACATCCTTAGCATTACCCTGAATCATCTCATACCCCCAAAAACATATACCCATAGGTCTCCCCCACACCCATTTGTCCTGATTCATTTTTTCCCCAACCTCCTTCCAAACACAACATACACACACACAACAATCCCTCCAACCCCTGTTCTCACCCAAGGTCTCCCGAAAAAAATCCAGAAAAAAATAAGTACTCACCAGATCCTCTTAAACCTGAATATACATGGCCAACCCCTCAAACCTCTCAAAATATGCAAGAATCCTTCAAAATTCGTCAAACACACTCCTAGACTCCTTACATATAGAAATATACACATCTGCAACCTTTCATGCCCCAAATACACATGCACCCAGACACGAACATAAGCAACCCCCAACCCTCAAATGTTTATATTAGATTCCTTACTAAACCCTCTGAATTCGGAGGGGGAAAGATGGTGGAGGAGTAGGGGACCCTATTTCAACTGGTCCCCGGAATTGAGCTGGATATCTACCAGACCACTCTGAACACCCACGAAACCAGCCTGAGATGTAAGAAAATAGATCCGGATCTCTACAAACAGAATATCGCAGGTGGTTGGTTTCGAGGTAGGAAGTGGGGAGCCGTGATTCTGCGGGCAGATATCGGAGGATAAATGGCAACGGGAGGGTGCCTGGCTGTGGGGATTCTGCACCGCCGGTGAGCGACAGCCTCGCGCGCTGAGGACGGGGCACAGACTCGCAGACCGGTAGCTGCAGGGAAAGGACTCTAGGGCAGCCCCTGGGGTGGAAAACCAGAGTGACGGGGTTGCGCTCACGCGAACCGCAGCCCCCCCGACAGAAACTGGAGCGACAGTCGCGTGCACGTGAACTGCAGCCTCCGAGTCGGAAACCTGGTGCACCGGGGTTGCGCCGGTGAACTGCAACCCCCGGGGGTGGAAACCCCAAGCGGTGGAGTCGTGCACACGCAAACTGGGAACAGCTGGTGATTTTAGAAGCACAAAGGCCAGAGACATGCCCCGACCTGGAGGCAGGACTGGGAGCACTGCGGAGGGGCGCACAACCCAGGCTGCTGCAGTTTATAGCACCATGGACAGAAGTGGAGATGGTGTGGCCTGGAGAGCTCCCTGAAGAACAGACTGCGGTCTCTCTGTTCTGAGGCAGAGAGTTGGAAACGGTCTCTTCTGCTCTGACTCGCAGAAGAGACGCGGAAAGCCGCCAGGGAAAGGCACCAGAGAACAAAAGCCCCAAAGACTGATTCCCACTGAGCCCATCCCCTGCCACAGGGGCGCAGGGCAACTCCGCCCAAACAGGGTTGCTTGAGTAACAGCGTGGCAGGCCCCTCCCACAGAAGACAGTCTGGGAAAACAAGAGGCAGGCAACCCTAAGGTCCCAAGAAAACAGGTGCATCTTGCTTGGGTTCTGGTCAATAATTTGGACTCTATACATTCCCTCAAACACCCATCAACAGAATGACTAGGAAGAGGAGCCCCCAAAACAGAAAAGACTCAGAGATTATGATTTATGCAGCAGATTTACAAATGGATGCAGATATAACCAAGATGTCGGAGATGGAATTCAGACTAGCAATTCTGAAGATAATGGCTAGAATGGAAAAATCGATAATGGCAAAATAGAGTCTCTAAGGGCAGAAATAAAAGGTGAATTGGCAGAACTTAAAAATGCTCTCAATGAGATCCAATCCAATCTAGATAATCTAACAGCTAGGGTAACTGAGACAGAAGAGAGAATAAGCGACCTGGAAGACAATATAATAGATAAAAAGGGAAAAGAGGAGGCCAGGGAAAAAAACTCAGAATCCATGAAAATAGAATCAGAGAAATAAGTGACACCATGAGGCGTTCCAATGTCAGAATAATTGGAATCCCGGAGGGAGTGGAGAGAGAGAGAGGACTAGAAGATGTATTTGAGCAAATTGAGAACTTCCCTAATCTGGGGAATGAAACAAACATTCAAGTCCTAGAGGCAGAGAGGACCCCTCCTAAGATCAAGGAAAACAGGCCAACACCCCGGCATGTAATAGTAAAACTTGCAAATCTTAGAACCAAGGAAACCATCTTTTTTTTTTTTTTAAGATTTTTTATTTATTTATTTGAGACAGAGAGAATGAGAGACAGAGAGCATGAGAGGGAGAAGGGTCAGAGGGAGAAGCAGACTCCCTGCCGAGCAGGGAGCCCGATGCGGGACTCGATCCTGTGACTCCAGGATCATGACCTGAGCCAAAGGCAGTCGCTCAACCGACTGAGCCACCCAGGCGCCCCCAAGGAAACCATCTTAAGGGCAGTTAGAGGGAAGAGATTCCTTACATACAGAAGGAGGAACATCAGAATAACGTCAGATCTATCCACAGAGACCTGGCAAGCCAGAAAGGCCTGGCAAGACATATTCAGGGTACTAAATGAGAAGAACATACCACCAAGAATACTTTATCTGACAAGGCTGTCATTCAGAATGGATGGAGAGATGCAGCGCTTCCAAGACTGGCAGAAACTGAAAGAATATGTGACCACTAAGCCGGCCCTGCAAGAAATATTAAGGGGGGTTCTATAAAAGGAGAAACACTCCAAGAGAACAGAACAGAAATTTACAGGGACAATCTATAAAAACAACATCTTCACAGGCAACATGATGACAATTAATTCATATCTTTCAATAATCACTCTCAACGTGAATGGCCTAAATGCTCCCATAAAATGGCACAGGGTTGCAGATTGGATAAAAAGACAGGACCCGTCCATACGCTGTCACAAGAGACTCATTTTGAACCTAAAGATACATCCAGACTGAAAGTGAAGGGATGGAGATCCATCTTCCATGCCAACGGACCTCAAAAGAAAGCTGGGGTAGCAATTCTTATATCAGACAAAGTAGATTTTAAACTAAAGTCTGTAGTTAGAGACACAGAAGGACACTATATCATTCTTAAAGGGTCTATCCATCAAGAAGATCTAACAATTGTAAATATCTATGCCCCCAACATGGGAGCAGCCATCTACATAAGCCAACTGTTAACCAAAGCAAAGAGTCATATTGATAACAATACGTTAATTGTAGGAGACCTCAATACTCCACTCTCAGCAATGGACAGATCATCTAAGCAGAGAATCAACAAGGAAACAAGAGCTTTGAATGATACATTGGACCAGATGGACCTCATAGATATTTACAGAATATTCCACCCTAAAACAACAGAATACTCATTCTTCTTGAGCACACATGAAATTTTCTCCAGAATAGACCATATACTGGGTCACAAAGCACGTCTCAACTGATACCAAAAGATTGAGATTATTCCCTGCATCTTCTCAGACCACAGTGCTCTAAAACTGGAACTCAATCACAAGAAAAAATTTGGCAGAAATTCAAACACTTGGAAGCTAAAGACCACTCTGCTCAAGAATGTTTGGGTCAACCAAGAAGTCAAAGAAGAACTTAAACAATTCATGGAAACCAATGAGAACGAAAACACATTGGTCCAAAACCTATGGGATACTGCAAAGGCGGTCCTAAGGGGGAAATACATAGCCACCCAAGCCTCACTCAAAAAAATAGAAAAATCCCGAATTCACCAACTAACTCTCCACCTTAAAGGACTAGAGAAAAAGCAACAAACGATGCCTAAGCCACGCATTAGAAGAGAAATAATTAAAATTAGAGCAGAAATCAATGAATTAGAAACCAGAAACACAGTAGATCAGATCAACGAAACTAGAAGTTGGTTCTTTGAAAGAATTAATAAGAGCGATAAACCACTGGCCAGACTTCTCCAAAAGAAAAAAGAAAGGACCCAAATTAATAAAATTAAAAATGAAAGGGGAGAGATCACGACTAACACCAAGGAAATAGAAACAATTATTAGAAATTCTTATCAACAACTATACGCCAATAGACTGAGCAATCTGGATGAAATGGAGGCCTTCCTGGAAACCTATAAGCTGCCAAGACTGAAACAGGAAGAAATCGACAACCTGAATAGGCCAATAACCAGTAATGAGATTGAAGCAGTGATCAAAAACCTCCCAAAAAACCAGAGTCCAGGGCCTGATGGATTCCCTGGGAAATTCTACCAAACATTCAAAGAAGAAATAATACCTATTCTCCTGAAGCTGTTTCAAAAAATAGAAACAGAAGGAAACCTTCCAGACTCATTCTATGAGGGCAGTATTACCTTAATCCCCACACCAGGCAAAGACCCCATCAAAAAGGAGAATTTCAGACTGATATCCCTGATGAATATGGATTCCAAATCCTCAACAAAATCCTAGCTAATAGGATCCAACAATACATTAAAAGGATCATCCACCACGACCAAGTGGGATTTATCCCCGGGATGCAAGGGTGGTTCAACATTCACAAATCGATCAATGTGATAGAACACATTAATAAGAGGAGGGAGAAGAACCATATGGTCCTCTCAATTGATGCAGAAAAAGCATTTGACAAAATACAACATCCTTTCCTGATTAAAACTCTTCAGAGCATAGGGATAGAGGGAACATTCCTCAAGCTCATAAAATCCATCTATGAAAAACCCACAGCGAATATCATCCTCAATTGGGAAAAGCTGAGAGCCTTTCCCTTAAGATCAGGAACATGTCAAGGGTGCCCACTCTCACCACTGTTGTTCAACATAGTACTAGAAGTACTAGCAACAGCAATCAGACAACAATAAAGAAATAAAAGGTATTCAAATTGGCAAACAAGAAGTCAAGCTCTCTCTTTTCACAGATGACATGATACTTGATGTGGAAAACCCAAAAGACTCCACCCCCAAATTACTAGAACTCATCCAGCAATTCAGTAATGTGGCAGGATACAAAATCAATGCACAGAAATCAGTTGCTTTCTTATCCACTAACAACACAACTGTAGAAAGAGAAATTAGAGAAATGATTCCATTTACAATAGCACCCAAAACAATAAGATACCTCAGAATAAACCTAACCGGAGAGGTAAAGGATCTATACTCTAGGAACTAGAAAACACTTGTGAAAGAAATTGAAGAAGACACAAAAAGATGGAAAAATACTCCATGCTCATGGATCGGAAGAATAAATATTGTTAAAATGTCTATGCTAACCAGAGTAATCTAGACCTTCAATGCCATCCCGATCAAAATTCCAATGACATTTTTCAAAGTGCTGGAACAAACAATCCTAAAATTGATATGGAATCAGGAAAGACCCTGAATCACCAAGGAAATGTTGAAAAACAAAGCTGGGGGCATCATGTTGCCCGATTTCAAGTTATATTTCAAAGCTGTGATCACCAAGATGGCATGGTACTGGCACAAAAACAGACATATAGACCAATGGAACAGAATAGAGAACCCAGATATGGACCCTTAACTCTATGGTCAAATATTCTTTGACAAAGCAGGAAAAAACATGCAATGGAAAAAAGACAGTCTCTTCAATAAATGGTGCTGGGAAAATTGGACAGCCACATGCGGAAGAATGAAACTCGACCATTCTCTAACACCATTCACAAAGATAAACTCAAAATGGATGAAAGACCTCAATGTGAGACAGGAATCCATCAAAATCCTAGAGGAGAACATAGGCAGTAACCTCTTTGACATC
>NW_023270117.1:13013-23134 GCF_011800145.1 Mirounga leonina | reverse complement strand
ACTTGGTTAGATTTTAGTTCTTTTACTTCTCCAGAAAGGGTTTCTCTAATAACTTCCATGCTTTTCTCAAGCCCAGCTAGTATCTTTAAAGTGATGATTCTGAACTCTGGATCCGACATCGTACTAATGTCCGTATTGAGTAGGTCCCTGGCAGTCGGTACTACCTCTTGTTCTTTTTGTTGAGGTGATTTTTTCCACCTTGTCATTTTGTACAGAGGAGAATAGATTAATGAGAGAACAAAATGCTAGCAGAGTAACAACATCCCCAGAAAATATACTCTAAACAAATCAGAAAAGACCTGAAACAGTGGGAAAAGAAAGGGAAAGAGAGAAAAAAGAAAAAGAAAAAGATAAAGATAAAAACAAACAAAAACAGAACAAAACAACAACAACAACAAAAAAAAAACCAGAATGTGATCAAATATGATCAGGCTGGATATAGATCAGTGCCACACACTAGATTTTGGGTGTATTTTGGTCTGTTAGAAGAAAGTGCCTCCCAAAATTTTAAAGAAAGAAAAACTTATATATGTACAAAAATAAGGGTTGATATGATGAAGGGATGGAATATGACTGTAAAGATGGAAATTATAAAAAATTTTATAAAAGGAATTGATAAGAAGTTGTTTGAAAAAAGAAAGAAGAGGATTTTAAAAAAAGAAAAAAGAAAAAAAAGGGAGAGAATGTGATCAGGCAGGGGAGTAGAAAAAAACCATATACTATAGATTTAGGGTATATTTTGATCTGTTAGAAGAAACTATCTCAAAATTTTAAAGAGAGAACAACATATATATATATATATATGCCAAAAATATGGGTAACTACTATGAAGGGATAGGATATGACTCTAAAAACGAAAAATAAAAATGTTTTTTTTTAAAAAGGGATTGATAAGATGTTGGTTGAAAAAGGGAAAAAGAAACATTCAAAAAAAAGAAAAAGAAAAAAAGACAGTTAAAAAAATTAACTTTGAAAGACTAAAGAATCATGGTAAAAAAGCCATGAATTCTATGTGTAGTATTCCCCTAGCACTGGAGATCTGCCGTTCTCATTGATCAGTAAACATGGTCTTGACTGGCTGTTCTCGCTGATCTTCTGGGGGAGGGGCCTGTTGCCGTGGTTCCCAAATGTCTTTGCCGGAGGTGGAATTGCCCCACCCTTGCCCCCTCCCGACTAAGTAATCTGCTCGGGTTTGCTCTCGGGAGCTTTTGTTCCCTGCAAGCTTTCCGTACAGCTTTGGAGGCGGAGAGTGAAAATGCGGCCTCCCAATCTCTGCCCCAGAGGAGCTGAGAACTTGGGCCCCGCTCCTCAGTGAGCCCCCAAAGAAAAGCCATCAGTCACTCCCGTCTCCCCGGTCTCCGGCTGCACTCTGTGCTCACCCGGCCTGCGACCACACGTTTCTATCTCTGGCACCCGACCCCGTGTGGAGTCTCCAAACCCAGCAGATCCCTGTGGTGCACTCCCACGCCGCTCCTCCCAGGGGAGGAAGGTGAGTCTCCCCGGATCTGCCGCTTGTTGGGTCCCTGCTAGAGGAGCAGGGGCCCGACTGTGCCGTGGATCACGGTTTATGACAACCCCGAGCTGAGAGCCCACGCCTGGGCTCCGCCTCTGCAGCTGGCTTCCCTGCTCCGTTACCTGGGAGCTCTGCTGCACTCAGGCACCCCCAGTCTTTCTGCGACCCCAAGGGTCCTGAGACCACACTGTCCCATGAGGGTTCTACCCCCCACTTAGCCACCGGAGTGACGTCCCTCAGCGGAGCAGACTTTTAAAAGTTCCGATTTTGTGCTCCATGGTTCTATCACTTGCCAGAAGCGGCCGACGGAGGCCCCTCCCCCGCCATCTATCCTCCCGAATATCACCTCTGATTCACTTTTCCGCACGTCCTACCTTCCAGAAAGTGGTCGCTTTTCTGTTCAGAGAGTTGTTGCTATTCTTTTCTTCGATCTCCTGTTGAGTTTGTAGTTGTTCAGAATGGTTTGATCCCTATCCAGCTGAATTCCTGAGAGGAGACGAAATCCAGGTCTCCTACTCCTCCGCCATCTTGCTCTATTAGTCCAGATGGATTAAAAATTTAAATGTGAGGGGCACCTGGGTGGCTCAGTCGGTTAAGTATCCAACTCTTGATTTCAGCTCAGGTCATGATCTCAAGGTTGTGTGATGGAACCCAACATGTGCTGGGCATGGAGCCTGCTTAAGAGTCTCTCCTCCCTCTCCCTCTGCCCCTCCCCCATCTCTCTCTCTCTCTCCCTCTCTAAAAAAGTAAATGTGAAAAAAAGTGTAAAACTTTTAGAATAAAATAAAGATTTTCATACCTAAAACAAAGCACAGAAGCTGAAACCCTAAAAAAATTGATAAGTTTAATTACATTAAAATTAACAACTTTTGTTCATGTAAAGTCAGAATTTTACTCCCAAGTTTATACCTAGAGAAACTCTTGGACATGTGTTCTAGGAGTCATATTCAGGAATACTCATAGCAGCCTTGTTTATAACAGCAAACACTGGAAATAACACAAATGTCATCAATCATAGAATGGATGAATAAATAATGGTACACCCATACACAGAATATTTTACAGCAGTGAAAAATAACAAACTCCAGCTACATAGATCAATTAAAATTGTGAGAAAGAAGCACATCAGAAAAACACATCCAGTATAGTTCCATTTATGTAAACCATCCAGTATAGTTCCTTTATATATATGAACAATATATTGAGTACATGTGTTAAGTGATAACACTATAAATAAAACAAAGGAGTGATTAACACAAATTCAGAAGAGTAATTATCTCGGGACTAAAAGGCAAAAGACTGGGGAAAAGTTCAGGAAAGCTTCTAATTCACTGTAAACTTGTATTTCTTAACCTACATGTGCATGACTGCTCATTTTGTTAGTATTCTTTAAATTGAACTTATATTTATTATAAGTTCATTATATTTAGGATTTTTTATATTATATTTAGGATTTTTCTTAGTAATTTAAAAATAAAAATGAGACTATACGATTTACAAGCTAGTTCACAAGCTAGCTGACAACAACCCAACACAACCTGCTCTATTATTCTTGAACTCTTCTAACTCCATAATATAAATTTTTAACAGATGATCTTTTAAAAATTGAGCCCCAGTTCAGAAAAATACCAAGAGGAGAGGGGAAATAAACACATGCATATTCACGGCGTCTTTTTTCTGAGATTCTCATGCATTAGATCTCAAGATTTCCATCACAGAGTCAACAGCAAAGGAGAACAGGAACAGAGATTTTAAGTCTGACTCCATGGGTTTAGAGTCAATTTGAATTTTGACTTTTAGATTTTTGACTAGTTGATCAATATGGGGTTTGGTCAACCCTTTCTCTACAATATATTGAAACCTCAAAATACCTTTAGTACTTTCACAAACAATATTCAGACTTAAACTATTATTTCTAGTAACTGAAAGAGGGACTTCAAAAATGTTACCAGTCTAGCATGAGAAAAAGAAATGATATGTTAACAAGAAAGCCTCACAAAGCCAGATTAATAATAGCTAAATGTACAGTCTGCATTACCCAGAGGTCTACTGTATTAAATATTATTGTGGATTGGCCCCCTACCCATTATATAAAGGCAAACGAGGTGCTATCAACTAGTAGCCCTAATGAACTCGTCTTAATGAGCAAAGATAATACTGTCACCAAGAACCACAAAAGTGTGTTTTCTCAGGCCAGGGATTACCAACCTCAGAGAGTTGACTTCCAAATGCACACTTTTAGGTTTCCTAGAGTTGGAGAGAATGTGTAGGACTAGCAAAATCAATCCTTCACCATACTTGCCCAAACTCGAAGGGAGTATCCTACTTCAATGAGCCTGGGATGCAATCACTTTAGAAGTAGATAAGAAGTTATTTTTTATGATGGTAAAACAATAAATATTCATGATTAGTATTTTAGGAAAGGTATAAAATATTTTAAAAATTTAAATTGCCCATAATCCTACCACCTAGAAATCACTACTATTCATGTTTTGGGGGATTTTCTTTCAGTATTTTTCTTCCCAAAACATACACTTGTGTTTACATATTTGAGACCCTACAGTTGGCATCTTTTTTTCTTTTTCTGTTAGTATTATATTGTAAGCACTTTCCCAGGCCATTAAATATCCTTTGAAAATCATTTCTATAGGTATATAATATTCCCCATATAAGTATGACATAATTTTTTTTTAATTTTCTATTGGGGGACATTTTGGTGGTGGTGTCATCATTTTAAATCAAAAAGAGTCTATATCGTCCTTTTCTTTTTTTTTTTTTTTTTCCAATATCTTATGTTTATCTCTCATGACTGCCAGTGGGTACCACTCTTGGACATCAGGAAATCTTTGAAAAATGTGTCATCAATCTCATTTTGTAAGGCTAGAAATCAATTTGTGGGTTCTTTCATTCAATAAGTATGTATCACAGGCTGTGACTGTTTTAGGTGCTGGGGATAAAGCCTAGAACAAAGGAAGATAAAGTCCCTGTCTTCATGAACGGATCTTATAGCAGAACAGACAGAAAACAAATAGATGGTGTCATGTGGTTTTAAGTATCACAGATTAAATAAAACCGGGTGAGGCAGAACAGACAGTGCCTGAGGGGCAGTAATGGTGGTGGTGGTGGTAGTTTTATTGAGCAGAGTGAGAGCTGTCAGGAAAGGTGAAAAGGCAACACTTAAACAGAGACAGGAGGACCTGAGACCACAAGGAAACCCAAGAGAAGAGAGTTCTGGCCAGAGGGAACAGCAGATGCAGAGATGGCGAGGTGGCATGGGCGCATGCTCAGTGCGCGCAAAGGCCCGGGAGGCCGTGGTGGCTGCGGTCGAGTGGGAGTCTATGAGCTGAGAGAGAGCAGGACGTATCACTGAGGGTCTCATGGGCCATCACAGGAATCACCCAGGCTGTGTCTCTGTGGCCTTTAGACTGTGAGTGATGCGAGGGGCAAGGTAGAGGCAGGAAGACCGGTTGGCAGGTGACCAAAATAAAGAAGGTAAAATACAGTGGTGGGCTAGACCACAGAAAAAGTAGTAACGATGGAGAGAAAACGACTCTATTTTGGACATATTTTGAATTTAAGGCGACAGATTTACTGATGGATTAGATTGGAGCTATGAGAGAGAGAGAGGAGGCAAGGATGGTCAGGATTTGGAGGATTTGGGCCCAAGGAGGTGAAAGCCGGCTGTCATTTACTTAGATGGAGATGAGGTCTAGGGAGAAAACAGGGAGCAGAGGTTGGTGTGCCTGTGAGAAATCCAAATGGAGACTGCGTTGGAGTTCAGAGGATGGCCCAGGCACCAAATATATAATATATAATTCTGGCCATCAATACCAGCAAATTTTAAAAATTGAATGAGGTCATCCAAAGCCTGAAAATAGGTTCAAGGACCCCCATAGAGACTGAAAAACAGCCTCCAGAGAGTTGAGAGAAGAAAGAATAGTGCCCTGGGGTTGGGGAAGGCAGCATTTCCAGAACGAGGGTGAGAAAAGCTGGTCAGGGGAGTAAAAATGGGAACTCACCATTGGATTGGGACATGAAAGGTTTTGGTAGGTAAAATGACCATATAATCTTTGCCCAAATCAGAACATTTCTAAGAGCAAAGGAAGAAGTTCTTAATAATTAAAATATGTCAAGACAACAGGCATAAACCAGAACTGATGTGAACAAAGTAAGATAAATCATCATCCCAGTCATTGCTGACCTTGACACAAGTAGGCTTTAGTGTAGTTGTTTGAATGGTGAAGGAAAAACAAACTTGACTGTAATGTGTTCAAGAGAAGTGAGAAAAGGAAGTGGAGGTAATTAGTAGAAATAATTCTTTTAAGGAGTTTAGCCATAAGGGGTACAGAGAAATGGGCCAGTAGTTCAAGAGAAATTTGGTTTTGGTTATTTATTTATTTATTTAGAGAGGGAGGAACAGAGAGAGAGAGGGAGAGAGAGAACAGAGCCCAACTCGGCACTTGATCTCGCAACTCTGAGATCATGACCTGCAAGGAAATCAAGAGTTGGATGCTTAACTGACTGAGCCACCTAGGCACCTGAAGAAATTTGTTTTTAGGCAGGAAATAGCACAGCATATTTGTGTGTTGATTGGAAAGTCCAGAAGAGAAGGAAAGATGCAAGAGAGATAGAACTAAAGCTGGAGTGACATCCTTGATTAGACAGAAGGGGATGGGGTCCAGGGCCCTGGAGGGAGGCTTGCATTGGTAGGAATAAAGATGTTTCATCCAAAGGAGGAAAGGTAGGTTGGGAGAAAAAGTCTCATCTGGTTGTCTGTATTCTCTTGGTGGCTATAGGAAATCAAGTCAGAAACCCAGCCACATAGAAAGCAGGCATCTTTATTATAGACTGAGAAGTAGACAAGCTAAGTCGCCATCTCCATTCTGGCTTCTTTGACTCCCTTGGGACAAGTGTTCCTATCACCACATAATATTAACAGAATCATTGGCAATGAGGTACCCCTGCCCATCATGCGAGGGGAAGAGACTCTACCTCCAATCAAGGCAGTAGAGGGCTTTGGGGGTAGAATGTGACCAAGACCAAGCTTTGTGGGAATGGGATCACTTATCTGATGGAAGAAAGAGAAGCAACAACAGGGAATGATATTCTTGATCAGGCAAGAAGGGGAGATGCAGTGCTCTAGAGGAAGACTTCTTTTCATTTTAAGTTTATATTTAAATTCCAGATAGTTAACATACAGTGCTCTATTAGTTCCAGGTATACAATATAGTGATTCAACACTTCTATACATTACCCAGTGCTCATCACAACAAGTGTGCTCCTTCATCCCCATCACCCGTTTAATCCTTCCCTGCATTCCCCTCCCCTCTGGTAGCCATCAGTTTGTTCTCTATAGTTAAGAGTCTTTTCTTGGCTTGCCTCTCTCTCTCTGTCTTTTTTTTCCTTTGCTTATTTGTTTTGTTTCATAAATTCCACATATGAGTGAAATCATATGGCATTTGTCTTTCTCTGACTGACTTATTTCACTTAGCATAACTCTCTAGCTTCATCTATGTTGTTGCAAATGGCAAGATATCATTCTTTTTTGTGGTTGAATAATATTCCATTGTGCATATATATATACATACCACATCTTCTTTATCCATTCATCAGTTGATGGACACTTGTGTTGGTTCCATAATTTGGCTATTGTAGATAATGTTGCTGTAAACATCAGTGTGTATGTATCCCTTTTAGTTAGTATTTTTGTATTCTTTGGGTAAATACCAAGTAGTGCAACTTCTGGGTCATAGGGTAGTTCTATTTTTAACTTTTTGAGGAACCTCCAAACTATTTTCCAGAGTAGCTGCACCAGTTTGCATTCCCACCAACAGTGCAAGACAGTTCCTCTTTCATCATATCCTTACCAACACCTATTGTTTCTTGTGTTTTTTATTTTAGCCGTTCTGACAGGTGTGAGGTGATATCTCACTGTGGTTTTGATTTGCATTTCCCTGATGATAAGTGATGTTGAGCATCTTTTCATGTATCTGTTAGCCATCTAGATGTCTTCTTTGGAGAAATGTCTGTTCATGTCTTCTGCCCATATTAAAATTGGATTATTTGGTTTTGGGGTGTTGAGCTGTATAAGTTCTTTATATATTTTGGATACTAACCCTTTATTACATATGTCATTTGCAAATATCTTCTTCCATTCAGTAAGTTGCCTTTTAGTTTTGTTGGTTATTTCTTTCACTATGCAGAAGCTTTTTATTTTGATGTAGTCCCAAAGAGACTTTTTCCCATTACATATTCCTCCCTGCTTTGTTGAAGATTAATTGACCATATAGTTGTGGGTTCATTTCTGAGTCTTCTATTCTGTTCTGTTGATCTATGTGTCTATTTTTGTGCCAGTACCCTAGTGTTTTGATTACTACAGCTTTGTAATATAACTAAAAACCTGGAATTGTGATGCCTCTTGCTTTGCTTTTCTTTTTCAAGATTGCTTTGGCTTTGCAAGGTCTTTGCAGTTCCGTACAAATTTTAGGATTGTTGGTTCTAGTTCTGTGAAAAATGCTATTGGTATTTTGATTGGGATTGCATTAAATGTGTAGATTGCTTTGGGTCGTATAGACGTTTTAACAATATTTGTTCTTCCAATCCATGAGATGGAATGTCTTTCCAGTTCTTTGTCATCTTCAATTTCTTTTATCAGTGTTCTATAGTTTTCAGAGTACAGGTCTTTTCACCTCTTTGGTTATGTTTATTACTAGGTATTTTATGGGTTCTGGTGCAATTGTAACTGGAATTAATCCCTTAATTTTTCTTTCTTCATCATTGGTGTATAGAAATGCAACAGATTTCTGTAGATTGATTTTGTATCCTGTCACTTTACTAAATTCACGTGTCAGTTCTAGCAATTTTTTGGTAGTCTTTCAGGTTTTCTATATATAGTATCATGTCATCTGCAAATAGTGAAAGTTTTACTTGTTCTTTACTGATTTGGATGTCTTTTATTTCTTTTTGTTGTCTGATTGCTGTGTCTAGGACTTCCAGTACTATGTTGAGTAACAGTGGTGAGAGTGGACATCTCTGTCTTGTTTCTGACCTTAGGGGAAAAGCTCTCAGTTTTTCCCCATTTAGGATGATGTTAGCTATGGGTTTTTCATAGATGGCCTTTATTATGTTGAGATATGTTCCCTCTAAACCTACTTTATTGAGGGTTTTTATCATGAATGGATGTTGTACTTTGTGAAATGCTTTTTCTGCATCTATTGAAATGATCCTATGGTTCTTATCCTTTCTCTATTTAATGTGATGTATCAGGTTGATTGATTTGCAAATACTGAACCACCCTATTCCTTGCAATAGAGGAAAGCTTCTTCATTCAAGACAATTCTTGAGGGCTCCATGCTAACTAGCTAGGTCCTGGAAACCTAGTGAGAGTCACAGTCCATGCCTCTAGGAAGCAGTCTGATGATGAAGATGGAGAAAGAAAGTAAGCAGTAAAGGGCTTGTTGTTGTTGTTTTGTTTTTTTGTTTTGCTTTGCTTTGTTTTGTTTTCAGCAAATGGGTAGGATTTTGTTAAATGATGCGCTGAGAGAAGAACTTTACAAGTAAAGGTCAGGATTCTGAGGCGGCAAGTCTTTGCCCACAGTGCTCTTCTGCATCAAGAAGCAAACTCCACAAGACCTTTCGTCTTCCCTATGTGTGAAGACATCAAACCGGCCTCCGTACTGCATACCCTTTGCTCAGTTCCTCTTTAAACTCTCCAGGGCGTGACAGAAAATGGCCCTTCCCCACAAGTGCACTCCATTCTTGGGGAGCTTTGAAGTCCCTTTAGTGTTCAACAGTACTTTTATTTTTAACATAAGCACAGAGGCATCGGGTTGCTATCACAAACTCTGGTAGCTCTCACAGCTATCACAACGTCCATTTATTCTTTTTTTTTTTTTATGGTTTTTTTTTATTTTTTTTTTATTTTATTCTTCTGTTAATCCCCATACATTACATCATTAGTTTTAGATGAAGTGTTCCATGATTCATTGTTTGTGCATAACACCCAGTGCTCCATGCAGAATGTGCCCTCCTCAATACCCACCACCAGGCTAACCCATCCTCCCACCCCCCACCCCTCTAGAATCCTCAGTTTGTTTTTCAGAGTCTATCGTCTCTCATGGTTCGTCTACCCCTCCGATTTCCCCCGCTTCATTCTTCCCCTCCCGCTACCTTCTTCTTCTTCTTCTTCTTCTTTTCTTAATATATTGCATTATTTGTTTCAGAGGTACAGATCTGAGATTCAACAGTCTTGCACAATTCACAGCGCTTACCAGAGCACACACCCTCCCCAGTGTCCATCACCCAGTCACCCCATCCCTCCCACCCCACCCCCCACTCCAACAACACTCAGTTTGTTTCCTGCGATTAAGAATTCCTCATATCAGTGAGATCATATGATACATGTCTTTCTCTGTTTGACTTATTTCACTCAACATAATACCCTCCAGTTCCATCCACGTCGTTGCAAATGCCAAGATCTCATTCCTTTTGATGGCTGCATAATATTCCATTGTATATATATACCACCTCTTCTTTATCCATTCATCTGTCGATGGACATCTTGGCTCTTTCCACAGTTTGGCTATTGTGGACATTGCTGCTATAAACA
>NW_023270117.1:12824-13003 GCF_011800145.1 Mirounga leonina | reverse complement strand
GGTTGAGACCTGATTTATGACCTAGGATGTGATCTATTCTGGAGAATGTTCCATGGGCACTAGAGAAGAATGTGTATTCCGTTGCTTTGGGGTGGAATGTTCTGAATATGTCTGTGAAGTCCATTTGGTCCAGTGTGTCATTTAAAGTCTTTATTTCCTTGTTGATCTTTTGCTTAGAC
>NW_023270117.1:0-12814 GCF_011800145.1 Mirounga leonina | reverse complement strand
TTCTCATTTAGTGCTCTGAATATATCCTGCCAGTCCTTTCTGGCCTGCCAGGTCTCTGTGGATAGGTCTGTTGCCAATCTAATGTTTCTACCCTTGTAGGTTACATATCTCTTCTCCCGAGCTGCTTTCAGGATTTTCTCTTTGTCTACGAGACTCGTAAGTTTTACTATTAGATGTCGGGGAGTTGACCTATTTTTATTGATTTTGAGAGGGGTTCTCTGTGCTTCCTGGATTTTCATGCCTGTTTCCTTCCCCAAATTAGGGAAGTTCTCTGCTATAATTTGCTCCATTATACCTTCTGGCCCTCTCTCTCTTTCTTCTTCTTCTGGGATCCCAATTACTCTAATGTTGTTTCGTCTTATGGTATCGCTTATCTCTCGAATTCTGCCCTCGTGATCCAGTAGTTGTTTATCTCTCTTTTTCTCAGCTTCTTTATTTTCCATCATTTCATCTTCTATATTACTGATTCTCTCTTCTGCCTCATTTATTCTAGCACTTAGCGCCCCCATTTTTTATTGCACCTCATTAATAGCCTTTTTGATTTCTTCTTGGTTGGATTTTAGTTCTTTTACTTCTCCAGAAAGGGTTTCTCTAATAACTTCCATATTTTTTTCAAGCCCAGCTAGTATCTTGAAAGTGATGATTCTGAACTCTAGATCTGACATCGTACTAATGTCCGTATTGAGTAGGTCCCTGGCAGTCGGTACTACCTCTTGTTCTTTTTGTTGAGGTGATTTTTTCCATCTCGTCATTTTGTGCAGAGGAGAATAGATTAATGAGAGAACAAAATGCTAGCAGAGTAATCACGTCCCCAGAAAATATACTTTAAACAAATCAGAAAAGACCTGAAGCAGTGGGATAAGAAAGGGAAAGAGAGAAAAAAGAAAAAGAAGAAAAAGAAAAAGATAAAGATAAAAACAAAAACAAGGGCGCCTGGGTGGCTCAGATGGTTAAGCGTCTGCCTTCGGCTCAGGTCATGATCCCAGGGTCCTGGGATCGAGTCCCGCATCGGGCTCCCTGCTCCTTGGGAGCCTGCTTCTCCCTCTGCTTCTCTCTCTCTCTGTCTCTCATGAATAAATAAATAAAATCTTTAAAAAAAAAAACAAAAACAAAAACAAAAACAAACAAAACAAAACAACAACAAAAGAAAAACCAGAATGTGATCAAATATGATCTATATGGTATATAGATCAGTGCCACACACTAGATTTGGGGTGTATTTTGGTCTTTTAGCAGAAAGTGCCTCCCAAAATTTTAAAGATAGAAAAACTTATATACGTACAAAAATAAGGGTTGATATGATGAAGGGATACAATATGACTGTAAAAATGGAAATTATAAAAAATGTTATAAAAGGAATTGATAAGAAGTTGTTTGAAAAAAGAAAGAAGAGGATTTAAAAAAAGAAAAAAGAAAAAGAAAAAAAAAGGGAGAGGATATGATCAGGCAGGGGAATAGAAAACACCATATACTAGAGATTTAGGGTATATTTTAATCTGTTAGAAGAAACTATCTCAAAATTTTAAAGAGAGAACAACTTATATATATAAGCCAAAAATATGGGTAACTACTATGAAGGGATAGAATATGACTCTAAAAATGAAAAATAAAAATGTTTTTTTTTAAAAAAAGGGATTGATAAGATGTTGGTTGAAAAAGGGAAAAAGAAAAATTCAAAAAGAAATAAAAAGACAAAAAAGACAGTAAAAAAAAATTAACTTTAAAAGACTAAAGAATCATGGTAAAAAAGCCATGAATTCTATGTGCAGTAGTCCCCTAGCGCTGGAGTTCTGCCGTTCCCATTGATCGGTAAACTTGGTCTTGGCTGGCTGTTCTCACTGATCTTCTGGGAGGGGCCTGTTGCCGTGGTTTCCAAATGTCTCTGCCGGAGGCGGAATTGCCCCGCCCTTGCCCCCTCTCGGCTAAGTAATCTGCTCGGGTTTGCTCTCCGGGGCTTTTGTTCCCTGCGCGCTTTCCGTACAGCTTTGGTGGCGGAGCGTGAAAATGGTGGCCTCCCAATCTCCGCTCTGGAGGAGCCAAGAACTCGGGGCCCCACTCCTCAGTGAGCCCCCAGAGAAAAGCCATCAGTCCCTCCTGTCTCCCCGGTCTCCGGCCGCACTCCGTGCTCACCCAGCCTGTGACCGTGCATTTCTACCTCTGGCACCCGAACCCGGGTGGAGTCTCCAAACCCAGCAGATCCCTGCGGTGCACTCCCGCGCAGCTCCTCCCGGGGGAGGAAGGTGAGTCTCCCCGGATCTCCCGCTTATTGGGTCCCTGCTGGAGGAGCAGGGGCCCGACTATGCTGCAGATCACGGTTTATGGCAACCCCGACCTGAGAGCCCGCGCCTGGGCTCCACCTCTGTAGCCGGCTTCCCTGCTCCGTTACCTGGGAGTTCTGCCACAATCAGGCACCCCCGGTCTTTCTGTGACCCCGAGGGTCCTGAGACCACACTGTCCCGGAGGGTTCCACCCCCCGCTTAGCCACCAGAGTGACGTCCCTCGGCGGAGCAGACTTTTAAAAGTTCCGATTTTGTGCTCCGGGGCTCTATCACTTGCCAGAAGCAGCTGACGGAGGCCCCTCCCCCGCCATCTATCCTCCCGAATATCGCCGTGGATTCACTTCTCCGCACGTCCTACCTTCCAGAAAGTGGTTGCTTTTCTGATGAGAGAGTTGTTGCTCTTCTTTTCTTCGATCTCCTGTTGAGTTTGTAGTTGTTCAGAATGGTTTGATCCCTATCCAGCTGAATTCCTGAGAGGAGACGAAATCCAGGTCTCCTACTCCTCCGCCATCTTGCTCCGCCCCCCACGTCCATTTATTCTTGACTGAGGACAGGCCCACCTCAGCAATTTGCCCTGCTGAAGACAGCATAGCCTCTTCCGTTAACTGCTGACCTCCAAATGTCAGGGACTTTATATGGTGCCACAAACCCCACGCAGCAGGTGAACTTTTGACAGTGCTGGGGGCCCTTTCATGATAATTTACTTCCCTCCCTTCCTTCTAGGTAATCAAACCCTCGCGATTTTTTGGACATGGGACATGACATTAAATGACACATCATGTCCACTTTAGTTAAGCCACCTGCAAAGCCTCAGAGAGAGCACTGGAAATGGAATCCCAGAAATCACAGCTGCCAACAGAGAATCTCACAGGAGGCAGTCTGAAACTGGAAGTGGGGACTAGAGGACAAATTGAGGGTTTGTGGCATGAGGTTTTGCAAGTGTTTGAGATAAAATGGCAGGATTTCCCACACTTTTCTAAACTTCATAAACTAGACCAGGAAAGCACCTTGAAAATAAACAATGCTGCAGTTTTCCACCCCAGGGGTTGAAACAGAGTAATATCAAGAACATACTGACCTAATGGGCTGTTTCCACTTCTTAGTAATGTCTCTCATTATCAACCATATTAAAACTTTCCATCGCCTGTCCTAAGCTCTGGACCCACATATTGGTTAACAGGGTGGACAGCCTGCTTGGGTTCACACCATGGTTAATGTCCTTAGCACCTGATGCCTCGGTTTCCTCATCTTTAAAATGGGAGTAAAACCACAAGGTACTCCATAAAGCATTTGAAGGATCGCAAAAGGCAGCATAAGTGTGCCCTGGGCCTGGCCCTGAGACAGCACAGAATACACATTAGCTAACTTTATTATTGCTCATATGTCCTGAAGTTCATGCAACATCTCTACCTCAAATTCAACATGTTCAAAACTCAACTCAAGTTACAATTAGAGTTGATAAATCACAAGCTGTGAGTTGCCTCCTTTATTTCAGAATGATGCTGAAAGCACTCTCTTGAAATAAAAAACCTTTATTCAAGTTAACAGAATTCTTGATATGAACTGAAAGCTATGACAGGTCCTTATTAGGAAGGACAGCCTTCTCTGAGTCTTTCAAATTATACCAATTCTTCAATGTAAGAGAAAGGAACTGCCCAACTTTCAGCTCCGTCACAAGACATAGATGCCAGCTTCAGCTCAGCCGTTGGCTTCTGTACTAGGATGCTTTCCCTATGAAACAGCTTCCAAACCATTTTGAAAGACCTGGAAGACCATAGCTAAGCTATTAAGAGCACAGCCTTGGATCATCCAAGACCCAGATTAAGTCCCATCGGTAGCAATGTGAATTTAGATAAGTTGCTCATCCTCCCAAGGCCAATTTCCCCAACTAGACAGAATATAGAACCAGCTTCAAAGGATTCACCCTGTGGGGCAGATGCCCTGTGCTTAACAGCCAAAAGCCTGTTTCTAGCTAATCCCTCTCACATTAAGCAGCTCTGCATCTGTGGAAAGCTCAACTTCATCTCTCTGGCCTCAATTTCTTTATCTATAAAATAAAGGGCCTGGGCTACATGATCTACATTTCCTCCTAGAATGTTCCCTGATATTCTTGGTGCTGTGATTCCCACATCCTGGAACGTTCAACAGCCATGATTTTACTAATGTCCTGTCCTCTTTGGATGTCTCTTTCCATTCCTTCCACCAATTCCTGTCCATTTTCCCTCATTCCTCAAGATCTATCTCAAAACGAATGAGAAATCAGTGTCCTGGAGGGAAATCTGACACCATCACCTTGTGCAAATCTCAGATCATCTCTGATTATTGGTTTACCCTTCTGTAAAAAGGAAATTATAAAGCTCACCGTGGGTCCCTCACAGCCGGGTTGCAAAGATTGATGAGTTGGCTTATTCATAGTCTTTGTAACTAACCATTGTAAACAAGAGGTACTAATTGCCATCCTCTCCTGAGAACTCCTTGTTCCTGTCCTGGGGCTCATTCCCACTGTGCCTGCCTTATTCCTGACATCACTCCACTACCTGCCTGCAAGCCACTTGCAGGGTGAGCCAGTGGCTGACACACCAGGTCATCTCCTCAAAGCAGTCACGTTGGCCTCGGCACACCATTGGTGCTCAGTGAGCACTTATTTATGTATTCATTCATTCAACAAATAATTATTAGGGCCACACCAGGCTTTGAGAGACAGTGCTGAATGGGATAGATATGCAGAGGGGGCATAGATGATAAGCAGATGGATGCAGAGTTGACTGATTGTAGCCATAAGGGAAATTACAGCTGTTCATAGCATCCAGAATACTTAATTTGCTGTGACGAGTGAGGGGAAGACTCCTTGAGGAAGTGACAGTGAAGCTGAGATCATCAGAACTAAAATCTGAGTCAATGCCTTTGAGTCTCCCCCTGCAGGCCCCCCTAGGTCAGGTGGGTAAATTCAGTGAGTCACCCAAGTCTGTGGACCAAGGCAGATTCCACATGTGTGGCCTGGAGACACCCCTGTTCCTCTGTGAGCTCGATGTGCATTGGAGCCCTTCCATGATGCCCTCCTCATCCAGCCGCACACTCAGCATACAGCCCAGCTTCCTCCTCTCTCCCCATCACCCAGTGGCTCCCTGCCAAGTGGAGGGAAAGCCGTCCCTCCAGAAAACCACCTCAAACCACCAGATAACACTCCTCCTTCTGCTTGACCAGCCTGTACTGCCTTCCTTCCATTTCCTCAGCCATCAGCCCCAGTACTTCACCTGCCAGCCCCTCTGACAGGAAGTTTGGACCTTCACCCCCTGCTTCTTGTCAGCAGCCTCCTCCCCACGCCCCCCCCACACACACATGCCTCTGGCCCAGCTCTCAACTCTATGCAGACACCTGGTAAGGCAAGGGAACTTCTGTTCTGCTGCAGTAGTTTCTGTCTGGGCTATTTGAGGTGATGGGTATTTCCCCCACACACCCCTGCCCCAAAGCTATCTTATCACAGATTTTGGAAACCCATCTGTCTCCCCATCTTCAGGATGGAACACAGGCCTGGGCACCCAGACAGCAGGCCACATGGGGTCACCAAGTGGCCCTGTTGTCAAGCCCAGCTCTGTTGCAGTCTTTGCTGACAGAGACCTCTGAAGTTCACAGGCTACTCTGATGCGATGAAGCTGTGGGATTTACCTCTTTTCTGACCACAGCAACACTTGAGATGTGGACTTTCCCTGCGATGACTCAGCTCCACTATGCACTGCTTCCGGGAGGACATTAGGCTATTTTAAGTGTTCAGATTAATTTATTCACTGGTTTCTGAGCAATGTAAAAACCAATGAGATTGCCCTCCAGGGCCAAAATAAGACCTTGTGGCTAAGTTTGTAGAAACTATATAAGCATCACATAGCAAAAATGAACATTTAAGTTATACTCCCCCAAAACAATAAGTCCCTGATCAGATCTAATCTGATCTGTAAAGTAGGAATACAGATATCACGGAGACTTCAATATTAGGTACAATATAATAGTTTACAGCACCTAATACACAGTTACTAAATTTAGAAGATTCACAACAAGTTCCTACTAATTGATGAATTGAAGATAAAAGGAAGTTTTCATGAAAAAACACCCCATGTAGGAGTACTTCTCTCAGGAAAAAAGACCCAGAAAAATGACAGTTGGCTGGCCTGAGAGTCCTCAGACATCTATCCACTCACCAGAGACCATGGATATACATCCCTTGCCTCCAATGTCTCTGCAGGTGTAGGACCCAGAGAAGAGAAGATGAAGGAAAAAGGGGTTGGTATGGGCTTCCCCTAACTGAAGGCAGGGCAGAACAAGAAGGTGAAGTGAGTGCTGATCCCCCACCCTTGGGAATAAAAGCAGATGGCAGAACTGCAGAAGGGCTATCAGTTAGCATATCAGACAGGGATAAGCAAACACCAGCTAAGAATTAGTGAGATTCCAGGGGTAACCCGCTCCAGCCATGAAGAGACAAGGTCATGAGTGCCTTGGAAGGATAGAACATGATGGCCTGGAGGTGAAATAGACGGAAGCATGTATGACTTCACTGACCACTGTTTCACTGTCCAGATCAGAAACCACAGATCAGAAACCAGCTCTGGGCGAAGACTCCTCTCAATGTCGTATTGGAATGTGTGGGGTGATCTGAACATCTGGCATCAGAATCCCCTTAGAAATGGAGCCATCTTAAATAAAAACTTTAAAAAAAAAAAAAAGAAAAGAAAAGAAACCAAAAAAAGAAAGAAAGAGGTGGAACTATGTTTGGGGAATCACCGGTAAAAAAGATGGAACCCTGAGTATATGAGGAGCTGGAGTAAACAAACCAAAAAATAAATAGGAAGCAAGGGGAGAGAGGGGATGGCCAACTCTGAGGGTGGATGGTCCAAGGGGACTTTCATTCAATACAAGGGCATTTCATAATGAATCTGAAGTTGTTATGTTGCTCGAAATGTCACACTTTTTTGCCTTTTCTCCCAGCCTCCAGTCCCTCAGTGAAGTCTGCTAGACACACAAAAACTATGTGTGTGTGTGTGTGTGCGCGCACGTGCATGCACATGTACGTGTGTGGTCAAAGAAGTCAGTTGAGTTCCCTTAGCCATGCTGCCCAGTGTGGAACAGAAACTGTACACACGGCATGATCTAGAAACGAAATTCATTCACTGGCAGCAGAAGCTCAGAGCTAGAAATAGTGACAAAGCATAAGCCTTCCGTGAAATTGCAGAAATCTTAGGAGAGACGCTGGATTTCCAGGTAAATGGTTGGAGGTAAGTCATGTCTGAACTCAGAGCTAACACCTGGGTTCCAAACACATGATGAGCACACTGAGAAGCCATGCATCCATAGGTTCTGGGAGCAACCACTGCCCCCAAACTTTTTATTCTTTAGAAGAGCCACCTGAGGACTCCTTTGTACCTCTCAAGGTTTAAGGACCAAACAAGAACCATCCTAGGGAGTGTTTTCTCAGTCAGACAGACAAGAAAACTGCACCTGCTTAGACCCACTGACCCTATGACCCCAAAAGCCAATGTGTACAGTGCTGTCTGACCCTGCTCGGGAGGACTGTAAGAGGCCCTGAAAAACTCTAACTGCATGGAACCTGTGACAGTGGTCCCCAATATCCCCCACAGTGCTCTCTGTCCATTCGGGGGGGTGCCCACCTGTGACACCACCAGGGCAGCCCAATTACCACAATTGCTTCTTGGAGGGAACTGAGACAAGTGCTCCTGGAATTGCCCTGGGGAGGGAGCTCGGGGTGACACAAGTCAGTGCCATGGGCCTCCCTGGCTAGTCACCTCTTCTGTGCCCTAACACAAGGACAGAAACCACTATGCCCTCACCATGTGTCAAAGTGTAGCCCTGACTTCTTTGGGGGCCATTTGACCCCAGAGTGGAGGAAATTCTTACCATAAATGACTCTAGGGCCCCACGGGATATGTGTGTTTCACTGCACTTGTTTCTTTGATGTCTTATTTCTGTTTCATAGGAAGTTAGTGCACATGGACTAATTTTCACATAGTCCATTGCCCTAGATTAACATAGGTCCATGGACTAATTATCAGAGCCTTAAGAATGGTGGTTCAGTATTGCTAACACAGCAAAGCAGATTGCCCAAGAGCCCAGCTTTGGAGTCAGACTAGGTGTCTCACGTTCACTTTCTAACACTCTGGACCCCACCAGAGCTAGGAAACGAGAGATAGTGGGCAGCAACAGAGACCCACCGAGGCCTCTGGCTTCTCTGAAGTAAGCTGTCAGTGTTGAACTGTGTGCCTGGGAGACCCAGGGTCGTAATGCCGCCTGCCCAGGTGAGGATGTGAAGTTCAAGCTGACAGGACCCTTATTTCAGTGGCTCAATCTGCTGAGAAAAATGTGAGCGATCGAAGGCAGGAATGGTAGCAACCCAGGCCCCCCCACTACTCACCAACATGCCAAGCAGCCATCAGGATCAGAGTCCAGACTCAACCTCTTCCTGGAGCCAGAGATGCTGAGTGGGAACAAAGAATGGCAGGCTTCATAGTTGGAAAGGACCACAGAGTTCATCTCACCTGACCCTTTGGTTTTGCAGATTAGAGAAGGAAGGGCACGACCCCTTATTTGAAGGGCCCAAGATTCCAGCCTCATAACGATGGAATCAGAACTAACATCCAGGACTTTGCGTTCAAATCGAATGATAGGAATTCCACAACATGGTGCTGCAGCAAATTAGCAAAGGAAGGAAAGCCTCTCCCTAATTCCGATTCATACGTTGGATGTAAAATTGTGTTTCAGATGAACCTTCCCCAGGCTGAAAGAGAACCCTTGGGTTGTCACTGTTATCCCTCATAGTAACAGCCAGCTAACAATTACCAGCACTTTTATAATATGCCAGGCATTGTGCCAAGCATTTTGCATGCACTATTTCATTGAACCTTCATAATAATCTGATAAAGTAGGTACCCCTACTACCTACACTGCTGAAAAGAACCCTGAGATGTGAACATACAAAGTAATTTGCCCACATTGGCACAGACAAGATTCAAATCCAGATCATCTCCTTTGAGGACCTAGTGTCCAGTCACCCTGCCACACTGACAACAGACTAACAGTAAAACGTAGCATTAAAAAAATGCGTACATTGAGCTGAGATATGTGGAAATGGCTAGCTACCGTTCAATAAACCTTTCATGTCTTTATTCATGGTTTGCTTTGTCTCCTGGGACGCAAAACATCAAAAATGCCGGCACCTTCCCTGCATCAGAACCACTGTCGAGGAAGCTCTGCAATCTTGTCCTCCATTAGCAATCCCCTCACACCTCCAACTACGATTCTGGAGCAGTCTGGGAGATCCTAGTGTCCTGAAACCTCAGTCCCAGTGTGCTTCTGTGTGGCTCCTGTTTGGGATTCAGGGCACATCAGGGAGCCGGGATGAAATTAGCCTCTGCTCTCCTCCCACTCTCTCTACTTGGTCTGAAAATAAGAGCTTCAGGGACAAAGACGTGAGCAATCCTGACTGTTCTCTAGAGACAAGCAGGAGAGATCAGAGAACAGGAGACAGAAACAAACAGGCCTGTGTGAAGCTGGTAATGGGATCGAGTCAGGGATACAGAAGGAATGTTGGTGTGCACATTGCTCAGTTTAAAGTTCATTGGCTTGGGGCGCCTGGGCGGATCAGTCGGTTAAGAGTCTGCCTTTGGCTCAGGTCATGGTCCCAGGGTCCTGGGATCAAGCCCCACCTCAAGCTCCTTGCTCAGCAGGAAGTCTGCTTCTCCCTCTCCCACTCCCCCTGCTTGTGTTCCTTCTCTCGCTGTGTCTCTCTCTGTCAAATAAATAAACAAAATCTTTAAAAAATAAATAAAGTTCATTGGCTTATTTTAGGGTCTGGTAAAGATATGATTATCAAAATATCATGTATCTGTCTATCCAGGAGAATATGTTTCACCCCTGTAGGGTCCATTTTCAGATCTGCCTTATGCCTCAGAAGAAGCAAGTACTTTGTGATCCAGGAATGCATCCACATTTCCCAAATAGCTACCACATATGTTCAGTAACGCCGGAGCTACCTCCAACAGCAGAGAAAGGCTGCTAATCCACAATTAGAAAGAAGGAAAAGCTCAAAGTCTCAAATGACTGAGATCGACTTCTTTCCAGAAACAGAATCTCTTTGAGTGAGGGGGAAGAAGAAGGAGAAGGAAGGGTGGCTCAGGGCTCCTGAAGTGGGGTAGAGCTGGGGCACAGCACCCACAGAGGAGACATGGGACTCCAGTGACAAACTGCTCCTGATCTGGTGTGGCCCAGGACTTTTCCAGAGTATGGGATGGATAGAGGGCTTGGGGTTGGTGGGGCTGGAGGTGGTCAGGGGAAGGTAGACGTATAGTCTAGATGGCATGGTATTATTTGAGCCTGGGTCACCAAAAAGTAAAGCAATTTCACGCCCTGCTTTCTGCATGCTCTTTATCCACATGACCTCCTTTAGCCTTCATGCCAACCATGTGAGGGAAGTCCTTTGAAAGCTGCCTTGAGGGGCACCTGGCTGGTTCAGTCAGTAGAGCATGTGACTCTTGATCTTGGGGTCATGAGTTTGAGCCTCACATTGGGGTAGAGATTACATTTAAAAATTTTAAAAATTAAATCTTTAAAAAAAAAAAAAAGCATCCTTGAATGGTTTGCAGGTATACCAGCCAAGGGAGCAATTGGAGGCTGAAATCCAGCTCACACTCAGCTCACCAAGCTCAGGGCACACAGGCCTCAGGGGGTTCCCTTCTCTAATCCACACAACTGCTGTATGGGCTCTCAGCAGCTCTGGCTACCCACTGCCCCATTTCACAACTGTAAAATGAGGCTTAGAGATGGTGATGCACATGCCCAGGGTCAGGGCAGGAGTAAATGGCAGAATCACAATTCTAAAGCAGGTCTGTCTGCTCCCAACCTCACTCCTCTTTGACTCTGCTGGACTGCCTTGGTATTTGGAGAGAAAAATTAAAAGGAGGTCAAGGAAACTCCTTAGGACCAATGGCCCAAATGCCTTCAGTGATTTCCCAGACTGGAGTAAGTTCTGGAATGATACGGATCTGTGCAGAGGCACAAAAGCAGGCAGGCATGTACAACCATTCAATTCAACAATCACATATCAGAAATTGGTAAGTACTGAGCAAGGGTCTAGCCACTTAACAAAGAAAGGAATAAGGCAATGATCCTGCCCTCAAGGAGCTCACTGTTAATCCTCTGAGACAGTCAGTTAAACACCAAAGTTCAAGTAGAACAGAGAGAGTTTAATCAAAGAAACTGGCAATTGTTTGTGTTGGGTAGAACAAGGAAACTCAACAGTCAAGGTGTAACTTGAGCTCGGCCTTAAGGGATAAGAAAAGTCTCTGTAGAGGCAGTGAAACCCAAAGAGGTAAACTTCCAGTCACAGGCCTCACAACCACTGGCCACTGTGCTGAGCAGTACAGTTGAGGCCAGGGTGGAAACATCAGTGACCCACCTTGATCTCTACTGAGATTCCCAGATGAAAAAACCCATGTCACAGGCTCTTGCCCACAATCCATCTGCTGCAGGGACCATAAGTGCCATAGACAGAAAGAGAGGAAAATAGCCCCAGGGAAAGTGAAACAGCGTTCTGTACTTTTAACTTGAAGTATCTGGGTTTTCCAGGCACTGCAGCTTACTTCCTTGAAAATCGTTGTTAAAAGAAAGAAGCCAGTTCCTCCTCTGCAGTGACTTGGGCACAGCTGTGGTGGTGTGATAAGGAGCCCCAGCTCCTTGGTGGGTGCAGCTTCAGAAGGCTGGGGTTTTTTTGGGCGGGGGGGGGTGGCTTGTCTGGAAGATGGCAACCTGACTGCATGCCCAAGGCTGAGCACAGGTCTCAGAAGGAATGCAGCAATCCCTTCTAGAGGTCCTTCCACTCCTCTGTTAAAGGGGAAAGAGAAATGGATGTGAGTGGAGAGCATACTATTCATGCACAGGGCACTGTTTTTCATTCTGTCCTGGTGGTACCAAATCAAAGAAGGGTTGGTTTACCTTGTCTATAAGATAATGAACTAAGGTTCTGGCAGTTTACACAACTTGGCCGAGGTCACACAAGCCTTAAGGAATAAAGAGAGCAATTTAACCCAAATTCACATAGACTTTCAAAAGTAAAGTTCTTTTTGTTTAATCAAGGCAGCTTAGTGGAATGGCTGAGAGTACAGACCTGGCTATCTGTGACACCAGCAGGTGAGTCCAGGGACCTGGAGGGGTTCCCACAGGACCAGCGAGAGGATACTGCTGCAGGCAGGATAGAAATCAAACTCAAGTCAGCATCCAGGAGGTGAGAACAGAGCTTATTGAAGGTAGAGAGAGAGTACAGGTAGAGACAGGGTGCCTGGGAGACTTTGGAAAGGAAAGCAGAGAGAGTCTCTTCTTTGTTTAGGGCCTGGGGTTTTTATTTTTATTTTTATTTTTTTTATTCTTATGTTAATCCCCATACATTACATCATTAGTTTTAGATGAAGTGTTCCATGATTCATTGTTTGTGCACAACACCCAGTGCTCCATGCAGAATGTGCCCTCCTCAATACCCA
>NW_023270116.1:51066-51487 GCF_011800145.1 Mirounga leonina | reverse complement strand
CTGCCGACGAGGCTGCTGGGAGCTGGGAGCCACTCAGCATCGCCCAGTTCCAGCAGCCTCTGCTCCCGGACCGTGTGCCAGCGGCAGGACTACGAACTAATGCTGAAATGCCCGTCTGGAAATTCCCATCTGCTGCCATTTCGTCAAAGACAGAATGCAGAATCACAAAAAGAAGATAAATGTGTTTTTTAAAGACTTAATGATTTTATTATAAAAGTTTTCTGGGGGCGCCCGGGGGGCTCAGTCGGTTAAGCGTCTGCCTTCAGGTCAGGTCATGATCCCAGGGTCCTGGGATCGAGCCCCACATCGGGCTCCCTGCTCCGCGGGAAGCCTGCTTCTCCCTCTCCCACTGCTGCTCCCCCACTCGTGTGCGCGCTCTCTCTCTCTCTCTCTCCCTCTCTAATAAGTAAAATCTTTTTAA
>NW_023270116.1:49718-50966 GCF_011800145.1 Mirounga leonina | reverse complement strand
GCGGTCCACTGAGTGGCCGCACCCGCACCCCTTCCTCGGCGGGGGCGTCCAGCCAGGGGAGGCCCTGTGACCCAGCGCAGCTCAGTCACCAGCAGTGTGGGCCCTTCCTCATCTGCCTGGAACACACATGTGAGGCCTAGAGGTTCCCCAGCCTCATGCCACCATGAGAAATGAGCAGGAGATATCAACCACCCGAGAACGCGGGCATGGCAGGAAGATGAGAAAGAGCACGGGTCTCGGGGGCACTGCAGCCCTGCCAACACCTTCATCTTAGCCCAGCACCAGAACTATAAGACAGCAAGTGTGTATTATAAGCCAATAGGGTTATGCTGATTTGTTACAGCAGCAGCAGAAAACCAAAAGAGAACAGAATGGTGACAGACAGGTGACAAAGCCATCCTCTTGGCTTAGGGAAGCTTAAAGGTCTCTGTGGTTAAGTCAACCTCACTTTTATGCGTTACACGGGGCTCTCCTTTGAGGACTCTACTTAAAAAGGCCCACCCCCAACTGTCTTAGTCCATCCCGGCTGCTATAACAAAAATACCACGCATGTGGCAGCTTATAAACAAAGACATTTATTCCCCACAGTTCTGGAGGCTGGACGTCCAAGATCAAGGTGCTGGCAGATTTGGTATCTGGTGAGGGCCTCAGCTGGTGCCTTCTGCTGCGTCCCCACCCAGCGGAAGAGGCAGGGAAGCTCTCTGGGGTCTCTTTTATAAAGGCTCTAATCCCACCATGGGGGACTCCAGCCTCAGGACCTCCTCACCCCCTCAAAACCCCCACCTCCTAACACCCTCAGTCTGGTGGGTAGGGCTTCCTGTGAGTTTTGGGAGCGCACGAACATTCAGCCCAGCCGACTTACTGAGATGGCATAAATCTCCAACTGTGTCCTAGTTCCACACTTGTGTGGTTTTATTTTTTACCCTTGAGTATTGAGTCACCTAGAATTTATTTTATTTTGCTACAGACTGTAGAAAACTTTTTTTTTTCTTTTGACAGAGAGAGAGAGAGCGATAGCAGGAACACAAGCAGTGGGAGTGGGAGAAGGAGGCTCCCCGACGAGCAGGGAGCCCGATGTGGGGCTCGATCCCAGGACCCTGGGACCATGACCTGAGCCGAAGGCAGACGCTTAAGGATTGAGCCACCCAGGCGCCTGCAGAAAACTTTTTTAAAAAATAATCCACTGCTCCAATGACATTGGTTAAAAACCTATCCTATTCCCTACTGGTTTGCAGACACTGTCTTCAA
>NW_023270116.1:12726-49618 GCF_011800145.1 Mirounga leonina | reverse complement strand
TTTTTCAGTTTTCCATTCATTCCTCCATGTCTGTGCCTGTGACACAACATTTTAATTACAGAAAATGTTCCCTTTTATATCCTAAAATGTTTCAGCAAAATTTAACGGACATTCGATAGCCCCCACGTTGCGACGGGGTTATGAGGAGTACGAGGCAGGCAAAGACAAGCACACTGGACTCCAAACTCGCACGAACCTTTAAGTTTTCCTACAAAAATAAAAAAAATGAATTGGCGTTTATAATGTTCTTGGACAACAAAAACATTGTAAACTGGAATATTATTCAGTGAAATAGTCATCAGCTAAAAAATTAAGTGCTAGCTCACGCTGTAACACGGAAGAACCTTGAAACCATCACGCTACACGTGGGAAGCCAGTCATGAAAAAACACCTATTCTGGGGCGCTGGGTGGCTCAGCCGTTGGGCGTCTGCCTTCGGCTCAGGTCATGATCCCGGGGTCCTGGGATCGAGCCCCACGTCAGGCTCCCTGCTCGGCGGGAGGCCTGCTTCTCCCTCTCCCACTCCCCCTGCTTGTTCCTGCTCTCACTAACACTCCCTCTCTGTCAAATAAATAAAAATCTTAAAAAAAAAAAAAAAAAACCTATTCTATGATCTCACTGACATGAAATGTCTAGAAGGGAGACAGAAGGGAGACTAGTGGTTGCCTGGGGTGGAGGATGGGAGACTGGGGTGACAGCAATAGACTACAGGGCTTCTTCCTGAGGGGACGAACATATTCTAACGTTGACTGTGGTGACGGATACACTGCAGTACCACTGATTTTCACCCCTTAAATGAGGGAATGGTGTTGTACGTGAATTTTAATGGGTGAACTATTATTATATGTGAGTCTCAATGAAGATGTAAGTTTTTAAAGGCAGCACAGTTTCCACCTGGTTCTCTTGGGTTCTCTCTTGGAACCCAGCCACCAGGCTTTGAAGAAGCCCACATGTAAGCACTAGAACCAACAGCTTCAAGGGGGTGTCCCAGCTGATGATGGCCGGCATCAACCTCGACAGGCGTGAGTCACCAGCCTTCTTCTGATTTCCCTCCCAGCCTCTGAACCTTCCCAGTGACACCATGGAAAAGAGACCAGTCTGACCCACAGAATCCAGGAGGGTTTGGGGGTTTGTTGTTGTTGTTGGAAAGAAAGAGTATCAGCCCACGGAGGTCATGCACAACCCCTCTGTCGTGGTCCCTTTCCAAAAATCTCTTGGAGGCTTCCCCGACCTTGGTAGAAGGTTTCCTGTTTTAAGAACCAAAGGGCCTGGGTAATTGCTCTAGGCTTTAGCTTCCTCGTCTCGGAAATGGGAATAAGAACGTGTAAGAAATGAGACAGCCATAAATGGCAGCAGCTTGACTACCGCCAAGTGACCTACAGACAGCATTCACCGGCACTATGCACCTACCTTGCTGGCTTGCACCCTTCCCTTATGTCTCAGTACACGAATATGGCTCAAAACCAGCAGGCAGTGGGCCTCTGCCCTCTATGTGCAAGGCATTTCCATGGGTCTTGCAGTGTTACCACACGCTGCAGGCCCCTTGCCTCCCAGGAAAGCGCCAATGCATTAATTCTTCATGGGCACACCACTTGTGTTTATTGAGCAGAAAATGTTCCAGCAAAGTTCAAGCTCAGACTAAAAGGCATCTCATTTTATCTTATTAAAATTGCATTTTTATCTGGTCTTGCATAGCCAAAAAGAAAAACAGGCTTCAGCTAAAGCCATTTTAAAAGAATAAGTAGAACATCATGAAATCATTCTTTAAAAAATATGTTCACCAATAAACTTTTTAATGAATTGTACTGCTTAAAAACACCACAGTAACTCATTGCTTTAAAGAGGACCCCAGTGATTCCTCACAAAAAGCAGATACACACGACATAATGCCACTTCTAGGCACACGCCATGAAAACCCCTTGTGTAAGAACACAGGAGGCAGGTTCAGCGATGTCGCTAACGCTAAAAAGAAAAAAAAAAATTTAAGAAAAACTTTTATCCATCATCAACTGAAGAATGAATTCACATTATCCCTTTGTCCATTATCAACTGAGTAACAAATAAACAAATTGGAACATACACCTATAATGGAATACTAACCACAATAAAAACGAAGGAACTACAAGAACCAAGATCGGTGAACTTACAAGCCTACCACTGAAGAGTAACTTGAATATGCACAGTATGATGTCATCTATAAAAAGTTTTTAAAACGAGAAAATGAAACTATCTACCGTGTCGGATACATACATGGTGGTCAAAACTCCCAGCTCATGATGGTGATGAAAACAAACGGAGAATAGGATGGGAGCGGAGGGCTGGGGGTGGAGGGGACTCTGGGGCCGGGAAGAGGATGCAACGGCTTCAACTCCGAAGAGCCAAAGTGCGCAAACAGTCCCGAGGCCCATCGGTGGGTGACCAGGCACACGCCGGAATATACCGTCAGCTTCCAACAAGGAATGAAGGGCTGACAGCCGCTCCCACGTGGATGAAGCCTGGAAACCTCACGCGCAGTGAAAGGAACCAGTCACGAAGACCACATTCATATGATCCCACACACATGAATAAGCACATGTCCAGAATAAGCAAGTCTACAGAAACAGAAAGCAGATGAGTGGAATTCAGGGGCTGGGGAGGAAAGGGGGAGGGAGGGAGGGAGGGAGGGAGGGGGAGAGGCGGAAGAAGCAGGAGGGTCTCCTCCCTGACCGGGTGTCCGGGAAGGTGGCTGTGCCGCGGGGGGCGAAGGCTGGAGCAAGGCAGCCCTTCTGCACCAGCCACCCGGCTGACCTTTAAACAGGTCCGAGTTTACCTCTGTAGCCCCAAATGACAGAAGTCCCTAATGCCACCAGCCCAGAACAAAACATTTTAGTAGCTTCAAGTGAAGATGACACACATGATATCACCCCTGAACTAAGACCATGAAACTTCAGAAGGATTCATTGGTTATCAGCAAGGCCAACAGTGGGGACCACAGCTACATTTTCTGGGCGGGCGGGTCTCCATCCTCTATATAGTATATGTAGTGTATAGCGTTAGAGACCACACAACTGGGTGGCCGGGAAGGACTCTCAGATGGAAGAACAAATGCACGAGAACTCACGATGAGTCATGGACCCAACCCTGTGGCCCCACAGAGGTTCCCATCCAGCTGAGAGGGAGGCGCCCAGACCAAGGACCGCACCCCACAGGGCAGCCCAGGGACAGGCAGGTGGAGAGATGCCCCCCAAGGATGGCGCCCGGAAGAGGACCCCCCGACAATAGCCCCTGAGTTCTCAACAGAGCACACCCCTCCTGCATGAGGCACAGGGAGTCACCCCTGCAACGCCCCCACCAGGAAGGGGAAGGCAGGCGACAGAGACAGTAAAGCTCAGATTCACCACAAGCAGGAGGTGGGAGCGAGGGGCGCCCCCAGGCAGAGGGGGTCACAGGTGAGGACAGGCTGGAGACACGGGTCAGCTGGGGGAGGCCCACAGAAGAGAGACGGGGGCCCCTGAACAATCACCGCTGGCTCCTCAGGACTCTGCTCCACCACCTTTACAACTCGGGCAGGGAAAGTATAATAAAAACCAGAATCTAAGGCTGTCTGAGTGCCCACTTGTGGATGGCCAAGTGCTCAAGACTGGTCCCCCTTGGAGAGCACCCTTCATTCGGCAGACACTGGCTGAGCACCTGCTGCAGGCAGCGGCACCGGAGCTGGAGAGACGCCAGGGAGCCAGGGACACAGGGACAACCCCTGCCCGCCCCCGGCTCCCACGATGGCAGGCGATCATCTGAACACAGGTGAGCAGAGCAGCGGGAGAAGCAAGAGGGCGATTCTCTCCTGCGTGTCCTGGCAAACATGTCTCTGGACTAACTAGGACGCCCCACCACCAAGGCCCTGGCTTGGCAACAAAACTGACGAGCCAGGGACCAGGATGGCTCTCTGTTCCTCAGTGAAAGGCTGGAGTAGCAGGGCTGCTTTCAGCCCTGAGACAGTGAAGCGTGAGAGGAAGGGATAGTACGGAAAAGAAGTGTCCTAAGTACCTAAAAGGAAACCAAGAACCTATGCCGGCATTTAGGATGAAGTGCTCACCCGCAGCTCGGGCGCGGGGCATCAGTGGGCAGGTCGGGAGCCCCCGCTGCGGCCACCACCTCCCCAGCCAACAGCCTCCCCGGCCGGGCTCACAAACCATGCTGCGCCCCCTCTGCGCTCAACATGCTTTTCTGAAATATGAACTCAATTAGCGACTGATTTACCATTAGGCTCGCTCTAACACACAGCGATGTTCCCCAGGTTTATAAAATATTCAGAAGAAGTAAGTTTTCCAAGGAAATTAACTTTAGAGGGCTTCAGAGGAAAATGCGTGAAACACCGTTATCACCACAGCAAACAATTCCATCGTCCCTCCACCCACAGCAGAGTCTGGAGCTCTCGGCCCCCGCGGAGCCAGCTGCAGGCACACGTGGCCCCACGGACCCAGACCGGAGCACCTCTCGAGGTGTCCCAGCAATGACACCCGCGCCACCCCACCCGGCATTGCCGCTCAGCCTGTCCCACACGCTCTTGGCCGTCCAGTGCCCCCACGGGGCCAGAGCTCCCCGTGAAAGGGAAAGGATTTGTCTCCTGTCGTGCTCCTTGGGGCCCCCAGAACCCAGCAGAGACTCGGGCAGCTGTTGAGTCGGTCAGCAGATTGCTCCATGGACAGTCTCTTGAAATAGATCTTGGAAATGAGCATGTTTACAATAAAGTGCTCCTCCACATGAGAAGAGGAACGTGTGAACTCACAGATACAGGGGACAGGCTGGTGGCTGCCTGATGTGGGGGGAGTCAGGCAAAAGGGTGAAGGTGGGCAGGAGGCACAAACTTAAATGAGTCCTGGGGAAGTGATGTGGGCAGACAGTGACTACAGTTAGTAACACGGTGTCGCAGACCTGACAGCAGCTGACAGAGAAGACCTCACAAGTTCGCACCAGAAGAAAAGCAATCTGAACCTTGTGTGGTGGAGGAGGTTAAGGACAGGCTGTGGTGATCATCTCACAAGATATACACGTATCAAATCATCACACTGTCGCCCAAAACTCATACAATGTTCTACGTCCACGAGACCTCAACCCAGACAAAAGTGATGGGTGTGTATTATGGAAAACAGAAGATACGATGAGTAGGAAGAAAGGAGGCTTTGGAATCAGCAGGGAAAGTGTACAGCGTGGTGGCCAGCCACCCAAAAGTCCCACCTTCCCTCAATCCTCCTGCCCTCGTCTGGCCTCCAGACGCACCTCGTCCAGCCCTCCCGACCTTGCTCTCCATCCCCCCATGCCACCGCACCCCCTTTCCTGCCGGCCTGTCCAGGGGCTCCTCAGACTGTTCTGCACATTCCTGACTTCCACACCCCACAGCCGAGGCCCCAGCCCTGCCTTCTTCCCACTTTACGGGAAACCACGCTCTTTCCTGATGCTCCTGACCGTCTCTAGGTAAAGGGTTCTCAAACCGCTGCCTCTGGGGCACCACTGGCAACTCAGCCACACGCTCCCCTCCTCACATTATCGGGTCCACTACAGAAGTCAGCTCTGCCCCAGTTGCCACACCTCATGCCCACTTCTCACAGTGTCCAGCCCCAGGACAACCCCCACGGATCAGGCAGAAGACTAACAAGCGCACCCTGCCTCCTGCACCCCCTCACGCCCCTCTGCCACCAGCAGCTCCTGGCCCTCCTGGGCCGCCAACGTCTGTGGTGTCAAAACCCACCTGCTATCCCCACCACCCTGGATCGGGGCTCGGTCTCTCCTCCTGCCCAGGTCACCAACTCCCTCCATGACCTAATCTCCATGAATGGCAATCCAGGAGCCCAAGGGCCCCCCTCCCTTCCTCCCTGAAGCAGGCCACCCGCATTCAGCCAATCTCCACGTCCTCCTAAACCCTGAACCACTTCCCACAGCTCCACCCTCCCCTCTGTCACTGTCCCACGCGGCTGCCTCTGGTTCTGGTCTCAGCTCTGCCAGTCAGGGGACAGCTTCACTCCCCAGCTCAAAGTCTGCAAGGTCTTCCTGTCGCCCTTGGGGAACAACTGGAACCTTCCCTGTTCCTCTCCCGCCCCTCCCCACACCAACACCCCCGCTTGGGGCCAGCGCTGGCCTCCAGCCCACCCCGTCTGAAAGCCCAGCCCCCTCGGTCAGGTCCCTGCTAGCAACGCTCTTCTCTCCTGCTCACCTTTTCCTCGGCCGGGCCTTCATGCAGCCACTCGGCTGCCACACAGGCCAGCCCCGGGCCCTGTCTACAGAACACCCCCACAACCAAGTACAGACCTATAGGAACGGACGGTCCTTCAAGGTCCAGTTTGAGGTCACCCCCACCCTCCTCCACCAGCATCTCCCGTCCCTCGCCCACGCTGCCCCAGGAACTGGGAGCGCCCCCCAGACTGCCCTGCAGGGGCCAAGGCCAGCAAACTTTAGGGCCTGTTGTGCACACAGAAGACATCCAATAAATGCTTGAGACATTTAATGCTTCTTTGTTATACAAATATTTGAATGATTGAGCCTTTTACACGTGAAGGAGTTAAGTTCCACAGGACAGAGCACACTCTCTCAGAACCCAACAGGAGAGCGCCCTCTGATCAGCTCCTGCATTTCCCTGGCCTGACCCATCCCAACTGAGCCACTGAAAATCAGGCCGGTCTCTGAATCCACATTTGGTCTGGAAATAAAATGCCACACAGCTCTAGTGAGTGGTTTGGGAACAGAAAACTAATCCAAGAAAGAGCACAATCCTAAAGAGAAAACAAAACGGGGCCCAGAGCCACGCCACGGCGGCCCGACCCGAGGCACTACCAGCTCGCCCGGCAGACGGCCCGGCAGACGGCTACCGTCGGCGGAGACAGGCCTATGTGCTCCTTCCCCACTCCATCAAACTGCCCAGCGCCCCCGACAGGAGGAGGAAAATGCTTTTCTCCTCCCAGAGCCAGCCTGAATTCTGAAAGCAGCGTGGCCAGAGGCCCCCTTTAGATCCCCACGCCGACAGCCCAACACATCGTCCCACCAAATGGCTGGCCTCACCCCCTGCAAACAAGTTCACTGGAAAAACTAGAGAACCCCGTGTATCAACACCCTCAAACGGACTGCCCCCTGCCTCCAATGTTCACAGTGGCGCCGAGGGACCCGTCCCCTTTCCAAGACCCTGCCCTTTGCCCTGCTCTCCACGCACATCATGCCCAGTGCCCCGTGACATTCCCAGTCACCCTGCGGAGGGCTTTCCGTGAAGGATCAGGAGCTCATCCAGAAGACAGGAATTAAGCGCTGTTTGTCTCCCCTGGGCATAAGCCTTAGAGCCAGCAAGCCTTATTCTTTTAGTTTAGTACAAAGGTTCACTGAAAGAAGGGTCCTTTCAAAACTGGAGCAAGGTATACGCGGGAACAGGTGGAGAGCTGCTCCATGGCACATTTGAGAAGCGTATCGAGGGGGGCTGGCCACGAGCAGCATGGCCAAGCTCAAGTGCAGAGGCTGTGTGAGAAGGAAGACAGCAGGCGACAGACATGCCAGCCGGGGCAGTGGGCACACACCAGCGCCGGCGAACTCCAGACCCCCAGAGGATGGATGCCAGGACGGGCAAGAACACCCAGGAGGGTCCCCAGGGAACAGAGCTAATGCTGTCGGGGACCCAGAAGTGTACAGCTCTGCCCTGAACTAGCATGCCTGGACTCAGAGGCGGCTCACTCGCTTAGAAGCCGCGGGCCTGGGACAGACGCAAGCTCGGCAGCACCGACTGGGCAGACGGGAGCACACTCGGGCAGGGCTGCCACAGGGCCTGGGGCACGGGCTCCCCGGCCGGCTGTGCGAGCCCCGGCAACAGCATCTGCAGCCCTTAGTTCACGTGACTGCAGGCGGTCCACACTGTTCTAACCACTGACGACCACGGGCACCTACCTCTGTGACCCTCAGCACTCAGGCTGGAATTGCCATGTTAACCCCCAGAAAAGAGGAAACAGCATTTCAGAATGGGGGAACACAAAGAATAGGGATACTCAAAATGAAAGTCCCCCAAGCCCAGGGCCCCACAGACGGGAAGAACCCAGGCTGCCCCATTCCCTCTGGGCCTCCCAACCCCTCCGCCTCTGGCCTGTGGAGGGAATATCAGGGTGAAATTAGAAGAAGCTGTTCCTCTCCTCCTGAAGAACCCCCACGCTGTGCAAATCCGAGCGCACGGGAACCGCGTTCCTGACCCCCAGGCCAGAGGAGCCGGGCGAGGGCCGAGCCCAGGGGCCAGCAGTGGGAGCCAGCTCTGCCACCCACCCACAGCCCAGGCTTCCGGGTCTGCAAACCCCCGGCCGCAGGGAGGGCCGACGGCGCGGAGCGTGTCAGGACCCCGGCAGGAGAGAAGCAGTCTCGAGCGTGCAGTGTCACAACAAGGCCCACAGTGCCTCGTCCGGGCTGTGGCACAAAACCCTGCCCCAGGACGTCTGTCCGCAGCCTCGCTCGGCATTGTCTGCGCTCCCAGGGCCCGGCACAGGGCCATCCCGACACCCGGCTGTCTGCAGGACCCCCCTGTCGGACCCGTGCTGCACCCCGAAGGGCCTGCAGGGCCAGACTCCAAACTGCACACGTCTGAGCACAAGGAAGCTGAGGAGCGGTTAGAGACGGAGCTGCTGGAGAGGCCGGGGCGGGGCGGGTGTCCCATACTGGCCCCGGTCACTGCGCCACCGTCCTCCTCCGTGCTGCACGCAGGCAGGGCTAGCCCAGGGCAGTCTGGGGAACAGAGAAACAGACGTAGGCTCCCAGGGCACTTTGACTCGTTCCCACCCATGACCTCCGACCATGTCTTCACAGCCCTCGGGGAATGGAATACTTCCCCCTGCTCTCAGTTTAAAAAAAAAAAACTGTTTAATCAAAATCATCAGGGATTTATTTATTTTAATCATTTCTGTCCTCACTTAAGATTAACCCATAAGAGTCTAGACTTGCTACATTAGACAAATATGTAAAAGAGAAAAAACATGATTCACATTAAGTTCATCTTTCAAAATGTTTCCAGACCAGCTAAAAAGGCATTTAGTAACATCAAACAGGACCACCAAGAAACAAACAAGCAAGAGGAACTGTGTGCATAGCAAACCACCCCCACCCCCACCCCCGGTGCTTCCAAGGCGCTGGCACAGTAAGACCAACTCCACTTACAGACGGAGCCCAGAGAGACCCACTCGCACAGGACACAAAGACCCACCCGAGAGACTCCCGGGCTCCTCGCAACACGGGAAGAGAGGAATAAGCAGGCACTCCGTCCAAACAGCCACTTCAAAAATACAAGCAAGGAAACAAACAGGTTTCTGAAAACACAAGAGCAAGCTGGTCAGGGCAGCAGATCCGAGCTTCCGGAAAAAGAGGCAGGGCCTCCACCTGGTTCCTGGACCCAAGGAGACAGGAGGAAGAGCCCTCCCAGTGCTGTTCCAGTCCTTCGGGACTAAATGCACTTCGCAGAGGTGGGTGGTGAGGGGCCAGCCCACCCGGGAAGACGGAAGCAGGTGCCCTGTCCACATTCAAGGGCAAGACTCTGCAGGGTCAGGTGCACAACCCTTCCCATCCAACATCCCTCCCGCACATTCCTCCAACCTTCCTCCTCCCACCTCAGGGTTTTTCTGTGGCTGCTCTAACGGTCCTCCACACACAGCCTGAAACACACTTATTATCTTAAAGTCTGGAGGTCAGAGTCCAAGGCAGTTCTCACGGGACTAAAGTGTAGGTGTTGGCCACTGCACTCATTTCTGGACGCTCTGGGGAGAGTCCACGTCCTGCTCATGCAGGCTGTTGGCAGCATCCAGTTTCCTGGGCGGCAACCAGGCTTGAAACAGGGGGACACCCCACATGTCCCTCTCATGAGGAGAAGGTACTTTTACTGGGGGCCAGGCTCGGGGGAGGCACCCGGGCTCTGGTCGGGACATCAAGACTGGTGTCTCCAGGTAGCTGAAGGCCAGGCCAGGGCGAGGACCCTTTGCCCTGGGGACAGGGCCCAGGTTGAGCTTGTCATGTCTTGGTATCTGCCGAAGCTGAAACAGCCCGAACCCCTGACGCCACAAGACCATAGTGAGAACCTACCCTGCCCCCACTTGGAGGGAGGGGGTCGACGAGGTTCCATGTGGGGAAGGAAGGAGGCTCTAGGAAGGGCCAGGGGCTCTCGGAGGAGGGCAGTCAGGGAGACCCAGCAAGGGAGGGCCTGATACCACCACAGCCAGGCGGAGAGAAAGGAGCTGAGCAGCCCCCTTCCCGGAGCTGGCCCTGAAACTCTCAGGCTCATTCTCCTTGGCAGGAGGCAGCTTTCCTGGCTACCCACTGTCCCTTCCAGGCTCGGGGCCACTCTTCCTGACTTCCCACCATCTCCTCTCCTGGCAGAGACACCTCCCACTGTCCACTCACCTCTTCATGCCTCCATCTATCTGTCGTCGGTCCATTCATTTGCCTGTCCATCCAGCACATGTTACTCACCCCCAGAGTTTCTAGGCCTTTTCTCTTCCCACCTAGTCTTTCAACGTGTTCCAACATCTCCTGCCCTAAAATAACCCTCCCAAACCCCCAACACCCCCACTTCCCAGCCCTCCTACCCACGCTTGCTAGGGTGACACACCCACACAGGCTTCCAACCACCATCCCTCAGCCTGAGGGTCTTTCTGGGAACACTGCTATGAGTGAGGGGACAGGCAGAGGGCAGAGCTGTTTCCTTACTTGGCCTCTCGTTTTGGCATCCCTCCTACCTACAAGTGCGGTGGTCGCTTTCAGGAGGCAGACTGGTAGCAGCTGGGACCCAGGAAGCTGCACCCACCTGGGCTGACTCTGGACCATTGGTGCCGGCAGCGGCCATGGGGCTTGCTCCCTGACCTGTTCCAGCCTGGCTGGAGCAGCTCTAGCAACTAGGAATTTGGTTCAGTTGCATGGCTGATCGCAGAAGAGACTGCAGCTCCCCTCCCCACCCCCGCCCTCAGCACAATGTGGCAGCTCTCCTGGGTTCGCTGCAACAAGAAGGACAGGTGTGGCAGCCTCATTTCTGTCCTTCCCAATTCCTTTGTCTGGTGAGACCAGGAGTCGGCTCCTGCCCCACGGTCCTATCCTGGTGGCAGCCACTGGCTGGTTGAGCTGGTACCAGATAGCACTGGAGACAAATCTGAGCCAACCCAGTTCCCTTGGGGCCAGCGCTCTGGGGAAGATGAGGGCTATGCCATACACACACCCTGCTGTTCAGGTACCAGATCCTGGAGGCCACTTTGACCCTCCGCTTCTTTCCTTGCAGAGTCCACACCCACTGGGACGTGAACATCTCCTTCCGAGAGATGTCCTGCAGGTAGGGTCTGGGCTTATCCCCACACATCGTGCGTGGGCAGGATGGAGCCTTGTTGCTCCATTTCCCGTGGGTCTGCTTCTCAATCTTTCCAGCCTCCCTCCCTTCCTCCCCTCCCTAGTCTGTGGTCTGTCGGTCGGTTTGTGCCCAGGCCCTAACAACAGCACAGGTGGGTTCTGGGCAGCCTAACCCTCCCACATGGGACTGACCATTTGACTCAGTCTGCCCAAAGATGAGGCCATGACCTCCCCCTCCCACCCTCCCAAAGACCCACCCGGAGATGAGGATGGTGATGTGTGCCTGGGGACTCATAGGATGCAGAGGCGTTCACTAGGGAAAGAGGATGTCTGCAAAGATGTGGAAGAGCAAGGGAAGGGGATGTGGGGCTGTGGGGGGCTGGCAGGTCTGGTCCAACTGAATGCTAAAGGACTTTGGATGCTGAGCCTGTAGGACACGGTGCTCCAGGCAGTGAGGAGCCACCCGAAGTTCTTGGGCAGAGGGGTGATAGAGTGTGTGTTTTGATGGGGTCCTTCTGGAGGCCCTGCCCAGGAGGTTGGAGGTTTGCTCCAGTCTGCAGTGGTTCAGGCTGTGGAAGCATGATGGAAGGCAGGGGGGCGGCGAACCCAAGACGTAGCAAGGAGATAAAAATGAGGGGACCTGATGAGGAAGTTGGGAGGGCACTGGGGAGACCCAAGTTCTAGATTCCAGATGAGCAAAGGATGGTCAGTCTGTGGATGGAGCCCAGGCTGTGGCTTCTGGTCAGTGGGGTCAAGTCCTACCACAGGGCTTCCAGGGAGGGTACAGGAAGGGCCCAGCCTAGGAGACAGTAGGCACCCAGCACAGGCCCAGCTTCCTCAGCCAAAGCTGAGGGGCCAGCCCCCAAGGTGGGAGCCTGTCCTCCCCACTCCCAGCCTGGTTCTGTGCCATATGTATTATTATTTACATCTCTGAAAATATCTGGGTCCTAGAGTCGAATTATAGTGAAAACATCTTTAAACTTATTGCTACCTCATTTTGAAGTTGCCTGCTCAACTGATCATTTTTATGAACCGTTATGAACATTGATGACATTTTATGAGCCTTTTGCTTGGGAAGCTACAGGATGAATTTGTCAGTGAAGCTTATAGCGAACCCAAGGGAGGTTCCTCCACTCCTGGAATGACTCCTCCTGCCTCCGGTAGCCCTTTCCTCACCCACCCCTGGCCTTGTAAAGTGAGAGAAGGTCCCAGGTGTCCAGACAGAGGGTGCCCCCGGTAAGGGGCCAAGTCCAAGTGCATGTGGGCTCCTTCAGTCCTGCACAGGCACTAGGGGTGTCTGGGATGATTTTCTGGATTTTACCAGAGAGGAGACTGCGGTTTCGGGGCAGGGGTGTAGCGTGCCGAGAGGACTTACAGGCTATCTGCCCCCACCTGCTGATGCGGCACCTCGGCTTCGGGCCACGGAGGGCTGCAGGCAGCCTGGCTTGTCTCTTCCTGGCTCCTTTTGACGCTGTCCCTCTGTCCTTCATCTCTAGTCTCCTGTCTGTTCTTTAGCCTCTGTCCGTTCATCTCTCTGCTATTCCCATCCTTTCTGTCTCTGCGGCCATCCATTCAGTAGTGCCTGTCTGTTCATCTGTCATCATCTCTCACTTTGTTTGTCCCTCTCTCTCCACCCATTGGCCTTCACCTGTCTGTCCATCCATCTGTCCATGGGTTCCATCCATTGGCCCACTTGCCTGCTTGGAGGTCAGAACCAATTTGGATATTCTGTTGCACTTCGGGACACGGACAGGAAGAGTTTTGCAGTTTCTGTGTTGGGAATTGTCCCTCCTTTATCCACAGATCAACCCCACCGTGAACCTGAGTGGGCCCTGCCGCTGGGGGCGAGCCAGAGGCTGTGGGCGGTCCGTGCTGTCGGCCTGAGGAAGCTGGTGGAGCCGGGCCAGGCCCTCTCCTGTGGCCCCTCTCCCGGAGCACCTCCCAGAGGAACGCCTCCCCAGCCCTTCCCACACCTACTGCTCACCAAGGTGAGCAGGGCCCCCCGTACCGCACGGAGGCTCCCCCTGACCTGCGGGCTGTATGTCTCGGGCCTGGCACGTCCCCTCTCCGAACCTCAGGTGTCTCCTGGGGACCCTGAGTGCCACGAGGCCAGGCCCCACACATGGGGGTGCCGTCGGGCCTGTTGGGACCGCTCCCCGACCCTGTGGCCGGCCCACGGGAAGGGTCGCCTGGGGTGAGGCCGTTCCTCTCCACCGTGAAGGAGCTCTCTGCCCCAAGCCTCGGTGTCCTGTGTCCGGGGCAAAGCCGCATTCCTGGCTGTGAGGAGGTTTCAGATTCCATCTGGGGCTCCCATCCTGGGTGGAGCCAGAGCAGGGATCCCTGGGGTCTGGCAGAGGGGCCCCAGACCCACTCAGACATCTGAAAGGTGCTGGCTGGGCTTCATCGACTCCACACATGGACAGGAAGCCCCTTCTAGACATTTCCCATACTTCAGGGAACAGGGCAGACAAATGTCCCTGCCCCGCGGGCCTCTTTCTAGGTGGGGGTCCGCCGCTAAGCCTAGACGACAAAGCAGAGATGGGCACACGACGTTCCGCGGGACACCCTGCCGGCCTCCTCTACATACGGATCCCTCTGCTCTCATTGTCCGAAGGATGACGGGCCCTAGGATGAAGAAGAGCCCTTGTCTCCGAGGTGGTGAGGGAACGCGGGGGACCGGTCAGGTGCGGAGCCATGGGTCTCGTGCACATCTGCCGCAGGGCTGGGTCATGGTCCAGGAGCTGTGGGCAGGTCGTCTGTGCACACCTGGCCAGGACACACCTGGCTGGCCCTCTCGGTGGGGAGGCCTGCGTGCCTGTTGCACCTGTCCCCCACCTACCCCTGGAGGAGCAGCCACGTCCAAGCCTTTCCATGTCCGACCCTCAGGGACAGTTGGGAACCTGGGTCAAGAGAGGCAGGGACTGGCCCAGGACAACTGAGGGGTGCAGAGTCCAAGGAGCTGCTCTCCAGTCCTAGGCCAGTCCCAACCCTCCCATGAGGTTTGCTTTGGGGGTGAGAGCCCCTCAGATCCTCGGGAAGAGCTACCCACCCCGACCCATGTGGGGACATGACCTTGGCATCCCCAGGCACGTAGAGGCACGTGCACCTGCACACCCACCGCCCCACACACACCCACCCACACACACACACACACACACACCACTCTGACTGCCCAGCTGGGGGTCAGAAGGGGAGGACACCCTGGGAGCGAGGTGGGTGACAAGGGGGGAAAGAAGAAACAGGTTGCAGACAGCTGGGCCATGGGGCAGGGCATCTGGACTCCTGGCAAGGACCCAGATCCATAGCATGGGGAGGGGAGACAGGCCAGGCTGAGGGTCAGGGGTCCCCAAGGGGCCCAGGGGGGTTGCTAGGGCACTGGGAGAGGACAGGGTCTGGGTTCCTGTGTCCATCACCAGCCTGGGCACTTGGAAGCAGGAAGAGATACCCACCCCCAAGTCCAGAGGGGCTCCAGCACAAAGGCCTCAGCTTACTCTTCTGTCACTTGGGCTGTAGAGATGCAGTGTCCCTAGGGTCCCACAGGCTTGTGGGAGACCCTGTTGGTCTTGGATCTCCATCCCCGACCCACTGTGCTCCCTGTCCTGGGAAAATGCTTTGTACTCCCTCGAGGTGTTCGGAGCAGGGGACAGACTGAGGGCTTGGGGGGCTGAGGACCTGGGTACGCAGAACGTGGCAGAGCACTGACCACTAGTCTGGGGACCAAGGCCAAGACCCTCCTTGTTGCAGCCTCCGGGTCTCCATTTGGAAGAGGTTCCAGATTCACTGCTCTGGTCCGGGTGACAAGGCCTTAGGAAGGAATGGAGCACCGGGACAGAAGAGGGAAACACGGACAAGGGAGGCTTCTGAGGTTTCTCACATCACCCCTGGAGTCCACAGATCCTGCTCCTGTGAGAGACACAGAGATAGAGACAGAAACAGAGAAGGAGACAGAGAATGAACACATGACAGAGGGAACCAGAAGAAGTCACAGACTTTCCTCCATCAGCTTGGAAATGACATCCCAGCATTTGGCCCCATTCTCTTCCTGAGAGCGCGGTCACACAGGCCATCCACCCCGGAGGGGAGGGGATTCCACAGGGATGTGTGAGCAGGATGCGGGAATGCCCGGGAACCACTGTGGGGACTGCCCAGCACATGGGCACAGACGAGGCCCCGGGGCCTGAGCCTAAGCCTAATGGGAGTCCCTGGAAGTGTGCGTCACCAGGGGACAAGGTCGGAATCCGTTCATTGCAACCTTCCCACAGGGGCTCGGAACAGGCAAGAAGGGGGTGGCTTTGCCCAGACCCCAGAGCAGACCCAGGCCCCTCTGAGCTGTGCTCCATGTCCCGCCCAGCCCCTGGCTCCTCCTTCCATTGCGAAGTGTGCCCCAGCCTCCTGTGAGAGCAGGTCCGGAATGTATGTAGAGGTCCTACCCCTGATGGCGTCCCTAGGAGTAGAAGCCAGAACACCCCACTGTGCAGATGGGGAGCCTGGGGAGGCCCTGAGAGGCACAGGGTCTGTCCAGGGTCACAGCCCTGGGCACGCACAGGAGCCCAGTCTGAAGCCAGCTCTGTGTCCTCACAGCGGGGACACCGGCTGCACCCAGGCCTTGGGAAGGCTGTGGGGGGGCTGTGAGGGAGTCACTGTATGGATGGGGCATGGGGGGAGGGGGAGCATTGAGCAGCTGGGGAGGGGGCCCTCGGGGCGGGGCTCTTGTGTGAGGAGGAAGTTGGGTAAGGGGACCCCAGGCAGTGGTGACCTCACTTCCCTGACAACAGAGTCCAACAGAATTTGGAACCCAGGTAACAAAGCACCCACATTCCAGAGACAGCCCCCTGCCCAGCTCATTTCGTTGGAGATCATCCAACCATCAACATGTGGGCTTGTTTCCTCCCTAAGTCTGGATGCTGCAGGCTGAAGAAAGCCCGCCCTGCAAACGCTGGCCCCCGCTGGGGATGTCCGATCAGGGCTCCCCACCGCCTCTGGCCATTTGGCCGGAAGGCCCGAAAGGTGACACCAGGAGACCCAGAGCCGGCCACCCAGCCCCACAGGGTCTAATCCACCTGTGCAGCCCCAGGTCCCCTCCCCTCCGTGTGTGTGTGTGTTTGTGCGTGTGTGTGTGTGTGTGTGTGAAGAGGGGTCATGTGGGGTGGGCCAACGCCATTCAAGAGCGGGCTGATGAGGGGTCAGATAACCCGTGGGCAGGTCATGTTCAAGGTAAAGGCTGGCTCGGTGGGACGGGGTGTGGGGGGCTGTCAGCTTCTGCCCAGGGTTTCTTTCGATCGCCCTGCAGGGATGGGTCATTGTCCCGCGTGCAGGGCTGTGCACCCACAGGTGTGTGTCTGATCTGGGAGCAGCAGGGCGACTGGGCAGGGGACAGGGAGGTTGGCCAGGCAGCACTGCGATGCCCCCGGGCCGGCTACCCGTCCCTGTCTTTGCAGACCTCCGATGAGATCGGCACGAGGCTGGCGTACACCCACTCCATGTCCGGGATCCGGAGCGTGACCCCACAGGACTCCCCTGGAGCAGGTGCTGGGGATTGCGGGGAGAGGCCTCTGACACCACCCAGACCACTGTCCCCGGTGGTCATTGACTGCATTGTGCTCCAGGAGCCGGAGCCCACGGAGGCCGAGCCTGAGGCTGAGAAGCCCGGGGCTGGGTGCCCGTGGGTGTGTGCTGAAGGGTGGGGGCTGGCCCCACAGGGAGGAGCCCCCAGAGCCTGGTGTGGGGCCTGGAGCAACGACTGGGCTCAGAGCGCCCAGCGGGTGGACTGCGGTCGGGGAGACGCCCCGGGGAGGGCTCCTTCCTGGCTGCGGCTTCTCTGGGAGGCCCTGGGCTGGGTTCTGTCTCCGCAAAGGCCCACGGAGAGCAGGCACGGGGTGAGCTTTTCTCCTCTCACAGCTGCTCCACCACCTGAGGAGCTAGAGCCGGTTCCAACTCCATCGGCAGCTCTGGACGGAGGGGTGGTGGCTGCGACTTCAGCAGGAGACCAGGAGCCGGCAGGTGACCCAGCACCCGCCCACGGAGAGCCTGACGGGGGCCAGGAAGGGCCTGCTGGACAACCTGCCTCCGGAGAGCCTGCCCCTGGGCCTGCCCCTGTGCCTGCCAGAGCCGCCGCACCTGCGCCTGCCCCGAACTGTGGCCCTGCTCCTGCCCCCGACCCAGCTCCTGCCCTGGATCCTGACCCATCCCTACCCCTGCCAGTGCCCCGGTTCTTGCCCCTGACCCAGATACTGCCCCGGGTCCTGTACCTGCCAATGCGGCAGACCCTGTCCCTCCCCTTGCACCTGCCCCCTCCCCTTCCCCGGCTTGTGCTCCTGTTCCGGCCCCTGCCCCAACTCCTGCCCCTTCCCCTGCCCCTGCTAGAGCCAATGTCCCTTCTCCTGACACACCTCCTGCCCCTGCACCTGCCCCTTCCCCAGCACCTGCCTGTGCACCTGTTCTTGCCCCTGATCCGGATCCTGACCCTGACCCAGCTCCTGCCCTGGATCCTGCCCCTTCCCTTGCCTCTGCCTGTGCTCCTATTCTTGCCCCTGACCCGGGATCTGCCCCTGCCCCTGCCTGTGGTCCTGTTTCTGTCCCTGACCCACCTCCTGCCCCTGCACCTGCCCCTTCCCCTACCTGTGTTCCTGTTCTTGTCCCTGACCCAGCTCCTACCCTGGATCCTGTCCCTTCCCTTGACCCTGCCTGTGCTCCTATTCTTGCCCCTGACCCGGGTTCTGCCCCTGCCCCTGCCTGTGGTCCTGTTCCTGTCCCTGACCCACCTCCTGCCCCTGCACCTGCCCCTTCCTCTACCTGTGTTCCTGTTCTTGTCCCGGACCCAGCTCCTGCCCTGGATCCTGCCCCTTCTCCTGCCCCTGCCTGTATTACTGTTCTTGCCCTTGACTCGGCTTCTGCCCCTGCACCTGTCCCTTCCTCTGCCTGTGTCCCTGTTCCGGCCCCTGCCAGAGCCGATGCCCCTTCCCCTGCCTGCGTCCCTGTCCCTGCCCCTGCCCCTGCCAGAGCCGATGCCCCTTCCCCTGCCTGTGTCCCTGTTCCTGCCCCTGCCCCTGCCAGAGCCGATGCCCCTTCCCCTGCCTGCGTCCTTGTTCCTGCCCCTGCCCCTGCCAGAGCTGAGGCCTCTTCCCCTGCCAGTGTCCCTGTTCCTGCCCCTGCCAGATCTGATGCCCCTTCCCCTGCCTGCGTCCCAGTTCCTGCCCCTGCCCCTGCCAGAGCCGATGCCCCTTCCCCTGCTTTCCAGGGCCGCTGCCCCTTCCCCTGGCCCTGCCTGTGCTCCTCTACTTGCCCCTGACCCAGCTCTTACCGTGGATACTGCCCCTGGCCCTGCTCTTGCATCTGGCCCTGCTCTTGCATCTGGCCCTGCCCCTCCTCCTGCTCCTGCAGGGCTCCCAGAACCACATCCAGAGCCCACATCCTCACGGAGAGAGCTCCTTGTACCATTACCCTTACCTCCATCACCCGACCCCAATGCCCCGCCAGATAGTTTCATCCCCTCCCCCTATGTTCTTTCTCTCGGGTTCGTATTAACTGTTCTATTCTCTTTCCATGTCCTATATGCTGTTTATTATTTATTTTAAATAAAATTCATTGTTTTCAGTTGAACAAGTCCTGAGCATCAAGTACATTCCCAACGCTGGGCCACCACACCACAGAACATGGCTGTGGAATATCTGCTTCCCCAAAGGAGTCTCCGAACCAGAAGGCCTCCCTGGAAACCCCTAAGCTGCTTCCTCTCTCTGTTCCTTTACCTGTTCTGGATGATTCCTGTACGTGGAATCACACAGGATGGGCCTTTGTGTCTGCCCCCCTATTTTCAAAGGGGACTCCTTCTTTTCTGGGTTGACTTGACATAGAATTTCCCTTATTGGATGTTGAAATCCCTGATGGATTACAGATGAGATGTAACCATAGAGCCCCCTTTGGTAAATATGGACACAATCTCGGGGCGGAGACCCCTGTTCCTGCTGGGACACCTCAGCCTGACCCCAGACAGGAAAGGGCTGGTTCCTCCTGTGACCCACAGAGAAACCAGGGAAATGCAGAAAGCTGGAAGACACACCCCAAAGGGCCAAAGCATTGCTCACAACCCAAGGCCACAGAAAGGTTTCCCATGCCTCTGGTCCAAACCATGCTCCAAGTCACTGGGTTCCAGAGGGACAGAGACGAAATACATGCAAGTCCAAGGGGAGGGGGACCGGCATGGGGGCAGTCAGAGATGCAGGAGCTCCCGGGGAAGGACTCTGGCAAAGGAAACCCTATGGAGGCAGCACTGGTCACCCTCAGACTGGCAGGTGTCTGGTCTGGGGACCAGCAGCCCTGGCGAGAACGTGAGGAAACGGAGGTCCCTGGGAGAGAAGAGTGACGGGCACCCCTGTCTGGGAGAACAGTGAGCAGCACCCATCCCAGGCCACAGATGCACGCATCACCTAGCGTGGGCAGCTCACTCCCACTGTGTCGAAGGGAACACCGTGTCCATCAACCTCTCTTTACAAGAGAATCCATAAAGTGGAGTTTCTGGGTCAACACGTATCCAGTGTTGAAGGTACAAGCCTCAATTTCCAACATCCCAGGTCTGCTTGTCCACCTTGAGCCTTGTTTGGGAAGCAGGGGTGGGGATCCCTGGGGCTGTGAACTGTGGGAGGGGTGGGGAGGGGGAGCTCTGAGTGGAGTGACCAAGGTACCCGGGGTGACCTGCCCAGCAGGGACCCTCCCGCCCCCAGCCCCTCTCCGGACCTCGTGCACGATGGCGAGGGTGTGACAGTGAAGGTGCTGGCCCTTGGCTGGCGAGTTCCCTAGCTGGTGCTGGAGCTGCTCAAGCTCCAAACCGGGCTCTGATCCCAGAGCTGGCGCGAGAGCCGAAGCTGCAGCTGCCCCAGTCTCGGGAGCTGCGGCACGCATCGGTGGAGGACCTGGCTCGAGCTCTGGGGCAGGTGCTGGAGCTGAATCCCCCTCCAGAGATGAACTAGACCCGGTTCCGCACTTGGATAGGGCTCTCGAACCCACGAACAGCTTTCCTCCCCTGCCCATTTCATGGATGACAAAACTCGGGACGGTGACGGGACCAGCTACATGGGGGTAATGGCTACGGGGGGATTCTGACCAAGGATCCTGCATCCCCTTCACCACGCGCCCCACGCGGGTCGGTCCTGAGCTACCAGATGGGGACAAGGGCCTGACCCGCTGCTCCCGGCAGCTGCCCCCAGCTGAGCAGAGACACTTGCCGGGGACCTCAAGTCCTCGTTGGACCTCTGCTCCGGCCAGCCCCACGCGAGCAGGGACCGTGCTTCCTCACCGCTGGGTCCCCAACCCCCAGAACAGTACCTGGGAGGTGGTAGCACTTCAAAGTTTAGTGAGTCGGTGGGATTCCCCCAGCAGCACCGTGATGCGGCGGATGTTGTTACAGATGAGAGGTCTGGGCCACAGACTCTTGTGTTCACGCTTTCTTCCACGCGGGCATCACCCACACCTGTGTCTGTTCGCTGGAACGCAGAGGGGACCCCCAGACAACCTCCCTGCCCTCGGAGCTCCCAGCCTAACCGGTGGGTCAGCATCTCACCCACGGTCAGCAAGTGGGCGATACAGAGCTAGAGCACCTCGAGCACGAGACCTTGCACGAGCCGTGGGGCAGCTAAGATCTCGAACCATCTGACACACCAGCACGTGCCCCGGCTCTGACTCGAGCCAGCCGTGGAAGCAGCTCGAGAGCCTGAGCCAGGGACCCGCACACTAGAGCCCCTCCAGCTCCGACCCGCCATCCCCCTCCGGAGGCAAAAGCGGCTCCGGGGTGAATTCCAGAGCAGAGCCACCTCCACACCAGTTCTCCCACCCGATCCGGCAGCACTGAGAGAGTGCGAGGCAGCCCGAGAACGAGAGCCAGGGCTCGAGGCAGCTCAGCGCTGCTGGGGGAGGCCGGTTTCCTCTGACAAGGCACAGGGACGGGCTGTGGGGATCAGCACACGGTGATCCCCCTGGCAGGGTGGTGATCTTCTCTCCTCCTGCTGCCTCGGCACCATCTCGAGACGGAGAACTGGCCTCTGCCCTGGGGCCGGTCACCGCTGCAGAGTCGACGCGGCTGTAGAAGCAGCTACCGACCCAAAGCCCGCTGCAGAGCTCGAGGCATTTCCATGTCCTGCTGCGGGGCCTTCGCCAGGAGCTCGGGAGCTGGAGCCACGTGCGCCCCAGTGGGAGGAAGCCCCTGGACCTACGGCTCCATCGCCGACTGCAGAGCTAGAGCCAAGGCAAGACTCCGAGCTGGACCGGCTCCACAGTCAGCTCCGGCGGCACCTCTGACCTGGAGCCAGCGCTGGCTCCCCCTGCAGAGCTAGGGCCAGTGGGAGCAAGACCCAATCCAGCACCAGCTACAGCCAGCTCCGGCCCCACCTCCCGGAGCAGCTGATGAGCTCCAACCAGGGCCAGTTCCAGCACCAGAGTCGGCCTGTCCTCACCAGCGAACGCATTCCTTTTCTTCTCTTTTGGCTTTGGTTTCTTTTCATGTCTCCAGGTATATTTGTAGCTTAAGATAAAATAAACTTTATCTTTTTAAACATTTCAAAGTGTGCAAACCAGTGTTATCAACTCCATTTCCCGTGCTGGCAGCATCACCCTATCTAGTCCCAGAACATTGAATGCCCTGGAGAGAAACCCTGCACCCTCTGAGCAGGCAGTCACTGGCCATTCCCCATCCCCCTGCTCCCAGGCAACCACTGATCTGGCACCTGTCATTTACCTGGGACGAATTTTTCATACACGTGGGATCATACCGTATTTGGTATTTGGGGTCTAGTTTCTTCCACTGAGTAGGATGTTTTCGAAGTTCACCCACGTGATAGCGTGTATCACTACTTCATTCCTGGCGTGGCTGAATGAATCCCATTGTATGAACAGACCACGTTGTGTTTGTCCATTCAAGTGTGGGTGCACCTGTGGGTTGTTTTCATCTTTCGGTTATTGTCCAGAGTGTTGCTAGGAAGACTTACGTGCAGGCTGTTGTTAGAGGGCCTGTATTCCATTCTTCTGTTTAGAGAATGAGTGGAGTTCGGCCAAATGAGAACAGTATGCTCAACGTGTGGACGACGTGCCACACCCTTTGCCACAGTGGCTCCGCCATATTACATCTCCCCCAGCAATGGAGGAGGGTTCTGTTTCCCCAGATCCTCTCCGACACTTGTTATTTCTGCTTATTCACTAGAGCCCCTCTTCCTGGGTGGGGGTAGGCATGTGACTGGGGTGTTGGCTTGCATTTCCTATGACCTTATGAAGAAAATCGCCCCATGTGCTCACTGGGTCGTCTGACTATCTCCTTTGGAGAAATGTCTATTATTTTCCGTGGGGTTGTTTAGGTTCTTAAGTTGGAGGCGTTTTGTACACATTCCAGATGCAAGACTCGTATGAGATTTGCAAATATTTCCTACCATTCTTTGGGTTTCTTTACATCCTCTTGAGATTACCCTTTCATTCACAAAAGTTTTTAGCAACTTTGAAGTCCAGTGTCTCTGTTTTCTCTGTTGTTGCTTGGGCTTCGGGTGCCATACAAGAGACACCATATTGCCAAATCCAAGGGAAGGAACATCTGCCCCTAGGTGCTCTTAGTTTCCTTCTGAGTGTTAAGAATTTTCGCTCTTAAAGTTCATTCTTGGATCCATGTGGAGTTCATTTTTTATAGGGTGGAAGGGAATGCTCTGACTTCACTCCTTCCTATGTGGATATCCGGTTTCTCAACACCGTTTGTTGGAGACACTGTTTTTGCCTCATTGAATGATCTTGGTCTCCGTGTTCGAAAACAACTGACTGTACATGTATGTATTCCTTGATTCTCAGCACTATCCCATTGATCCATATGTGTCGGTCTTCTCTGCTCATACCTTTCGGGAAATATTATAATCTCGTACAGAGTTTTTCAAATTCTTAGGTTTATTTGCATAGAAGATCATGTCCTATATAAATAAATTTTTCTCCTTCCTTCCATTTGTGAGCTTTTAGTAACTAAATTTGTATAATTTCTCTGACCAAACTTCCATGACAATATGGAAATGAAGTGGTGGACATGGGCATCCTTGACTTTTTGGGGATTTTAAGGAGAAAACTCTCAGTCTTTCACCACAGAGAATGATATACATATGAGTTATTTTTCATAAATATCCTTTATCATAATTTTTAAAGAATTATTTATTTATTTATTTATTTATTTATTTATTTATTTATTTATTTGAGAGCATGCAAACCCAGGAGTGGGGAGGGGCAGAGGGAGAGAATCTCCAAGCAGACTCCCGACTGAGTGCAGAACCCTCCCTGGAGCTCAATCTGAAGACTCTTGAGATCATGACCTGAGCCCAAACCAAGAGTCGGACACTCACCCCACTGAGGCCACCCAGGCACCTCTCCTTTATCACAATTTAACCTTCTATTTCTATTTTATTGAGAACACTTGTTATGGAAAGGTTTGCATTTTGTCAAAGCTTATCCTACAACAATTGACATGATCATGTTTCTTCTGGATGTGGTCTAGGACACTGATTAGCTACGTCGAACAGCCTTTGCATTCCCGGTGTAAATCACACTTGGTCATGATGTAGAGTCCTGTCAATGTGCTGCTAGATTCTGTCTGCTAGAGTTCTGTTGAGGATTTTTGCCTCGCTCTTCATCATGGATTTTGGCCTGCAACTGTCTTTTCTTGTAAGGTCTTTGTCCGTCTTTGGAACCGGGACAATGCTGGCATTCTAGGGTGACGTGGGAAGTGTTCCCTCCTCTTGTACTTTTTTCAGACTTTCAGAAGGATTGGTATTCTGTCTTCTTTAAACGTGTGGGACAAATCACCAGGGAAAGCATCAGGTTCTGGACTTTTCATTCTTGGGAAGTTCTCATGACTGCTTCAGTCTATTTACTTATTATAGGTCTGCTCAGGGTTTCCATTTCTTCTGGAGTCACTTTGGTAGTTTGTGTGCTTCTCAGAATGATCTGCTTCATCTCAGGGAGCCAATTGGTTGGTATAAAGTGGTTCCATTTTTGTCTCTTTGTCCATTTTGGTAAATCTGCAAAAGAAAGAACTGTTGTTTTCACTGATTTTTCTCACGTGCTCTTCTCTTCCATGTATCTCTGCCCTAATCTTCATAGTTTCCTTTGCTCTACTAACTTTGATCTTCTCCTTTGACTGAACCAGAGGAACCTTCGAACTGTTCCAGATGCCAGCCAGCCAGAGGGCCTTTGTCTAGGTCTGGGTTGTTGGGTAGAGAAGCAATACAGACTGGAGTGGATCAGGCTACCTGGGCAATTTCTACCTCACCTGGCATTCCAGGTCACCCCCAGACCGTCATTTCAGGCTGAAGCTCTCCTCCTGCCAGGCATGATGCCCAGCAACAGACTGACCTGACTTCCCATGAACCACTCACGACCTTAGGGGCCTTCTGTGCTCTAGGAACAAGCAGACGAGCTGAATTTTGCCAAGGAGCACTGCCCATGAGCAGAAAACCTGCATAGCTCAGGGCACTGTCTTCTGTGTGCTTCCTTCACACCTTCCCATGTGTGGGTCACAGCCACCTGTGCCCATGGACACCCTAGAGCACCCATTCACCCAGGGGGTCGGATCAATGCAAAGTCAGCCCTTCAATTCCGCCACCACACCCCCAACACAACACCCAAGACCAAAAGGAGCGATCACTCCAAGTCCTGGGACCAGCTCAGATGCAGCCCCTACCTGCGTAGCAGGGACATTGCCTACCCGCTCTGCATGCTCCTCCAGCCTGATGTAGATGTGCACGACATTAGTGTGGGTTTGGTCCCAGAATCCCTGATGGCCAGGAAAAGGAGTAGACTGTCCCACCCGTTCTCCCTGACAGACATCCCTTCCTGGAGCCTGGGTCCCCACTCCACAGCCACAAGGGGCCAAGAAGACTCAGTCTCTAGCAGCTTCTGGGCTAGATGCTGACCGCGGTTGCCTTACACAGTCTGGTGTTTCTGCTGGCCTTGCCGTTCCTCAAGTTCCGGAGTTGACCTCCCAGTCGTCGCTGGAGACCTCAGGCATCATCTCAGCCTCTTTCAGCACCTCCCCCTCCTCAGCCTCCATCACATCTGTGGCAGCCTCGGACCTACACGAGCGCCATGCCTCGGGGTCTGCAACCACGGCTCCTCGCTGCCGCTCTCCATGCAGCAGGTGGGCGCTGCTGCCTCAACCCCATCAGCCTGGACATGAAGATCGGCACCATGTCCAAGAGCATCCTGTTGAACTGGGCACGTGGGGCATCCCTTTGGTCTCCTGACTCAGACATCTCTGAGTATTGACCTCACTGGAACAGCTAGCTACTCTGACAAGAAGCCACCTCTGGACCTTCCAGGCAGCATGCCCAGGCCTAGAAGGACGCAGACGACCACCACAGCCCCCACTCTACACAGGAGGAAACTGCGGCAGCCTCCTCACCTCGGGCTGGTGCTTGCTTGGTGATCCATGCTTGGGTGGGGACAAAAACATGCCCACCAAACTCCTTCTAAATCTACGATGCTGTGGCTCTGGTAAGACTGCCCGGATTGTGTCCCGTGAACCCCCCAACCCGCAGTGTCCCCTGACTCCTTGCCCAATATCCAGAGAGCCCTGCGTGATCTGGTCTAGACATGCTCCCCAGTGTGCACACCTCAGCCCACTCCAGCCTCTGTAGGGCCTTCATCCCCCAGGGAGCCCGGCAGGAATTTGTCCCTCAGAACCCCTGCCGTCCCTCCCTATGACCCCCATCCAGGATGGCCTCACCTCCAAGCCTGGGCTCAAATGCTCCTTCCTCCGGCTCCTCTGTAAGCTCAGGCTTTGGGTCAGATTGAGCTGGGTTCAAACCCACAGCAGGGCCATGTCACAGCCCTGTGACTGGCAAGCTCCTGTGGGAACTCCTGGGACCTCCGTTTTCTACTTTGGAGATGGGGTCAGTGACTCCCACCTCAGGAGGATGGGTTGGGGTTGAAAGCAGGGAGATGAAGGTGTTTGAGTGCCGGATTTTGGCGAGAGGGGCTGCTGCCAGGAAGACAGGGGGAGGGGATGTAGAGGAGGAAAAGGCGGCCTGACCTCCTCCCTGCCACACGTGTCCCCATCACGCTCCCCTGAACCCCTGCCATGCACTGAGACGAACACTGAAGTGGAACGTGGGGGCCAGGATGGCAGCGGGGGTATATTTCATTTCTCTCTAGTCCCCAGGTCTCCATGTCCACTCAGTCCAGCGGCCCTGCCTGGCGGGACTGGGTCTGGCCCCCGGCCTAAGAGGACGTGAGGGTCACTGAGCAGGCAGTGAAGATCGGGACACGGAGGACCAAGGCTACAGCCAGCCCCTCGGGGTTGTGCAGGCCTGCTGGCAGGTGGGGTCCCGCGCAGGCGTCGTCTGCTGGGCCGTGTGCGCCTGCGCAGGATCCACCTGCCTCTGACCCACCGTTGCTGGGAGGGCCCTGCCCACCCAGAGTGCACCTGCGCCACGTCCACCCAAAAGGTGGGAGCCGACCGGCCACGCCGAGCCACTCTAATGAAGTTCCTCCTCCAAGCCCTCATGGAACAGTCGGCAAACTGAGGGCAGGAGAGGCAGAGACTGGCCTGGGACCCACCAGCTGAGCAGAGGCTACAGGAACAGGGAGTGTTCCAGCTTCCGAGGCCAAGCTTCACCTCGCAGGTGGTTTCCTTTGGGAACCAAGGCCCCTAAGACCTGGGGGACCCCTGCCCACACTCCCATGTGGGGCCCTTTCCTCTGGTCATCCTCGCGCGGGCACACGTACGCACAAGGCTCTCTGCATGTGCGCGCGTGTGCGCGCACACACACACTCACACACACAAACACACACAAACTCCGCAGGGGCGTCCAAGGGGGCGTGGACCCTGGAGGGGACAAGAGGGAAAGAAGGAGGAGGTTGGAGGCAGCTGGGCCGTGGGCTGTGGACATTGTCTCCTGGGAACATGCCCGGGGCCGTAGCATGGGGCTCGGGGGAGACATGCCAGGCTGATGGCCAGGGCGTCCCCAAGATGCCCAAGGGCTGTCACAGGCACCCACATTCTAGAGACAGCACCCTTCCTACTCAGTTCACTTGGCTGGAGATGCTGCAATCCTGCTGTATCCCGATGTCCCCAGGATGTGGTCTCAGCAAAGCCTACAGTGAGAGCCGTTGCCTACACTGCAGACCTGGGGTCAGGTCCCACCCCTAACACCTCTGGCCATTTGCCTGGAGGGGCCCAAAGGGAACACAGGGAGGCCCAGAGCCAGCCAGGCCAGCCAGACACCGCTAAAGACTAGAATAAGCACACTAAGGTTTCCCATAAATTTTACTAATCAAACTTAATCTAAGTATGTGATTAAGTTCTATTCTTAAATTCAACTCTTATTTTCTTTCAAAATAATCTCAGAAAATCTCACCCAAACTGATTCTTTAACATTTTACATCTACATAATAAGGAAAAATAAAAAATAAGATGACCTAAATGCAAATCTGACATATGTGTAACTGAAGTTCTCTTTTTTGTCAATATAGGCTACACCTATTATAAAGATATCTCAATCCTGGGAACTGAAAATCATAAAAAAGTGGACAGTCATAATTTCAAATTTTGGGTGGCAAAGAACAAACAACATCAGAACGTATGAGTTATTATTTTTTTCCTACCGTATTCACACTTCTTTTTTCCAGTAGTAGTCGAAATAAACTAGCTGTAACCTTGTTATCATGGACACCTTGCTCAAGGCCGCGATTATCATCTTGCATGAGTCTTCGATCCATGATAACTTCAATCTGACCTAACAAACAAACAAACAAACAAACTGGCCAGAGTTATTTAATACAAACATCCAGTGACAATCACATAAGTTTAGGCACGGTCCTGATTTAAGCCAAGGAGACAGATCCATATAGCCCAAAGTACCAAGGGCTTTCTCAAAACAGCTAGGATAAATGCAAAAAACAGGACTTTATTTCCGTTCTTCTTCATAAATGTCTGGTAAAATTTGGTAAGAAATTTAAAAATGAGACAGATCAAAACTTAAGTGAAATTTAAAAAGAATTAATCTGAAGAGTAAATTATGTCCTCTAAAATTTTTAGTGGTAGCACCTGGAATTTAAAAACATTTACGAGGTTCATTAGGAAACATACATCACACCTGGAGTAACAAGGCAAATACAGATGTGTAGAATCTAAAAAGGATTTGAAAGACTAAGTGTTTTGGTTACTTGGTATCTGTTGATTCTCTGAAGAAACCCCAGGATTTGGAGACACCCAGCACGTACCCCCTTCCCTCCCTGGTATTAAGTTAGTGGCATCAACTATCCTCTCTCCTCTAGTTCAAGAAGAGGTCATATTTGGTTCCTTCATTGGCTGTGCAGTAATTCCACACCTCCTAAAGGTTAAGTTGTAAGCTAAGAATTAGGCTATGAGACTACAAACCAAAAAACCCTATCCAAAACAAAGCAAAAAACCACCCAGAGCCACAGTCATATATTTACACTAAAAAAAACCCTAGTCATACATAAAAATATATGCATATTCATCCATCCACTCATTCACATTTGTTACAGTACTAAATGATCTTTTGGCATAAAAGAGCAATACATAAAATATTTTAATAACTATTATTTTCACACAGTCAATCCAACTCTGTTTAGTTCTTTCTTCTCAATTTAGGTACAAAGTACATAAAACTGCCAGTGATGGTCAGAATTTTCGTTGTTACTACCTCCATATTTATTTTAGAACACAACTGTCTAGAATGTGCTCCTTAGGCACTGGGACGAATTGGCCATCTAGAGCTTGATCATGTCACACCCAAATGAGTACATCAATCTCTTGGCAGTTTCTCTCTTCTCCCTGCCTCCAAATGTTAGCCCTCATAATATGTGACACTCAGTAAATCTCCTGGGCTGTACTCAAATTGTTCTTCTGTTTGTAGGTACTGAAATGCTAGGGTGCTTGGCTGTCTGTAGCAGGGGAACCTGGGCCAGGTGTGACTCTTGAGCCCCCCATTTTTAAACGATGCCTTAAATTCTCAAAGCTGGGTCCTTAAATAGGGAACTAGACATTAGGACTGGAGCAATCATGGAGTAGACAGTTATGTCACTTCCCTTGACAAAGGCAAGCTGAGTAATAAAGCTCCTCTGTCCCTAAACCACATTTAGGAATTTTATGTGAAGTTGTCCAATCTATAAATAGTTGACTTAATTTTTTAAAAATCAAAACATATGGAGTGCCTGGGTGGCTCAGTCATTAAGCGGCTGCCTTCAGCTCAGGTCATGGTCCCGGGGTCCCGGGATCGAGCCCCATATTGTGCTCCCTGCTCCCTGGGAAGCCTGCTTCTCCATCTCCCACTCCCCCTGCTTATGTTCCCTCTCTCGCTGTCTCTCTCTTTCTCTGTCAAATAAATGAATAAAATCTCCAAAAAAAAAAAATAAAAACATAAAAAATTCCAGACTCCTGGGCTCTTCAGAAGCAGAAAAATTTGGCAACCCTGGGCCCCTTTCCCCATGGTGACAACAACCTGGCGCTGAGCAGTGGCTGCCCCACCGTTCACTGGGAATGGTGTGCCCCAGTTTGCCGAAGCCCCACCACTCCCCTCTGCATCCCTGATGTGAGGCCATTATTATTTTTCTAACAGCGTTAATGTCTTTATGGCATCATCTCATCAGTCTGTGTAATGAAAGCCACAAAAGAAGATGAGTAGTATGCTTTTTTGTGTGGGTGGACATATGGAATGTATGTATATGCCCAATTAAAAAAATTGGGTTTGGGGCAAAGGGTACGTCAGGTACCTGCACACCTTTATTATCTGCCTGGCTCCTTAAGACATTTGTCTTAGCAACTCTTAATATGTAAGAAAGAAGAGCAATTTGACTACATATAAATGATAATGAAAAAATATGTATTATAAAGGACATACGCCTCTCCATAGAAGGTTTTATAAAAATTAATCTGTGTTTACGATTTATTTTCTCTTTCCATCTTGTTCTATCTTTTGGAATCCTTAAAGTTGTGTCTGTCACCTCTTTATCTGCCTAGCTGTATCATTGCAACTCCCTTTCTTCTTTCGGGTAGAAGTGCCCTAGAACGATACGATTCAGAGAAGGACCTAGGTTTGAACTGTTACGTCCCGCCTTTGCGAACTTAGGCAACTCTGGGAATTTCTAACTTTTACCCCAGCTCCCTCTCCTCTTTGGCTTCTGGGAGAGTTTCCACAGCCATTCCATTATGACAACGACAGAGGCTTGTGCAAACAATGAGCTATCAGGAGAGAAAAATTATCTTTAAGAAGCCATGGTTTCATGGAGCTTTAGGTCCCTCATTCTTCATCAGAAGATTGAAGAAATACATTATTTTATGTTATTCTCACAAAACCAAAATTAACTAATAGCTGGTGTCTGAAGATGATAATTAATAATATGACCAACAGAAAAATTATACATTTGGAACTGAAACTTGTAAGAGCAAAAAAGAATCCAAACAACACGCACCACTTTTCAAACTTGAAACCCCTAAAGACTGAGCTGAGAGTAATGTCAAGCGATGCTTGGTGTCCTGTATATAGGCCATTGTGGTCATCGGATAGACATTTGCTTGAAGAGGCAATTTGCTCATCGTCATTCTGGGCTGAATCTATAAGACCAAACAGTTCACTTTAAAAAAAAGAAATCAAGGGATATTTACAGATGCACTTTAAAAAATTAGTACTGACTACAGATGACGTTTCTTCCAAAAAGAAAAAGGTATAGCTTCCTTCCTTGTTCAAAGGAAGAGCTAATTTAGGAATTAAAACATTCTTTCAAACAATATGAAAAAAAAAATAAGGAGGATCTTAGAAAACTTTTAGGTGAGAAAGGTAGAACTTATCCAGGTTCTTAAAATAGGCATTCCTATTTAAATTCAGAATAAAAATCCTTAACAAAAGTCTTCTAGCTTTCCAATATTTGCATAAAACAAATTATAAAGGTATCAAGTATTCATTTCTCATCTAAATCTAACATACTGCTTTTGTAATGAATGCTAAGCATAATAGCTCTCTATCCCCTTTCAAAAAATCTCTCTTATAATTCTTGAATCAGTTTTAATAAATACCACAGATCCCCTTATCAAATCCTCTAACATATTACATTAAAATAATCAAATTAATATTTATATTTAAAAACTCTTCAGTGCTTATTCTTCCTGTTTAGTGTCAATGTAGGTAGTTCCATATTTTAACTTTTCTTGGTCTGGTATGTGAATGCATGAAATACATTATTTTATTTTTTGACCGAAAATTCACTAAGCTGGTTGGGGCTGAGGAGAGTCCCTCAAACCTCAGGAGGAAACATCAAACAGAGACTTTGTTATGAGGTATCTTATTCACACCACATAAAAATGACATCTCTCCTGTTCAGCTCATGCAAGTGTGACATGACACTCAAGAAGAAAAGGAGTACAAAGTTAATGTAATAGTATTGAGTGCCCATTATAATGAGACAAAGTACGGGCATTCACAAATATGATCTTTAATCTTTACAACCCTGTAGTGCATCCTTTAACTTACTGGTTGTACTGAATAGTGTCCCCCAAATTCATGGTCATCCATAACCTGTGAATGTGATTTTGTTCTGAAATAGGATCTCTACAGACATAAGGTATAGTGGATTAGGGTGGGCTCTAATCCAAGGGCTGGTGTCCTTCTAAGCGGGAAACCTGGACACGAAAGGACACACACGGCAACACAAGGAGAATACGACAGGGACTCTGGGACAGCAGAGGCAGACAGTGGAGTGATGGGTCTACAAGCCCATCAGAAGCCCCAACAGGCAAGGAAGAGTATTTCCCTAGAGCCTCTGGAGGGAGTGTGGCCCTGAAGACATCTTGATTTGGGACTTCTGGTGTCCAGAACTATGACAGAATAAATTCTTGTTGTTCTAGGCCACCCATTTTGTGGTAATTTGTATCACAGGCCCAGGAAATTATGAACCTGAAGAAACAACTGCAAAATGTTAAAAAAAAAAAAAAAAAAAAAAAGAAAGAAAGAAAAAAGAAGAGAGAGTTTCAAAGAATTTTCCATTTCTCCTTTCCAATCTGGATCTTCCCAATCAAATTAACTTGTATACTCACTGAAAAGGACATTCACACTGTCATGACTATAGGGCTGCCACCCTCACTCCCTACCTGTTGGTCTAGATTTCTAGTTTTGCTCAAGGACTACTCTTTCCAAGGCTTAAAAAATGGCCTATTTTAGAAGCAGAAATATTTAGGTCATAAATTTAGAAATTTAGAAGTTTAGAAATAATATTTTCCCATTTATTCAAATGCTCGATCCTTGAAAAGAAAATTCACATGTTTATTCACTTTTACTAAGTTTTTTTCATTCATGTATACACCCACACATACAAATAATTGCTTTTGTAAGATTTTAAGAAAAGAGTTTCTTTTGTACACAAGGAAAATGAATCACCATAAAGTCAGGGCTTCATTTGAAAACCAAACAGCTGTGGTAGAATTAACATGTAAATTCAAAGTGTATAATGCAATTTTTATGCTTGGAAAAGGTTTAAATTTAACCTTTGCAGGAAATTGTAGAAGAGAAAATTATCACAACCCCTTCCACTCATCCCAGTTGAAAATCAGACAAAGTAAAAGCATTTGTTGTGAAATTATTTCTATTCATAGCCAGAAATTTCTAAAATGCTAATGTCTCAAAAACATGCTAATGTTTTTAGTGGTAGTATTTCAAAGCTATGTTGTCACACACATATACTCTGAATATAGAAATTTATGTAACAATCAAAAGAGCCCTATTAAATTAGAGAGCTAACAATCTGAAAAAGATTGAGTCAATTTTCTCATTACTATTTCAAACTATTTTGTGAACATTTTGATTAAATACATACCTGCCCACATTTCTATATATGTGCTTGTATTTCTTTGTCTATGTATATGTACACAAGTGTGTGCATAAAGGTAAATACACATATATTATTGATAAAAAGAGGGAAAGAGCTTTCCTGAAATTTAAAAGAGCCCATTATTACATTATACATTTAAAAGTATATATGTAATAAATTAAATACACACATACCATTTCTTTATGAGGGGAAAAATACATACTCCACCAATCCCTAATTATGTTTCCTTTCTATTAAACAAATTCAGATATATTTTGGTGTCAAGGCATTTAACATGCAAATGGTCACCAAATCTGCCTTTGAAAAAACTACCTCCGTAAATCAGATGCTCTACAAACCAATCTCTCAAATATCTGTTCTAACTTTGGACATCTGGTTGAATATAGAACCTATAAGTACCTGTTAAAATTCAGTTTTCCTTTAGAAATAATTTGTAAACTTAAGCATATTTTTCAAAGGATCCAAAATTAACTGGCCCACTACCATATATAAAAGTTACACACTAACACAGCTATTACTTAGACATTTTAAGGGAAAATTACCTGATATCCATTCAGGTCAGTATAAAATTTGTTTTGACTATTTATGCTAGAAGAAATTCTCATTGCAATCTCACGGTTATGTTCTTTTCGGATGTCCACGATATTGGACACTTCCACAGACTGTCCGTCTATTCCTAAATTTAAAAGAATATATATGTTAATAGAAATTGATTGCTCCACTTTTCTTATACTGTACAGAACTTCCAGAGTGATATACATTTTCCCGTTTTCTATTCCTATCTTCACCATTTTTCATGCTAACTGTGCCACCGTTCACCTTTTTCTTTCTTTTCTTCCTTTCTTTTTTTTTTTTTTACACTGTCAGACAGTAGAAAACATTTACTCCGGAGAACATGTAACTCAACAGAAGGATGAAGAGCTTGGGATGAGATAAACGCAGATGAAATATAAGATGCAAATGATTCTCCAATGAGTTCTGGAGGGAAAAGAGAACTTTAAATGAGAAAAGGTTAGCCCACTCCAGGCCAGGCCGCCTGTCACGTGTACGGCCATTCTCCAACAGAGCCATGTGAGCCTACTTCTTCATGGCTCGCCTTCCGTGCTGGAAATCTGAAGCAGTGAGATCTACACTCTGTTGGTTCGAGAGACAGTCTATTACTGCCCATGATCTATAATCTAGGAAAAGAGACACGAGATCCAATGAGATGCTTTATGGCTAAAATGGATATTATCATATTAGTATTTGTGGAGTATAATCTGGACAGCTCCCCAGAAGTTAAATCAATTGTTTTTAAGATTTTATTTCTTTATTTGACAGAGAGAGACAGCGAGAGAGGGGACACAAGCAGGGGGAGTGGGAGAGGGAGAAGCAGGCTTCCCGCCGAGCAGGGAGTCCGATGCAGGGCTCGATCCCAGGACCCTGGGATCATGACCTGAGCGGAAGGCAGCCGCTTAACCGACTGAGCCACCCAGGTGCCCCAAGTTAAATCAATTTTAATTGAGTTTGGTATCTCTTAGGACCCCTTGTTATGGAGTGATTCATTTTGTCCTTTGCTATATAAAGCAGAGGACAGCTTGAAGAAGTCCCAGATGTATCAAACATTTATTTTTTTTGGATAAGCCTAAACTTTTCACTAATTTCTATCTGTCATGCCACCCTAACTATATCTTCTGGTCCTGAGTGAAGCCTTGGGTCTATTTCCGAGACGGAGAGGGGAGTTATGGAGAAATCCAACACTCCTAATACAGACTGAGTATGTAGAAGAGATACTGGATCTTCTACAAAAGAGCAATCAGGAAAGCAAGCAATCAAAGGAAGAAAGACTGGCCCTATCCTATTTCATACGGCAGAAGGTTTTTAAGGTTCTAAGAGCCCTGGACACGTACCTGCAGTTGTCAGTCGTTACCCACCAGGCCTCACACACACTCTGTCACAGCGTGCTGATCACCAGGACACTCTTTAGACAAAGAAGGCTATGTAAAGAGAAATGGGGAGTGGGAGAAGGGAGTAAGGAGGACTTTTTCTGGAAGCCAAGAAGAATCCCCAGGGCTTAGAGAAGATGAAAGCAAACAGTTAAAGGAAGGAAGTTTGAATCGGTGGGACTGGTGGAAAATAATGAAAATGCAGCTAGCTGAGGCACTATAGGTTTATGTGAGAAGTACACCGGAAATTGTAAGACATCAATAGTAATATGCTGACAATACTAAATGGGCAGAAGCCTCCATCAACAGATTTTTCAGAATTCTCACAGAAGTTCTTTTCTGGGAGATGTTACGCCTCCAACTCGACAACCTCAGTCAGAGATGACTTCAGTTTCTTACTATGTTCATAAAGCTGTGATGAGCAGTATGACCTCATGTGTGGGGGAAGAAGGTCCTTTTCTTTTCCCTCCCACTTTATGGCCAGTCTGAACCACTAACCAGTAAAATATACATATAACTTTCCTTCTGACAATTACCAGATAACTGACCCAAATAGCTTCACTACTACTGGGAAGTTAAAAGAAAACAAAAATCGCATCCACTGATGCCAGAACAATGGTGTTTTCTTTGACTAGGAAATGTATTACTTTCGATGCAAACTTTCCTTTCATTAGGTTTATGTCAACCCCAATATCTTTCAAAGCCAATGAAATGTATATGGAATTCTAACAGACAAGCTTCCACAAATGAACCAAAGATGCCAAAAAACACAAAATACAGCATAGGGATGAAGTCCCCCATGAAGCATTCAGGCAAACACCTCATCTACTGGAGGCACTCGTGGCTGTTTGGCACCACGTCCGTTTTCTCCTCTCTAGACTGGATATTCTCCCAGGGGGTCAATAGAGTACATGAAATGAAATAAAGTCTTTACAAAGGAGAGTGTCATTAATTTCAAGTCACGTATCTCTGGAAAACATTTACAAAAAACATGCTTCAAGAAAAAATAAATAATTTCACATTACCTCTGGCAATAATAAATTATTTCTGTTGAGAAAATGATCTTTCTTGAGCTCAGTATTATGCTCAGATCCGGTTGTGGCAACAAATGCTTAAGTCTCCTTTAAAAGGAGCCTCAATGTCCATTCACAGTTCAGCAAGTCATCTGTGCCAGGACAGGCTTTTAAAGTAAGATCAAACCTAATACACTTATTATGAACAAACCAAATAAATCTTGTAATGGTAATCAAAGCAAGGAGGTATCCCTGAGTCATCAAAGGTAATTTATTACTTTTTAAAGAAGAATCTATGTGAGGGGGATAAAGGACTGCTACCTTTTCCTACTCTAGGTCAAGAATTCCCTAAAGTGTGCCATTCCCAAAGAAGCTCATGGGATTGAGGGGAGAACTCCCTGGGAAGCATGGGTATGAACCGATCGGTCTCAGTGACCTGCAGAATCTTTGCAGCAAAAGGTTCTTTTACCAAATTGGTTCCACCTGGGCATGGATGGCCAGGAATTTCTAAGCCCCTCTGGTTTTTCTTCAGTCCTGGGAAAGAAAACAGCTCCTACCTAACAAGCGTAGTCCAAAGAGTTATGTCATTGATAAAGACAGAGAATTAAGAACTCCCTTGCTGCTAACACCTCACCCTCTGTCCCCAGAAAGAGAGAATGGAGATTATTTATCTTTATTAACAGAGGCAATGCAAGGTAAAAACAGAGCAAGTCCACAGGTGGAAAGCCATCATAGAGAAGCGGAAAGAGTCTTGCAGAACTCTGAAGTTTTGTTTTTTTTTTTTTTTTTTTTC